>NC_040907.2:172698906-172998906 GCF_004126475.2 Phyllostomus discolor | reverse complement strand
CAAGTCCTGGCCTCGGGGCCGTTGCGGTCCGTCAGTGCTGCGTTCCACCGCACGTCGGGGGAACTGCTCCAGAGCCACCGGAAACCCAGATGCCGCCTGCGCTCTGCTCTCCGCTCTCCGGAGCCTGCGGTCGGTCGGCCTGTTTCCCGCCCTGAGTGCTGAGGTCGCAGGTGGGGCCCGGGGGCCGAGTTTGGAGCTCTGGGGGCAGTGACCGGGGAGGGCACCGTCTCCACCTTGGGGCAGGCTTCCCAGGGCCCCCGAGACCGTGCCAAGTACAGCTCACGTCACGGGGTCAGCCTGGCGTCTGTCCTGCCTTAAACCTGCGGGAGGCATACATAGAAGAAAGTTCTAGAACCACTGCTGCCCTCGGGGAACTTCCCATCCTGGCTGGAGAAGGAAGCCTGAGGCGTGTGAATAAGAAGTGCCGTGTCAGAAGCCAGGGCCCACTCGGAAACAAAAGTGCGCCCACCCGACGTGGCTCGGGGTCTGCCTTGGGGGAGGGGGTGGGGGAGGGAAGGGGGAGGGCTCCGTCCATCCCTCAGCCCTCATGGAGTCCTCACTCCGTTTCCCGTGGCCTTGGAAATGGCACACGGCCTGCAAGGACAGGGGCAGCTCTCCGTCCCTGACATGTCCGCATGGGCAGGCCCGGGGCTGGGCTGCCTGGGACCCACCCGCCATCCAATCACTCGGACTTTTCCAGCAGGAGTCTCGGGGCCGGGTGAGCCTCCCCCGTCCCAGGGCTAAACCAGCCCTCGAAGAGCCGTCCGTCCACGTTTCAGGCAGAGACCCAGCCCCTGCCGGGGGGGTGGGGTGGGGGGGCCGAAAGGACTTCTTCGTGATGGGTCTCCCCGGGATTGGAAGCACGTGAGTGCGGTGGCTGCCGACCAGGCTCTGCCGGCAGATGGGGGCGGGCCAGGCCGCCCCTGCCCGTTGGCAGCATTTCCCGCCGAGAGCGGAGAGCAGAACCGTGGGAGAAGTGAGCACAGACCTTTGCGGGCTCCCTGTGTCCGGGCAATCACTCACTGCTGAGAGCGACGCTTCCGACGCACCGTCCACGACCCGTCACTTGGTATTCCGTTGTGTTTCCTTCCCCCCGCCAAGGTTCTCCCCCGTTTCCTGGGGGCCACCCGATAACGCCCTCTGTCGTTGCTGCCTTCCTAAGGGGTGCAGACCTCACGGCCGGCGTCCCTCCGTGCTGTGGGGAGACCAGCCACCCCCGGAGACTGCGCCTCCTACTTGGGGGCCCATTGGAGGAGTGGCGGGCGGCTGCCCCCATGGGCTCCTGGGACCCAGCAGGGCAGACAGGGAGTCCAGGCCCCAGGCAGCACCCAGCAAGTGAGAGAGGGTAGCAGAGTCATAACTGCAGGTCTCTTTTAGGGCCACCATTCCCATGCTGAGACGGCACAGGCCAATTGTCCCAGACCGGGGAACACTGAGCCCGGGAAACGGAGCCGGCAGAGTGCCGTGACCCCATGGGCGAGAAGGTTCATGGCTCGGCCACACGCGTGCCTGACTGCAGGGGACCAGGGTGCCCTATGCCCAGCCTGGCACCCCCCTCCACAGTGATGAATGGTGGGTCTTCTCCTCTGGGAGGGCCTGGGCTCCTTTGTGAAGTGAGGGTCCCAACGAGGACCGTGGTTCGAGGGGCAGGACATGGGGGACTTGAAGAGGACATAGACTCTCAACTTCGCTGGGTTTCCATAGCGACGGCCAAATATTTGGAGCTAAAGACAACCATATTTAGTGCTCTGCGAAGGCCTGGCCTCAGCCCCGGATGTGTGGGGCCCGGTAAAGCCTGGGCCCCTTCCCACTGGTCTGAGTACGCGGACCCGTGTGGGGGAAAGCCCGCCCCCAGACACAGCTGGGGGTTCCGGCGAGAAAGGGCCAAGGGCCGGGCTGGAGGCCGGGCCGTGACTCCTCGCGTGTGCACGTGCCAGGCCCACCTGCGCGAATGCACCAGTACACATGTGCCTGTGTGCTTTCACGTGTACACGTGTGCACACTGTGTGTGACTGTGCACGGGTGCATGCGTGTGCACACGCTGTGTCCTGAGGGTCAGAGGGGTGTTCCAAAGAGCCAGCTCAAGCGTCAGCTCAGCTCAAATCTCCAGGCAGGACAGGACAGGACAGCAGGCCAAGCCCAGCCCGCGCACACTCAAGGAAGGATCTGGAAGACATTTAACAACCACCCCCCGCCCCCAGGCCCGAGGACAGCGTCTGGGCCAGCAACTCACACCCACCAGAGTGTAGTTCTCACCCCCCGGAAACCCAGGGGGGCAGCACACAGGCCAGCAAGGTCCGGGGGGGGCACGGGGGGCAGCACACACCGGTCACCTCCGGGGAGGGGCCGGCCACAGGCCACATCCCCTGAACTCGCGAGCGGCCAGAAGAATCAGAACAGCCGCCCGAGGTAAAAATCGACACGGGAGGTGCGACTTTGACAAACACCAGACGAAGATGACAGCAGACAGTTTAGGAGCACCGAGTTCAAGTTTTCCAGGGCACTTCTCCTCCCGAGGAAATGTCACACACTGAGGGTCTGGGTGACGGGAAATCCAGGGCACGCGGCCTGGGATTCCGCTCCAAGGGGGAGGGGTCCGCCCTGCAGAGCAGGGAATGCCCCCCACCCGGGACGTCCACACCACGGCCACCTTCACCTGAAGACCACGTCCCCGTGAGCTGGGAGCCGGTCGTCCTCCCGCCGGCCCTGTCGCTGCGCCCTGCGAACATCACTTACCCATGCACCCTTTGAACAGGGTCCGACAGAAGGTTCAAAGAGACCCTGGAGGCCACGGAGGAGGCGGAAAGTTCCCAGAGACCACAGCGGGGGTGGCGGGGGTGGCGGGGGCTGGGGCCAACCCTCTGAACTCCGTACGCTGGATCCCAGGATCATGCACCTGGTGGGGGCAGGACCTGCCCGTCCCCTGGTAGGGGGAGCGGGGAGGAGCACAGGGGTGCGTGTGACCACAAGGCAGAGATGCGACCTCGGACTCCCGCCAGACCTGCCGGGATCCACTCGTCTCTAAACAGAGAGATTCTGTTTTCTCCGTGCACCCTGGGACCCCAGGCGCCGGGGGTGGGAGCTGAGGGTGCGCACGGGTGCCAGGGGAAGCCGGGAGGCGGGCTGGCTGCGCCGGCCACAGCTCCCCAACAACCTGCACGAACCTGATTCTTGTCGGGCGGTCTCTCCCAGCAGCTGATCTCCTGGCAGGCTGCCCCCCACTTGGCCACCCCATTCTTCCTCTGGGAGAGCGCAGGCGATGAGAAAGGCAAAGGAAATTGGCTTCCGTCCCTCCAATTTCCTGCGGAGGCTGGCGGGGAGATTGCTTTGGACAGCCCTCCAGGCAGACAAGCTGCCTCTGCAAAGGGGCTGGCGACCTCGGGGCGAGGCCAGGGGGTGCAGGTGAGGCGAGGGGCTCGCTGAGGGAAGCAGCCTTGGCTCGGAAGCCCCTCAGGAGGAGAGGAGCCAGGATGGAGAGGCCTGAATGGACATGCGCAGAAACTGTAGTGAGTTCACGTGAGATCTCCTCCCCAGCTCTTCTCCTCCTCCCTGCCCCTGGGGAGGGGACGACGGACTTGGGTCTGCTGGCCTCCCTGCGGCCAGATGCACGGGACCGAATGTGGAGCAGACACGGTGGGTGGCCACCCCGTCGGCAGCATGGGGCCTGGGAGGAGGCCGGCACCCGCCCCGGCTCCCCGCCCTGCACCGCAGACCGAGCCACTGACAGGAGTGAGAGACCCTGGCCCACGGGCACAGACCTCAGACGTCCACGCAGGCCTGCTGCGGGCGGCCCCTGGAGGGGTCCAGCTCCCCATCGGAGGGGGCGGTCAGAGGCAAGGTCTGCAAACTCCCAGCCCACCCCTGCCCGCCAGCTGTCCATGGGCCTCAGAAAAGCAAGCTACAGGATGGGGTTCGAATACTCACACAGAGGGGTGCAAATCCCCCTCCACCTCCTCCCCCATCATCATCATCACCATTATGACCGCCACGTAAGTTGTCCTTCCACGGTCTCGGGGAATGCAGTTTGGATTTTCTTAAAGATGATAGTGACCTATCACCGAAAAGTTGCCTGCATGGACTTGCTTCCGGCGTTCGAGAAGACGGGAAGGTCAAGGTTAGTCAGCGCTGCCGTTCCTGCTGTGAGCTACCACGTGTCCCACACATGCGTGGGGAGCTTGTACACTCTGGCGGGGAAACACACCTGGCAGTGAACGGGCACCCAGCACCAGTGGCCCCGAGCCACACGGTTCGGAGACGCGGGCACAACTTGGCCGGGAGAGAGTCAAGCAGGCAGGAAACCCACGCGGGAGAACTCCGGGCGGACAGGACCCTCTGGGGAGCGATCGGGGGACGCGGAAGAGCGGCTCTCAGAGGCTCTCACCTTCGGTCCAGTAATTCAGTCCCTAGAAATCTGGCCGTGAAACAGCCCACCGTGGACCGGGCTGCCCCCGATGGTCGTCACAGCGGCACTGACCACCGCGCCAAGCCGGGAATCACCGGCTGCCCACAGTCGGAGACACTTCTGGTATTTCCGTTCAATGGAACGCTACGTAGCCACTAAGAACCACGTGTTCAAAAACACTTCTATGCTTTTAACATAATTATGATTATAATAGAGCAAGGGTAACATTCACGTACGGCGTGGAGTATGATCCCAACATTGTTACAAAGATAACGGAGAGCGAAGCTGTGAGTTGATGTGTGTGTGCGTTTTCTTCACCACGATTTTCAGTATTTCTCAAATTTCCATACTAGTCAGGTGTTGTTTAGGAAGATTAATTTATTTTTGAGGCATTACTTACTTTTTTCATTGTGGGACCTTTCCAACACACAAGAAAACAGGAAGTGTGAAAGGCACACGCACACGCCCTCCCCAGGCTGTGTGTGTGTTAGCACACCCAGCCACCTGCAGCGCCTGGGACACGCTCGCGGCGGGACGGTCCTCAGCACACTCTCACAGCTCCCACTGCCACCGCGACCCTGAGTGTGACCCTCGCTTCCCGGCGGGTCCTTCGCACGGCCTTTTCTGCTTTTACTGCATGTTTATTAAACATTGTGTATTCTCGACGGGTCTTTTAGATGTTACAGCATTGTGTCATTTGTGGCTACTTGACTTTTTTAACTGGACAGCGTGTGCCCACCCAGGTGGTTCATTTGTAGCTGGCGCGTGGTATTCCCACGTAGGAGCACGCTGCAGTGTGTTTCTCTGTCCCCCCGCTGACGGAGAGCCGCGCTGAGCCCCAGCCCTTTCTTCTGATCTAGACGACGCCACAGGGAGCCTCCTTGCATGTGGCCCCTTGGGCTGGCGGTGAGACTTTCTCAAGTGAGACGCCTGGACCGGCCGGCGTGGGGGCGTGGGTCCGTCCGGCTTCCCTGGGGTCTTACGAACTTGCTCTCGACAGTGGCCGTGCCAGCGCAGCCCCCGTGGCGGGCAGAGTGATGGCTTCCCGGAGACATCCGCTGTCCCCGCCCTGACCCCCCAGCCAGACATCTGTTACCTGACAAGGGGACTCAACTTACAGTTAGCCAACTTCACAATGAGGAATGTACCCTGGATTACCCAGGTGGGCCCGGGGCAGTCACAGGGCCCTTTACGTAGGCAGGTGGGGACAGGGCCATCGGCGGCCAAGTGACACAATGCGGGAAAGCCTCCGTGGGCACCTGCTGGCTTTGGGGGGGGGGGGGGGGGAGGTGCCAGGAGCCACAGAGTGCGGGTGGAAGCCAGAAAGGGCAAGGAAACCGATTCTGTCCCACAGCCTCCAGTGGACACCGGCCCTGCCGACAGCTCACCTGGGGCCCAGGGAGGCCCTCGCGGACTTCCGATGCCCGGGACGATCTGATAATGATAATGAACCTGTGCTGTCTGCAGCCCCGGAGGTTATGGTGACTTGGCACAGCAGAACCAGCGAACTCACGCACCCTGCCCTCCACACCGCTCGCTCTCCGGGCATCGCGTCCTTGCAGACGCCTCGGGGTGCCCACCTTGCCGTGCTTGGCCACGTCCAGGGCGGGAACGCATCCCACTGCAGCTTCCCTGTGCATTCCCCGGGGCCTGGGGAAGAGGAGCTGCTTCCCTGGGGGCCAGTCATCCTTCCTTCCTCTCCTGCAGCTTCCCCGCGTCCACGCTTTGCCCGTGCTGCTCCTGGGTGGTGCATCCTTCTCTTGTCAATATGTAAGACTTCTTGAAGGATTCTTCACGCTGATCCTTGGAAGTCATACCAGTTGCTCTACTGTTCCCTAGGGCCGCCTACCAAAGCAGCGCAGACTGGATGATGGAGAAAGCGGGTACACCTTCTCCCGGGTCCGGGGGCCAGACGTCGGGGGTCGGGGGTCTGCCGGGCCGAGCTCCAGGGGTGCCTCTTGCGGCTTCCGGTGGCTCCAGGCATTCCGCGGCTGGAGACGGCACCGCCCCAGTCTCTGCCGTTTCTCCCGTGACCTTGTCCCTGTGTTTCTGTGTCTGAGAGCAGATGTCTCTGTTCTCGTGGGTCACACCGGATCAGAGGCCAGTCAGCTCCCATACGGCCTCAGCTTGACCGGTTCTCCCTCCCAATGAAGCGACATGCTGAGGTTCTGGGGCGGGGGGGTGTCAGAAACTCAACTTGTCTTTTTTGGAGGGGACATAATTCAACTGTAGCAATTATAAATATATCTCCTACCAAGTGGTAGCTTATTTTTTTCATTTGTTTGCGAAATCTTTTGTCAAACAGAAATATTTAATTTTACTGCACCCATATTTACGTTTTTGTTTTGCTGCCAGGGCTGTCTGTACCTCCTTTGTGAGATGCTGCTCTGTCCAGACGTCCTCAGGGAATCTGTCAGTAACCACTTAAAGAAACAGCAGCCACCAATGTTCCTCCCGTCGCTCAAAACACGGGCAGAGGTTCACAAGGCTCCATTTCTTCTCTACAGTTCACTAGCTCTTACGAACAGGCCATTTGCATCTTATGCAAACTATTCTAGAAAACAGCAATAGAAAGCTCTCCAACTCGGTCGTGAGTTTGGAATAACCTTGAAACCCACATTAGCAAACAACACTCGGAGAGAAGAAAATTGAACTGTCTTGCTTATTAACAGAGACTTGAAATCCTAAGTACAGTATCAACCAAGGGAAACTGTAATATATCAAAAAAAAAAAGCATGTCTCGGCAAAGTGAGATTTATCCCAGAAATGTAAGGACGGTTTAATTTTATCAAAGCTGTTCGTGTTATTCACCTCGAAAACAAATTACTGAAGAAAAGCCATTTATACACAATCATCTCACTAGGAGCATAATGCAAAATTCAATAAATTCCACAGCCTTTCAAAATTCAAAACTAACACCTAATAACAAATTAAGGCCTGAATGCCAAATAGCTGACCGAAATCCTGCAGCAACATGACCACGTCAGCCTGAAACGCCCCTCCATCATCTTGTCTGGACACGGACTTTTTAAGAATGCTCCCTTGTGGGGTCCAGGCAGCCCCCCAGGGGGCCAGGCAGGCCGTGCCGGCGCTTCATCAGTAAGTTACAGGGAACAGTGACTTCCTCTCGATGGAGCTGCGGCATGGTGGCACGAGCCATGCGCCCACTGCAAGTGGCAGGACAGGGAGTCTGTCTCCCTGCTGCCTGGTCCGGGCACTCAGAGCAGTGCAGGCACACAGTAGGTGCGCAGGACAAATGTGTTACTAAGGACGTGAGTCCCTTCCACGGATGGTGGACCGGTAACACGAATGTACCCACTGCGCGCTGACTCACTGCCTCCCGGCCACCCACCACGGGGGCGCTTTAATTTTTATGATGCTACGTGCTGCTAAAAAACTAATAAAGGGTCATGCCATGTTGTCCTGAAAATATCAGCAGAGAGGTGAAAGGAAAAACAGAAAGGAAGGTAAAATCGTCGCTGTCTGCAAGCGGTGATTCCATGCCTGTGAGAGCCCAGAGGGAGCAGCTGTTGAAACCAACACAAGCGGCACAGGAACTCAGTGCAGGGGCGAAGGCATTAACCCATGAAGTCGGTCGTTTTCCTGTGTGTGCAAAATAGCCAGGTAGGAACTCCCAGGAGAGGGGGAAACCATATTCTTTTATATTGGCAAGAAAGTTAACAAAAGAAAACTTCAGCTTCAGCGGAGAGATATTCAATTAGTCCTGAATACATTTAAGCACGGATTTTGTCCTTGGCGGCGAAGATTCAGTGTTGCAAAGACATCAGCTCTCTCTAACTTCATCTACAAATACACGAGATGCCCTCAGAGGCACCAGCACGATTTCAGAGACAAGGAAGATGAGTTATTCTGATGTTCCTTGAGAAAGGCCAGCCTACAAGTCGGAGAAATCCTCAAAACATAAATCGCTGCATATTAACCTTGCCAGATATTAATATGCACTTGAAAATGACAAAAATTAAAGGAGCCAGGTACCTGACCAAGAACTAGGCAGCGACATCAGGAGGAGAGATTTTCAAAGGCCAAGTTACAAACACACAACATCTGGGAATTTTAAATGGGATAAAGGTGGCATTTCAAATCCAAAAGGAAAAGATCAAACACGCAACATTTGGAATTCCTACCTCTTTTTTTTTTCACCAAAATTATTTCCAGATAAAAGACAGATTTAAAAGTAAAAATGAAAGTATAAAACTATTAGAAGAAAAAAACGGGAGCGTTATCATTTGTCATATTATCTCCAAGAGGCCAAAGCCCGCTCAGCACAACACAACCCAGAAGCCAAGAAGGACAAGTCTGACCCAGTGAACTCCATGTTTTAGAATATAAACTTTAAAGCCTTGGATCATAAATCAAAGAAAGAAAACCATCTGAGGAAAAGAATCAGGTAAGAAAAAGTTTTATAACGAGGGTGATGATGTGCTACACAAATTATCAGAAAAACAGAAGACAGTCCCTTGGAAGAATGAACATGGCGGCGAGCAGAAAGGACGACAAGCACACCTGAGGACACCCTTCGTGGGAAGGAGCGTCGTGCAAACCGAGTCAGCATTTAGGGGACAGTGGGCATCCATCAGGGCTGTCCCAACCCGCTGCCCCCGCGACGGACCCTTCCGGAGCAGCTCCGATGGGATGGATTATCAGGAGGGGGTTATAAAGTGGGGTTGCCATTTTCCACTGAGATTAACCCATCAGTTCCGCTTCACGGAATCCACCCTGCAGATGAAGCTCACAAAGTCACTCCTGTGTAGTAGGCGTTCCGGGCGGCGACAACCTACGAAGGGCCCGGGTATCGGCTGTGGCGCAGGAAGAGTCTGGGCTCCTCCGTCACGCCCCCCAAAACGAGGGCGAGCCGTGCCAGCGGGGACGCAGAGGCCCCGGGTTGGATTGCACGCTTTTGTTTCTCCAGAAAGGCCAAAAAGAATAAAATTTCTGGGATGTCACCCAAGAAAGCAAACAATGAGAGGAATAGGATGTGCAGGGCGGAACTACAGATAGCAAGACAGGAGCCTTTGCTTTCACGTTTCATTTTAATTTCGGGGGGGCGGGGGGGGATGCGGGGCCTTTTAAAGCCAGACCCATGCATTCCTTTTTTTAGTAAAAGGCAGTAAGGAAGCAATTCTAAAACGAGAAGACAGAATTTAAAAAAAAAAATAGATTTATTAAGGCCTTGAGAAAAATTATCTTGCGGATGCCGTTTGTCTAATTAAAAGCATACTTGTGCGCCGAGTGCCTTAGCGTTTCCTGTGCGGCTCGGACTTTTATTTTCAGATGTCTCCCTTTATCTGTCCCTGCCTCGAAGTGGACATTCTGCATGCTTCCTCCCGAGCACCCTGCAGTAGATTAGTTTCCACTTCCTGATCCCCGAGAGAGGGACAGGGAGAGAGAGGGAGCCCGTCCGTGGCGGGAAGCCGCAAGGCGGGGAGGAGGGGCCTGGGCCCCGACCCTCAGCCGTGGCTCCCCTCTCCCAGCCCGGGGGGGCTTATCAGCGCTCCCAGACACCGGCGTCTCTGGGAAATGTCCGCCCGCACCTCGCCGCCACTGCCTTCGCTTTACGGACACGGACCCGCCGTGGGCGCTGGCTCACCCCCCGCCCGGACCAGCGTGTGCAGGGAGACGGACACACGGACCCAGACAGAGGCGGAGCTCTTTCACGAACCGACCCAAGAGCTCCCGAAGATGAAACCTAGAAGGAGCCTGAGTGCACCCCGGCACACACGGGAGGGCTGTGCGTTAGGGCTCGGTATTGCTTTTGTTTTGAATTCCGTGTCCTTACCTTTCCCGAGTCGCGCGCTGGAGGTTTTCAGCCAGGCCCGGCCGCGGTGTACACGAGGTCGGTGTCTAGAGAGAGCATTCGGTTACGTCTCTGCTTGTTCTAAGGCTCTTTTAAGAACACCCCCAAAATCTATTTTCAGTTTGACTCTGCTGCAAGGAGGTGCTGGGGTGTCTTCCATAAGCCGTTTGCCCGCTTCCTTCGGGGCCGTTAGGTGTGGGATGAACCCACGAATGACCCAGGCCTCAGGCTCCGGGAGGCCCAGCCCCTAACGGGGTCGTCGAGACCCGGGGGGGCGGGGGGCCAAGGAAGCTTCCTCTCCCGGCGACAGGATGACTGAGGGACTCATGCCTGTGAGAACCGTTGTTTTGTCCCGGAGAAAGCAACAGAACTCTTCCACATCTCCTTTGTTAAAAATAAAGGTAACCGCAGGCATGGGCTTAATTCGCAATGTGCGCAGAACGGGTTTTCACTGTCGTTATCCACACGACGGGCCCATGCTCCCTGCGTCACTCTGAGCTGCCCCGGGAGGGTCTGCAGTGGCCCAAACTGCCACTCCTGCGGAGCGCCATTCGCTGCCTTCCCCACCCCCTTCACAACTGTTGCAAGGATTTCATCATGTTTCCCACTGAGGAAAAGAAAAGGAAGGAGCCAGAGTGATAGAGATCAGGCCCCCTAAAGTCTAACGTGACGGTCAAGGTGAACAAAACGGCCAGCCCCGAGAAGCCCCTGAATGAAGCCTGGGCAGACCCTCTGCCTCTCAGTGACCGCTGGCACTGCCCACCCCGTCCCCGGCCCTAAATGGCTGAGTCTGTCTTAACAGCCAAGTCGGAACCCGCTGGCAGAGGGTAAACCCGCAGTGACGTGGAATTTGGCCTCTAACCTGAACGGCCTGCTGCAGGCTTCGGTCTGAGACAGAGCGCCACGCTGCCCTGCCAAGGGCAGACACACAGTAAGGGCGTTTGTAACGGGCTCCTCGTTTCTTTTTTTATTATTGTCTCCCCGGCTGCAGGAAGAGCGAAGGATCGGGGGACACGCGACAGAGAGAAGACGCCACAAAGTCACAGGCAGGCAGCCCCGCTGGTCGGCGTCATCAAAAACCGGGTTGAAAAGTGACGAAGCCCATTAATTTTTAAAACATTTCTCAAAATCCAAATGTGTGGCGTCCCGTAGTGCAAATGTCTGGGTGCCCAACTGCCCGGTGGGGCTCCCTCAGACCTCTGAGCTGACCGGGGAGCAAACTGCAATGCAGGGGCACCCCTGGGCAGGTGTGGGGACCCCACTCCGACTGGGGGGTTCGCCTGGAGAGGACGCGCCTCACTGCGTGGGGAGCTGAACATAGACTGAGCTGTATACTCTTTTCTCTTACACGTTTTCACTCAATATAAACATGTAATAATGGGTTCTAAAGTCACGCACTTCAAAATAGGCACACAAAATATAACTGTACCTACAGTGCTGTGGGTGGTAAAGTGAAGGAAGGGGGTAAATGAATGTCACTGTAGTAAAATAAACAAGGAAGGAAATAAACAAGTAGTACATCCATGAAATTTCAAATCATGGGGAAAAAAACAAGGTGAAAATTAGCCTTTCCCCCCGCATCTTCCCTTCACTCCCAGGGGCAGCTGCTGTTCACAATTTCTGTGTTTTGGGTCCTCCCGCAAGGTAGCGCCACGCTCAGCCGTGGGACCAAACCCTGACTCCGAGGTTCACCCACTTCACGTAGTGGCTGCTGACCTCCCCGATCGAAAATCATGGATTGAACTTCGTTTATTTCCATCTTCCCTTCCTTTCAAGGGCTCCCCCTTGTATAAAAGGTATTCTTTACAACTTTAATCACACATCTAAATCCTGAAAGCTTAACTTCGTGGAATACCTACCGAACTCTCTCACCGGGAACGTCAGGAAATCAAAGCACATCCCTTTTTCCCCGTTTCTCTTTATCCCAAACTCTGAAGTTTAGAAAACGATTTTGTACAAATTGCCCGTATTTATAATAATTACTCTGTTCCAGGTCTATAACTGCCTTCCATAATTTATCTCTAGTTACATTTGTCAAATTTCAGTGTACATAGAAATTACCTGGAGAGACTCGTTAACAGGTGTTGAAGAGGATTCACCGCCCACCACGTAGGAGCACCCGGCTACGAACCGGTCCTGGGCCATTAGCAATCACGAGGCCGCACAGAGTGTGTGAGGCCATTACTTCCAGGCATGGCACCGCCGACCACACCAGACCAGGGTCCCTGACAGGAGGGACACCCCTCAGGTGAGCCCCACTATTCCCTGTTTTTTTTTTTTTTTGTCGAGAGACCAGTGCCAGCCACAGCGCATGGCTTAGCAAGCTCCACGAGTCTAGGGGGCAGATATCAGGGTCTAGGGCAGCTAACGTGGCTCCGATTTGTGAGACGAGGGTTAGTGTCAGACGGGAGAAAGAAGGGCGAAGGGCGCCCCAGAATCCACGCTGAAAAGCCTTGCGAGTCTGCGGCTGAGGACCGAGCTGGTGGGCTGCCTGGCAAAACCACCTGGAGCTCAACAGACAGTAAACGAAAGAGGACTAAACACAGCCGAGCGGCCACGCAGTTGGCGGGGGTGGATGTCAGCGCTGGGTCCAGCGGGGTGTGGGCTCCACCACAGTGGGGAGGCCCCACACACAGCTCGTTGACACCTTCGGCAGGTAACCGGGATACCCCAAAGCCCTCGCTTGCGGAGGGACTTCCACATCCCAGGAGAGGAGCTGGGCCCTGTCACCCCGACAACATGCAGAACCAGACCCAGGCAGGATCTGCCGGGAGACGGTGCTCTGATGGCGACTCTAACGAGTGAGATCATCTCGGGAGGCTGGCCGGTGGCCCGCCGTCTAGGACGAGATCAGCGTGAGGCCAAATCCACACGGGTCAGTACGGCGTGTCTGTGACCCACCTGCCGGTGAGACCATGGGTCAGTCCCCTCGGGCACAGGGGACAAAGTCCAGAGTGGCTGTAGCACGTCACCCACAGTGCCCAAGGTCCCGTCGAAAGTCACTGTGCGCACGCATAAACAGGGGAACCAGCACCCACCCCGTGACGACCAGGCTGGAGGTGGCCCGGGGGTCGGTTTGGGAAGACGAAGTCGCTAAAGCAGTGAGTGTAACTCGGCCCAAAGAATCCAACACATTGTTTAAGAGGCCAAATAATTAAAGAAAATATTGCCCCCACAATCTGACAGGTAAGAGCTCTAAGAAGATGTGTAACAACCATATCAAGGAGCCACATGGAAATTCTAGACCCGAAAAGTAAATTCTAAAATTAAAATCTCACTGGCTGGGCCCGACGGCACCCCGGGAACAGCAGAAGGAAGAGTCGGCGAGCAGGTGGTCAAACCAGTGTAAACGGCCCAGCCAGAAGGATGAGAAGGGAGGACACATAATGAGAAGCACTGAAGGACACATAAACGCACCCTGGAAAGCTCCGGGGCTCCAGCAGGAGCTGTTGGAGCCCTGGGGCGAGAAGAGGGGGAGACCGGGGCAGAAAGTCATGTTTGAGGGAATGGACAGGTCAGAAGTTTTATTTTTAAAAAATTGGCTTACACATTGAGAAGTTCGGTGACTGTCAGGCAGTATCAACATGGAGAAAATTAAAACTAGGCAATTATAGTCATCCTGCTGAAAACGGAAGACAAAGAAAGAATACCGAAAGCAACCAGAGGAAAAAAGTAAATTATGTACAGGAGAACAAAGGTAATAAATACAACTGATTTCTCAGAGGAACCATAGAGGCCACAAGACGAGATAAAATGGTTTAAAGAGCTGAGAGGAAAATATTACTCACCCCTCCTACACGCACTGAAAATATCCTTCAAAACTGAAAACGAAATAAAGATGTTTTCAAATAAACAAAAGATGAGAGGACTCTTCATCAGCAATCTGTCCTACAAAAAAAAAAAAAGAAAGAAAAAAGAAATGCTAAAGGGTATTCTTTAGGCCCAAGGAATCAGAAAGCAAATTAAGTCTATAGGAGAGCAACAGGAAGATTCAAAACCATAAGGAGACGGGTAGATATTTAAGAATTACGTTTCTTCTTGCGACGTACTTAAAAGAAAAGTGAACATTTAAAGCCAAAATAAAAACATCGTACGATGAGACGTAGAACGAATGTATGCATAAAAGACACGGCAGCAACTTCTCACAGTGTGGGGGCGGGAGGGGAGGACGCCGTGTGTGGCTGTTAAATTTTTTAAGCTGCAGAGCATGAGGTTCATGGCGGGAGGGAGCGAGCGTCGGGCGTCTGACGGGCAGGTGCCGTGCGGAGCGGGGAGCGCGGACTGTCAGACGCCGAGGGCGACCGGCGGCCCGTGCGGAGGAACAGGCAGCAGGCTTTAAATAGACAGGCGAGCACAGCATGTGTATGGTTCGTAACGCTCAGGAAATAAAGCACAGCTAAGAAGCCAATAAAGGAAATAAGGTACAAAAAAATGCTTCATTTACACCAAAGAAGTCAGAAAAGGTGCAAAGGAAGTTAAAAGGGAAATAAAGCAAGATAGTAGACACCAAACCACATCAACAATTACATGAAAATGAAATGAATGGAAACCCCCTGGCGAAAAGGCAAAGACTGGAATACTGGGGTGAAAGGAGAACGAACTAGAGAGATGCATTCTGTGTATAAAGTTACAGAGGGGGTGAAAGAGATGGGCGGGACGAGAGGCAGGTGCGCGCACCGAGGGTGAGCAGGAGCAAGCTGGCCGGCGGTGTGTGTTAGAGTCGGGGGAGGCTTCAGGGCAGCGGGTTAGAAAGGGCTGAGAGGGGCATCCCACAGTGGGAAACAGGGCACCCCACCCTCCATCTGGAGGACACGCAGATCTTACATATGTTTGCGGCTAACAGTAAAACGTCAGATTTGATCAATACGATTGACAGAATGAAAGGAAGAAATAGACAAATAACCTTCACCATCAGAGATCAGATGTCACTGAACCCCTACTACTCACGGGGGTCACCATGTCCCTCCCCCACATCCTGGTGGTGCATTTCACCCAGGTGTTCCCTCAAGACATGTCTGCAAGTGGGCCACGGAGCCTGGGGTGGTGGGGACCTCAGTCCACGGGCTCGGGACACTGTGGGCTCAGGAGATTCCCTTGTGCTGGTCACGTCACACGAAGGAGCCGTTGTTTAGTGGGTTGGACAAGACTAAAATCTTGATTGTATTAAAACCTAAATTTAGTGAGGGACAATGTGGTTTTCGATAGGCAATTCCTCTCTACACCTTGTTGGTCTTCACCTAAAAAAGTCTGAAGAGTGAGTGAGACATTTACACGGTCAGTGAAGTGCCTTCACTTCCCACGCGAGAGAGGGAGCGCATTTTGGGAGGCGGCTCAGAGCGGGGACCCTTGGCAAACGGGCCCTGCCTGGCCGCCACGCCGGAGCAGTGGGTGGGCGACGGGGCTGTCTGGTGCAGTTTCGTGCCCTGACAAGCGAGTTGTCACAGCAACAAAGGTACGGGCTCTGACTCTCCAGACCCACATCTAACCCCTTATCTTTCGTTGTCGTGGGGGTCATTTTTATTTAACTGATAAACTGGCCCCGGGGGTCTAGGCACCCTTATTTATCCTGTGCTATGTACAGGCGACCCGCATGTTTTTGGCCGCTTATCTCACTGGCTTCATTCCCTAATTTCCAAGCACAGTGTAACCTTTCAGGGGCAAAAATCTGACAGATCATTTTTCCTCCTCTCCCTACTCTGTGGCGGCCTCCATAGGACACGTATGTAACTATATGAAAAGATGGATATCTTTTTGTATATATTTAATTTCCCATCAAAATTTATGGAATATGTTTGTAGATAGAACCATATAAAAAAACTTTAAAAGTGTTCCTTCAATTTTTTTCCACCCACATTTATAATTTATACCCTTTTGGATTAGTTTATGTTATTATTTTATGTTATCAATTTTATCATACTTTGTCACAAAATCCCCTCGGCCGCCTGCATTCAAAGGTGGGAAGAAAATATAATAAAGGCTGACTTTCTGAGGAACTTAAAAGGCAAAGCACTTTTGAATCCTGCTATGAAGGGGGCATGGAGAAAGCCTCTGATTAAACCCACTTTCAGCTGAAAATTTCTAAGCATTATATTAATGACCTTGAAGATTGTCCAGCAGAAATAACCTGTGGGTATGAATTTCTTCAAAGGTTGAAATACAGGTTAGAACTCTCCAGAGGCTCCTGCGATATCAAATAAAAAGCTTAATCAATTTGTAGAAGCAAAAAGGTGGACATGCTTTAGAGCACCAGAAATTGATACTCTGAAATCTACAATCATTGGAACTGAAAGTAACTAACCAGCGGCCTGATACGATTTCTTTCGGCTGCTGTCTCTCTGCTGGAGCAGACAAGAAAGGAAAAACAAATCTTGGGTCCATGAAATCCATAGGACTTCGTCAATGCGTCAGGATGTCCCTGCCGTAGGAGCGTCGCCTGATCTGGCCAAAGGTTAACGCCCTCATCCTGATACGCCCGTCGGCACAGAGATTCGCTCAGAGGTCACCCACTCTGAGCTCCGGCGATGTGACCTCACCGCTGTGCCAGGAGCTGAGCTCACCGGACGTGGCGTGCACGGCCCACACATCTGTCTGTGAGGCTGGGCAGCAGACTCAGGCCTGCGCTTCCGTCTGAGTGGGATGCAAGTGCCTCTAGAGCCGATGGGTTAACCCGATATATCCAGGCAGAAAAAGGACATTCCTCAGAGTAAAGAAGAACCTGCATATACCTGCATATCCCTCGCTTCTGTTACGGCACAGAGGGCGTCACCAGCGCGCGCCCACCGTGACCGACGCCTCTGCTTGTTACCGGAGAAGGAAGGCAGGCATTCGCTGAGTTTTCCTCCGTGGGAGCCCACAGTGAGGCTCATAAGGATGCAGAAATCTGTTCCTGGCGAACAGGAGAGAGGGAAATAGATCAACGGGTACCTGATGAGCTGGAAAGTTTAGGAACTCACTGGAGGATTTTCCGCTCTGTCTCGTGATGACGAGCCACGCGGCGGACCTCCCAGGTGAGGCTCCGAATGGGAAGACTAGATCTGAGCTGATTTCAAAGTCCTTCCGGGAAGACGGTGGCCGTTTGCTTTCTTTTGTTTTCTCCAGAGCATCACGGGCCCGCTCCACCCCGGTGGTCCTGCTGAGGGGCGGCAACCCTGGCTGGGGGTGTTGGTCACCTTTGTCGTGTCTTGCCCACATTCAAGGGAAGGGCGTGGACATGGGGCCAGCCAAGGCTCTCTCCCACCCCGAGAGCGTCTGACTGCCTCTCTCACCACGAAAGGGAGCGTGTGCATCAGCAGAGAACACAGCAGGCCTTTCTGTCACTGGGCGCTCTGGACAGATGGAAGGTGTGTGGCCACCTTGCGTCAACCGCACCCACAGGCGCCATTTTCCCACCCAGCGTGCGCTCGCCTCCTGTCTGCGTGCCACACGTCGGCAATTCCCGCAGTATTTCGAGCTTGTTACAGTGATCTGTGTCCCGTGACCACGGTGACCACTGTGTTGTTTGAGGCACCATGAGCCGCATGCATAGGAGACGGTGAACTTGACCAATAAATGTCGTGGGCTCGGACCGCCGCACCGACAGGCCATTTCCTCTGTCTCCCCCCACACTCTCCGGGCGCTGAAGTCCCCGAGACACGACAGTATTGAAGTTAGGCCAGTCAATGGCCCCACAGGGACCTCTGAGGGTCCAAGTGAAAGGGGAGTCCACGGAGGCCGCAAAGGTCCTTGTCGCTTTATTGTGAGCAATGGTCGCCTCCCCCCCCCCCACCCAGGCTCTGCCACCACCAAGGCCCAGGCAAGAACGTCCACCAGCAACATGCCTGTGACTCGCTGAGGGGTCCAGTGCTGTCGGCGTTGTTGAGCAGTCCCGTGTTTTCAGTTGAGGTGTTTACATTGTTCTCAGACACAAGGCCGGAGCTCGCCGAGCAGACGGCAGCACGGTGCAAACACCCATGCTACAGGCACCGGGGACCCAGCTGGGTCCGGCTCGGTGCACGGGGGTCCCCCGCCCCGGGTTGGAACTGAACCCACCATGTCTGTGAGGTGTGGCTGTGAAAAGAAAGGCAGCCACGTGCATGCGTGTGTGTGCACACGAGAGTGTGCATGTGTATGTCGGTCTGTCTGGGTGTCTTGTTTTTAATAATGACCTAGCCCGGAACACACTGGAAAATCCAGAAAATGGCCCGTGATTTATTCATTGTTTTTATTGTCCCGGATTTCAAAGCTAAATAATAAAGGCAGGAATGTGGTGACAGAAAAGTCAGCTCACCTGGAAGATGTTTCGGGGGACTCAGCACGTGCCACTAGGGGTCCCACGAGGAGTGTGCAGAGCGAAAGGGCTTCCTTTTTGCTACAGACACTTTTCTTCCCCGCAAATGTAACTTTTCACTGGTAACGAACTCCCCAGCACCAAAATCATAAGTATAACAACAACCCACAATCCACGTAGACATGCTCTTGTGAAACACTTAAACATCCCTGGCATCGAGGAACTCCTGATAACAAACCAGCCTCACCCTCAAACACACTGAGCGCTAGCACACGGCAGAGCACCATCGACACAGTTTTCGGGGAAAGGTACCGGCACCCAGACAGCCGTCTGTCTGATTCACACGTCGTACCCTTCGCACCTCTTCTAAAGGACAGTCACCCGAAGACGGACTTCGGTAAGCTGGGGCATACATCAAAACAATTATTTCAGGAAAAGGGAATTCACGGTGCAAAACACGGGCGGGAGGAAGGAAGCGACACAAATTTGAGAGTTAATGTCCAGATCCAATTGCAAATGTCAGGAAATTCTTAGAGGTGGAAAAACAATGTCACGTAATAACAATAACAGGAGTCATTATCTGCATGAAAAAGTTCAATCACTTGAACAAAAACCGAGATGCGGGTAGAGCAAAAGAGGAAATGAAAGGGTAGTAGGTTTTCCCATAGGTGGGAGGGAGGTGCTGACACGTACCGTCAACCGAAGCAGTAAAATGACAAGGAATCAGTAAAAACTTGCAAACTCTGTGTATGAAGGGCCCAGACCACTCAAGACATCAACCTTCCTCCGAATTAATCAACAAAATGTAAGGTCGTTGCAATAAAACGCTCAGCAGGAATATTTTTTAAATGCTAAAAGAATCATAAAGTTTATTTGAAAAAATAATTATACTGGGGCGAAGAGAGGAGTGATGGGAACTCGCCTAAGCAAACACCAGCGCACATTAAAAACAACGTTTTACTGGTACAGAAATCGACAGACACATAAAACGGACCCAGAATAGGACAGTGGCGTTTCAGATCCAGAGGAAATAAATGGCGTTGGAAGACATGGCTGTTCATTCAGGGAAAATACAAATGAGAGTCAGGCCTCAGATAAATTTCAAAGGGATGCAAAGGAATCATAAAATAGAAGAAAACGCATTATAAAATATCCGTGCCAGATGAGAACCGGAGAAGCCTGTCTGAGCAGGACACTCAGGGCAGAGCTGGGACGAGAAACATCAGCACACCCAACCGTACGAAACTGTGACCCTGCTGGAGGTCAAAAATACTATAAAAATTAAAACGCTAATGATCATTGAGAAAATTTAGATACTAAAATAGAAAGGCAGCGCTTTTACACATTAATACAAGAAATTAAAAGCCTCCGTGGAGACAGCGGTGAAAGAACAGCGCATTCACCAAGAGAAACCCCAAACCCCTAACAACCCGTGGTATCCGAAGACACAGGCTCCAGCACAGTGCACACCCCTCCTCTGAGCTGAAAACAATCCCAGTGGCTAAAAGGATGGGTGCGTGGGTGGGTGGGTGAGTGAGTGTGCAGACGGAGGCACAGATGGACAGATGGACGGACACAGCTACTTCCTGGAGAGGACAAGGGTGCAGGCAAACAACGCCCTTGTACGCTGCCATCGGCCGTTCACATTGACCCAGCCTTCCCGGAAGACATTTTGACAAGAAAAATGAAAAGCAGTTTCACTCCTGGCCGTCAACCCCAAGCAGACAACGGCGTGCGGACACCAGTCACGCAGCCGGAGTGGCGTTCCTCCGGGGGTGTTTGCAAGAACAAAGCGGTGCCCGTTCAGAAAAAGCCAGGGGCTCGGCAGTACGGGAGCTGCACGAACGATGACCTTGAGAGAGAGCCGCCCACGCGAGACACGGGTAGTAAGGAGTCGCGCCATGGATCTCTTTTCTGTAGAACTGGGACGTGTATTTGCATTAAAAAAAAACCCACAATGTTAAGTGTACCTCGTTTCAGGGAGCACCCCACGTTCCCTCCCTAACACGATTCTACGTGGCTGAGGCTCCACAGTCCGTTACAGGAGACAGCTGTGGGGCGGGAAGCAGCCGGCGCTGTGCCCCTCCCTGCGTGTCGGGGGAGCGGAGGGAACTCAGGGGTTCCCGGCTTTGGTGGGTATTGTCTCCTTCTGCATTGGACATGCTGAGCACGTGGGCGAATTTGCAAGGAGCTGGCAAGATCCCGGGTGGACCGAGGAACTCCAGAGTGCCCTGACCGCTAACCCAGGGCAGCGAGCCCCGGCCCCCCGTCCGGCCTCACACCGACACGCCGGCCTGGGGCGGAACGACCACAAAGACGCCGTAACCAAGGAAAAGGGCCGTTTGCGAACGTCGCCGGGATGGGTCATGCTCGGCTGGCAACGCCAACTGGCAGAAGGAGTGCAATTTTTAAAATATGAAACACAAATTTTTATCAAAGGAGAAGTAAAACATTATAGCTTTAGGTTCATTAAACCCGGCTCACATTCTGGGACTCCAAAATTAAAGCGCCGGCGATTTAGAATTGTGGCTTGAACACAGCGCTCCACATGCAGCCCTGGAGAGCAGGCAGGGCGCCCCTCCCCGCTCCCCCCAAAGCTGGGGGAGACGCTGCTGTGCTCCAGGGGACCCCGAGGCTCCTTCCTGCCCCCCCCTCTCTGGGGGGGCACAGATCGAGCCCCAGAGGCCTTGGCAGGTGCGCTCCGTGGGGCTGGCTGCCCCCCACCCCACCCTCACCCCCAGCCCACGCCAGGGCTGTGCCCTGCTCTCCCCACCGAGCAGTGAGTAACCGGACGGCCTTACCCACGACAGTGCCCCCACCTGGGGGGTCTGCACTCTGGGCAGCCGCCGCCTGGGACGTGGGTCAGTGTGACTTCCGGACGCACCCGCAACCACAGGGTCCGCACGCGGCCCTGGCCAACTGGGAGCCTGCAGGCAGAGGGTGTCTCTTCTGAGCCTTACCACCCTGCGCAGTGAGGGCCAGAGAGGGCCGTCCCTGCCTCGCAGGCGGCTGTGGTGACGGTGTCACTCAACGCCGGATAAGGGACCCGGGAGCGGGAGGCCCAGACCTGAGCGAGGACGGCGTGGTGCCCAGAGGGCTCCCTGGCTCCCTCCCGTCTTCTGGCTGCCTCGGTCGGTCTCTCCTGCAGAGGCCGGCCGTCCCCCACCCCCGGACTGTCCCCCCTTTCCTGCCCGCGTGGTCCCCTGTCCGCTTCTCCCTCTCCACCTCCTTCCCCTCCCCTGACACAGATTCCAGGTCACCCCGGCTCAGGCTCAGGCGGACCCCAGCTACCGTGCTGGCTCTGGACTCCCCTTGAGCACCGAAGCCCCAGGGGGGCCCTCTCCGCCCGCCCCCCACCCGACAGCCCCGGCCTCTAGGAGGCCCGAGTCACTCCGGACTGGACGCCCTCTCGGAGCGCGGAACCACCGCCTCCCGAACCGACCCGCCTTCCTCCGAATCCATAAAGGACCAGGACCATGAAGACCATGTTAAGATTCGCCTTTTAAAAAGACGTATTTTGCCTCAAATACACAGTGATCAAATTCATGGGCCAAATGAACGTTCTATTTATCCTGCTCACAACAACATATGAGTATTCATTATTTTTTATTGATCAATAGAATTCAGGTTTCTGTGAGATAGAAAATTATACCACCAATAAAATCGGAATAGCAGCATTTAAAATTAGCCTTGTGAATAAGTAGGAACATGTGGCCAAATAATGAAAATTATTTTTATTATTCTGCTCTCCATGGCGGGGGGGGGGGTTGGGGGGCCCTGGTGACGGGCAAGGACAAGAGCCCCCTTTCCAACGCGCCAGCCTGCGAAGCCTCGCTCCTCGCTCTTTGTTTGAAATCAGACAACTGGCTGTTTTCGCACCAAGTTTCTTTCCTTTTGTTTCGGGGGAGGGGGGGCGAAACGGAATGAAATCGGGTGTGAGCGTGCCGGGAGCGCTCTGCCACGCGGCGTTCGGCGGCGGTGTGAGATGTCTCCGCGGAGGCCAGGCTCCTGCTCACCTAGAACGGATCCAGCCACCCAGACGCAGCCTGGCTGTGCGGTGTCTCCGGCTACAGCCTCTCCAGCGGTATCATCTCAGACGCAGGCGGGGGAAACGCTGGGGGAGACGCCACTAATAAAGGCCCCACAGTCATTAATTGCTATAGAATTTGCAAACTGAAAAGAGGATGGGGGACAAAGCGATATAATATTTACCAGTGCTGAAAATTAGAAATAAATATTCAACGTGCCTTTTTTTTTTTTTGAGTCACACAAGCAAGCGGTTTTGAATAATAGGGCAGGACGAAGCCTTTACACAGGAAAAGCTAATGATTTCTGCATTTTGCTGCCGGTGAGGAATTGAAGGGTGGCTGATTTGAATCTTCCTTCAATCTCCCATCAATAAAACACAGACGAGGCAGAGGGAAAGCCGACCGGGGGAGTCGTGCTTTTATAATTGCTTTTTACCCTCAGGCGCCTGAAACCCAGAGGGTCAGGAGGCCTCCGAGGAGGGAGTGTAGCCGAGAGGCCCAGCCGAAACCCTGAGACACAAATTAATTTGTTTGCGGGGCTCAGGTCTAATTTGGGGGACGAGAGCGCCGCGTGGTACTTTATAACGTTATAACCTCATTAAGGATGGTTCCGTGTGAAATATTTATGTAAACTTTACCAAACCCAAAGATTTTAATCTCATTTGAGAGGTTAGCTGGCTTGTGGGACCGAAAAACAATTTCTAAAACAAGCTTCTGGACCAGGAATCCGGAAGGCAAACTATTTTTTTTTTAAATAGGTATCGCTAAATTTTCACTCGTTTGGGTCCCTATTCGTCATTTTAATGAGGGCAACCGAATCACACGGCAGGTTCCCTGGCTCTGCCGGGTTACGGAGTCCAAATTTCTTTACTCGAACACACAGTAGCCTCCCCCCGACCCCCGCCACCCCCCTGACTCCACTCCATGATGGGAACTGGAAGTGGAATTTGCATTTCTTAGGATTTTGCAATCTGCCGGGATAAGCCTACCTGGGACTGCGGGGCCGGAGCCCACGCTCGGCCTCTAATAAGTGCGCAGCAGGCTGCCCGGGAGGAGGCCACGCGACCGGGGAAAAAAGGAGGCACAAACCCTGGTGTGACCGCCGCGAGGAGATCTGGGGTCCCGCCCGCCCTCCCCGGCGTCTGACCCGCCCCACGGCGGCCAAATCATTCACAGGGGCGCCAGGAAAATCTGGGGTTGCCTTAGTTCTTAGTTGCTTTCCCTATGGGAGGAATAAGGAGATAAAAATCGGAGTGACTGTGGTCCCCGCGAAGGCCTCCCGGCCCCGCTCTGACGGAACCCCCCTTCCAGAAAGTGGCAGGTCCCTCGTGTGGACCAGGACCTGCTCCTCGTACCCTGGATGTGGGAACAGCTCGCCCGGGCACCTTCTCGGGCCCACCGTGGGGTTCAGGGGCCCCACGGGGACACGGCTGGCGGGGGCACGGCCAGTCGGCTCTGAGCCCGGGGGTGGCCATCGCGCAGGCAGGGCCTCGCCGGGCAGCAGAGGCTCTCCTCGCAGCCTGGGGGCAGGTGCACGAAATTGGTCCCTCGGAGCGCACCCCGGACGGAACTTTTGGGATTCACTTTAACGAGTGAGACACGTAGAGTATAAAATTGGCCGTTGTGACCACTGTAAGCGTTACTGACCTTCGAGATGTTGCACAACCACCACCGCTGTGTCCAGAGCTTCCCGGCCCCCCAAGCAGCAGAGGACCCCAGTCGGGAGAAAGTCCCCATTCCTTCCCCCTGCCACACACAGCCGCCGGCCGCCTCCCAGCCACTTCTGGTCCCTAGGAATTCTGGGCACACCCTTCAGATGCCTCGAGCTCCTTCTTCCAGAAGTGTCCCGGGAAGGAGAGGGAGGGGCTGGTAGAGGAGGGTGGGTGAGGACGCCCAGGGGCCCAGGAGCTCTCGAGGCCCCTGGAGGAAGGAGCGGCCCAGGGCCAACACGTGGCAAACATGCACACAGGTTCGGACCTCGAGGACCTGGCCGAGGGCCCGAGGGGATGAAGGAGGAGGCCATCTGCCGTCTGTCCCCCTGCCGGGGCCGCGGGAGCAGGAACGCTAGGCCACGCCCCTCCACACAGCGCCCAGGCTTGCCATCAGGCTGCAGTCACCCGGCAGGCGACACGGCCACACCAGGAGGAGGTGAGAGGCCGCCACCGCCAGCCCTTCCCCCTGCCGGGCTCCCAGCTCCGGGCTGAGCTGAGTCTTTTCATCGGCTTCACGGCCATTGCGTTGAACTCTGCTTAGGACACCACGGGCCGTGCAAGCCAATGAGGAAAGTTTGCAAATAAAGACGGAATAAATGAATTAATTTCCATTAAGTTCCCATTTAGAATCCGGGCAGGCAAGCGCCAAAGGCCGCCTGGGCCCGTGTCCAGGCCAGCACCTGCACGACCTGTCCCTGCTCTAGAAGCACCTGACCCCTCCTGCCCGGCAAGTGCCACCGTGTAGTTAGATGACATTTTCCAAGTGAGGCGGACTTTTCTGTCGGGCTCTGGGCGTGAAGCTGGATGTGTGAGAAAACAGCTATAATATGTCTTGTTTGAGAACCACATCTGACCCATTCGGGGGTCCCCGGTGCTCCATAAAACACTCGCCTCCTAAGGAAGGAGTTAATGAAAGGCGGCCGTAAATCACTGTCTTTAACATGTACATTTGTTTACCCTGCACCTGACTTAGAACTGTTGCTTGACCTTGCTTGACATGCGCCGAGACCGGCTCCGCTCACCCAGAGACTCGGGACCCCCAGCCCGTGGTGCCCGCCTGCCCCCACTCTGGAACACGGCCCCCGGCTCTGGTCTGGCCCCTCCCAGCAGAGCTTTCACCAAATGTTACAGTTGACTTTTTCCCCCGAGGACAAATTTAACGACCTCCGAGAAACCAGAGCCAGATCGCTGTTTGATTTTTTAGCGACCCAAAGCAAACACGGAGGAGAAAGCAAACAGGAACAAGCATTCTCAGCTTTTCATACGTGTTCTTTAAAAGGGAGGGAAATGAACCTTGAGTTTTAATTCTCCGGGTGCTTTTCCTGAAGACAGCTCTTTGTGCTTGAAAACACAGCGGGAACCAGGGGAAGCAGAGGGTCCAGGAGCCCGCCCTGTCGGGAAGCGCCCCGGGGCACCCCTGTGGGCCGGGTGGCTCGGACCCGCTCCGAGCAGCGCCCCCACCAGCGGAGGGGAACTCTGCCATCCGTATCCCCGCCGTTCCCCTCGCGTCTTGGGAGAAGAATGACGAAAGGAAAACAAAATGACTTCCAGACTTCACGGGGCTGGGACCAGAGAAGGCTCTTTTTATTAGTCATTTCAGAAATAGCTTTCATCCGATCCTGAAGGATTGTGTTTTGAATCTTATTCTGGAGGGAAAAGACGGGGGGGGGTGCGGGTTGGGGTGCGGTGGGCACATGCAGCCCCGAGGTGCAGCTGGCAGGAGAGCCTGCAGGAAAGGAGGTTCCCCTGCCCGTGTCCTCTGCGCCCCCCGCCTTGGGTCCAGCCCAGCCCATTGCTGGGTGACTCCTCGTTTTTCATAACTGTAGTGTGCCTTTCACTGCAAAGGCCCGTTCACCTCGTACACCAGCTCTGTCCCGGGATTCCCAGTGAGCAGGACGTGTGTGACCAAGTGGTGTAATGTCCCAGCCCTTCTGGGCGGCGGCTTTCGTATCTGAGAAATGCTGGCCAACCCCTGCCCCTTGCCAAGGGGCCGAGGAGGTCCCCCCAGAACAGGCTGGTCGCCGGTGAGTCTGGGAAACGCAGGGTTCGAGGAAGGTAGCCAGTCTCTCCTCGGGCCCCGCAGGGCTCCGCCCCCCTCCTGCGTCCTGTTCGTGGGCGCCACGGAGCAGGGTGGAGTGCTGGCCAGCTGCCCTCCCCCAGCCCACACATGGCGTGGACCTGGGTGAACCAAGCCAGGGGCCTTTCCCGCTGTGCATCTGAAACCGGGCGTCCACTCGGAAGGATGTCAGAGGGCACCTCTTGGAGCAGTCCGGTGTCACTTAGGTTGTCGCCAGAAAGCAGCGGCCAGCTGTCTCTGCGGCTGGCCTGCCGGGAAACTGGCACCGAGTTTCCATCAGCGCCGAGGCTTCCGGTTGTCACACTTCCCAGCCGTTGAACACGCACTCCGGGCAGAAGTCACAACACGCGGTGGCCGAGGAACCTGGCCGGGTCCGCCCGCGTGAAGGGTGAGGAAAAGTCTCTGCCGCGAGGACACCACCCGCGCCCGTGGTCCTCCTGGCAGAGCCGACGCGAAGCTGTGCTTACGGTCAGCCCGGCGACTCGCGCTCACGCCAACTGTGTGCGCAGCAGGGAGACACACTCAGAATTCAGAGCAGAGGCCAGAGGAGGGGCGAGACGTGGAGGGAAAATGCATGAACAGGGAAGGCGGCCGCCCCAGGAAGAGGGCCCTGTGCTGTCTCCAAGAGCGGCGTTTTCAGAAAAAGCCGTGTTACTGACACGGCCGTTGTCCGTTAGGGAGGACCCAACGGAGGACCCAAGGCTTTTGTGGCCGTTGTTCCCCCGCCCACTTGGGAGGATATTTTCGACAGCGCTTATGTCTAAGGTTCTATTTTAAAAATGTAAACGTGCGACCCAAATCACACCCCACTGTTCATTAAACAATACATTGCAGCCCGCTGCTGGCTGGCACACTGTCAGCCCTCGCAAAAGTGTACACGAGACCTTGGACGGAAAAAACCCACAAAACACCAAACTTAGGCATTGAAATGACCTGCGGAGTGCAACAGCCCCTTAAAGCTGTTTTACACCGGCATGAAAATGTATCTCCCCAGGAGAGGAGTTAATCAATGCTGGCGTAAAAACTAGAACTGGAAGCAGGATAAAGAGACTCATACCCTGAAAAACCGTGAAACTAAACAGGAACTCCTACAGAAGAGGGGGTGTTTTCTGACTCTTCAGACACGATGAGACTTGGGGAAAACAGGACCTTGTTAGGAAGGGGCGGTCGGACCAGGGCCGCCACCTTCCAGGGACGGGGGAGCCTGAGGTGGCCCAGGAGACCCACGAGAATACACGATTGTACAACGGGCTCCAACAGCCAGAAAGGCTCAGCGCCCACATCATCCAGCCGAACAAACGGATTCCCTTGGCTCCGTGGTTTCAGGGACCCGTCCCTGCGGGGTCCTTTAGGGGCTCCTAAAGGGTGAACTGCCGTCCTGTCCATCCCAGTGGAGCCACCTCTCCCGTGTCCCTCCCCCACCCCACACACAGAGGAGCTGACGCGAGTGTCCGCTCCCCGGGCCCCCACCCCCGTCGGTGACTCGGAGGTAAATTAAATGACTGTGGACCGGCCGGGGGCTGAGGCCCGTGGCCAGCGTCGTGCCAGCCCCCGAAGCCCCTGCCGGCCGGCCGACTCCGTCCCTCGCCTCGCCCTCGCCGCTTCAGGATGCGTCTGGAAACGGCTCTGCAGATGGCCTCCTAGGCTTTACAGGAAATATTACTTAAACATTGAAAAGGATCACATTTCTCCTGTTAGGAATTACAAATCTGGATTTCATTTTCTCTCGCGCTTTTTTTCCCCCCTCCAAACCCTGGGAAAAAAATGTAACTGTTATATAGATGACATGCAGGGAGCATTTGGGAATTTTTTTAACACACCCCGAGCACCGGCTCATTCTCTCCGTCTTTATGTGTATTTGCACACACGCATATAAAATATATTTACACAGAGTGTATAAATACACATCGACTCGGAACCACGTTATTTCATTTATAAGTAAACAGAGCGCGGGGGGAAGAGACTCGTTGTGAAAATTTAGAGGTCTGTCTCTTCTCTCTCTTTCCCCCCTTCTTTTTTTTTTTAATCTTCTGCGGCACGAGAAAGCATTCATCACTCAGCGCACTTGGCTAACTGCACGGTGAACGGCTTCTCTCGCGCCGGCTGCTCTTCATGCACTTTATGGAAATCCGCGAAGACCGGGGGGTCCCTATGGTTGAGCAAATGATCGGCATCAACAAACAGTTACAATCCTGGAGGAAGACGAGTCCACAGAAGCTGCCCCGCGTCGCAGGCGGTCGCCACGGCCCTCGGGGTCCCTGAGTGGGAAGGCCGGGCCATCACCTCGGGGCAGGGGCGTCGTCCCGCGGTCTTTACGAAACGCCCGCTGCCCTGGGCCAGGGAACGTTTCCCCGGAGGCCAGGCGCCAGCGCTGCTGGAGCTACGACTGAACTTCGGGGTGTCGGGGGACAGCGGGGACACGGGGACCAGGAGGCCGTGTGCTCCCCGTGTGTGGACGGGCCTCTGGGGGTCCCCTCCTGCCCCCGCTGCAGGTGGGCTCAGAGGGGCCCGGCCCCCCTGAGATCCTGAAGCGCCGTCACCTGCCCTCAGAAATTTGTCACCGCTGTTCGCGTTCTCACATTTGGTGTGTGAGCCCAGGCAGAGAGAATGTGACCCACACGAACACCGACATTGTCCGCTTCGTGGCGGGGTCCGGAGGGGGGCAGGTCTGCAGGCCCCGCGCTGACTGTGGGGCTAGAGGAAGCCAGGGTCCATGTCGGGTTTTTGTCAGACTTGCGGCCATTCCCGAAACTTCAAGTGCACGGCAGCCGCCTTGCACCACCCGGCGCCCGAGTCTGCAGGGCGTGTGCACGGCCGGGCTGCGGGGTCCTCCCTCTGGGCTGTAGCTCAGTGACCTCGGCCCCCCCACAGCTGCCCGGCCTCGATGTCCCGGCGTCCTGAGCTCCACATCCCCTCCCCAGGGGCCCACGGGCCGCCTCGCTCCGGCCACCGCCGAGGAGCCCTGCCAGGCCTCGGCCCCCGCCGCTACCCCACTCCACCCGCTCCCACCCCCTCGGCACGGCAGCCTCTCCAGCCATCTGGAACCGCCTTCCTGGGTCTCCGCCTCATTAATTCCCCAGCCCCCATCTCGCACTTGCCCAGAAAATGTCTCTCTTCCCCTCCTCCTCTCTCGCACCCCAGCCTAAAATACCTGTTCGCCTCCTCCAGTATTCAGTCCCAGCAGGGCCTACGGGACCTCAGAGCCCTGGGGTGCTGGACAGCCCAGAAGCCAGGAGCTGGCCGTGCAGCTGCCCTGGCCCTTCCTCTGCTCCGGGTGGCAGCTCCCTCAGACCACGGGGCTTCCTCCCACTTGCCCGGGGCCAGGTGGGGGCGGGGGAGGGAGGAGGGACCCCAGCGGAGCGCTGGCAGGCCGTGGCAGCTGCAGGGACAGTGAGCAGGCACCCCCCGCTGGGGCACCGCCCCTCCCCGCCCCCACTCCCTGCCCGTTTGGGTGGCAGATGGCGATCCCGGGGACATCCTCAAAGAGCTCTCCGTGGGTAGAGACCGCTCCTGGTCCGGCGGGGCCCCCGGTCTCGCTGCCACGACAACAGTCGGAAGGGGATGAGGAGGAGCCTGACCTGGAGGCGCAGGAGGCAAAGAACTAGGGAGGGGACAGGTGGGGGCTGTCACCGGGCCTGGGGAAGGGACCGACTGGCAAAGACGCTGCAAAAGCAGACGGGGATGTGCCCAGACCCCCGCCCATCACCCCCCCCCCTGCAGCTGCCCCCGGTGGGGCCGTCTGGACCCATCCCAAAGCCAGCGCCCTGCGTGGGAGGGGAGGGGCGCTGAGCAGCCGCACCCTCTCCTGCAGTTGCGGAGCGGGCTTCTCCCCCACCGGGTGCGGGAGGCGGCGGCGGGGACACCGCGTCCTCCCAGATACAGTCCTGCCTTGGTGCTGCGGCCCAGCCTCTGTCCCCACGGCTCCAGGGAGCCTGTGTGTGCCCACCGCTTGGCCTTCCCAAGAGCCTCTGGGGCACGGAGGGGCACGTTTAGGGAGCCAGATCGCACGCTGGAAGCCATGAGCGGGGTCAAGGGAAAGGTCGCTGTGGGAGCGAAACATGTGGACTTTTGGAAAGAACACTGGAACGGTTGCCGCGGCCCCGCACAGCCCAGCACTCGCCGGGACACACGGGCCCCGTTCACACACGAAAGGGTCCACAGGTCGGGGGGCGTGTGAGCCTTGTCTGCCCCCAGATGTCACACCCACCGACCGAGAAAACCCGGGCCAGCACTGTGCACCCATGACATTATACATGTTTAAGTAAATCTGCGCGTCCCCAGTGCACGTGCGAGACGTGACACCACAGTGCGCGGGCGGAGGCGTGGGAGGCTGCAGGAGTGTCTGCCCGTGAACCTGTCGGGTGGGTGGGTGCCGCGGCTCTCGCTCTGCGTTGAGTCTCCTGCCCGTCTGACACACACAGATCGTCAGGCCCCCCCTCGCTCCCTCCGTTCTCCTGAACTCCTCCTCGGGACTTCCCTGTGTCCCCCTCCTTTCTCACGTAACTCCGTGGCGTTTCTGTGGAACCAAGGCAGGGCCAGACCAGCCCTTCCCACGGCGGCAGCCGCTTGCCTGGGGGGTGGGCACCTAGGAAGGGGTGAGGGCCCCCTCTTGGCGGCCCCGGCAGCCTGCACGCCCTCAGTGCCCTCCAACCCACTCAGCCATGAGCGCCCCTCCGATGTGCTTATCTCGGGAGGAACAGGCAGCGGGGGGGGGGGGGGGGGGCGCAGCACGTCCAGGATGAGTTCAGGACATACCCTCCCCCTTCACTTCAGACCCCCCGTGATTTTGTCTGTCCTGAAACTTCAGCTGTTGCCCCGGGAACTGAACTGCAAGCCCAGGAAGAGGCTGCCAAGGAGACAGGACAAAGGCACAGGGCGGGGTGGTGGGGGGGGCACTCTTCCAGGAAAGACGCTTGCATGACACATAGAAGGGTCCCAGGGCCGGACCTCTGCATTCGCCACCCACCCGCAAAGATCCAGGGGCGGCTCACAGGATGCGCACAGCTGCCGTGGAGGAGTTCCCCCGTGGGGCACAGGCTCCCGTGGGCCACCAGCACGAGGCTCCCCTGGAGTCGGGCAAGGGAATCACCCAGAGCAGCCCGGATCTGACCGGAACGTGACTCCGGCCCCACTCCACCCAGACAGGGGCACCCAAGCCCCAGCCACTCCTGGCACTGCCCGCCATGCGGGTCTCTGATGGCACAAAAACCCAGTTGGACTAAAAAACCGTGGGACTTGTTCTAGGCAGACATGGCCAGGAGGTAAGGTGGAGACAGAGATGAAGCTGAATGAACGCAAAATCGGGGCCAGAGCCTTCCGGAAGAGACGCTGTGTGCCCCAGGGGGACAGAGGCAGTGCCCACCTCCCGGGTGGTTCTCGCTACTCTCTGCAGCGGAGCCAGCCCAGCCCCCGCCCCCCACCCCCCGCTGCTCGGGGACCCGTGTCTGTAAAGGTTGTAACTGTGAGTCAGTCACCCCGGGTCGGCACGGCCAGTGCGTGTTCTTCCTGGCCCCAGCACTTCCGGTGCAGGTATGGGGGGTCTTGTGTCTCCAACCCCCTCTGTGGGCCCCCCGTCTCCCAGCCCTGCGTGCAGGTCCAGCTCAGTCAGCTCCCCGTCCCTGGGAGGTGCGGAGGGGCCCCTGGCCCGTCTCTCCTGTACACCCACGTTCTGAAAGGGCCCCAGGCACGTCTGCCCTTGGGAGGCTGGCTCTTCCAGCCGGGCTCGCACACCCTCTCCACGCCGGGCTGTTCCTGGGGGCCGCGCTCCATACTCCACTCCGTTCCGGGCTGTTTGAGTCCAGAAGGCGTGAGGCTGAGAGCTGGGGAGAAGGAATTCTCCCCTCCATAAAGACTGACAAACGCGTTGCAAGCGTGGGTCACGGGTCATTACCAGGTCCTCTGCAGGTGACAAATTCGTGCGGCTTATCGAGACTTCTGGCTAATGGCTCGCAAGTTGGCAGGTACTCAAAAGCTGCCGGGTGGGTGCCAGGTGGGTGTGTGCCCGGGTGACGGCCCAGGAGGCCTCAAGGCCAAGGTCGCTTGCAGGAGAAACTAAGTGGGCTCTGCCCAGGCGCCCACAGCTTAAAATGGAGATAGGACTGTGTCTAGAATGACCATGTTACGTGAAAACGACTTGGAGCACTGGATGGGAAACGGCTTCCGTCCGTTCTCGAAGGGCCTGCGCCCTGGAAAACGGACCTGAGTGGGCAGCTGCACCGACCTGTTTCTCTGGCCGGACTCGGGTGGAAAGGCCACGAGGCAGGGAGATTCCCTGAGAAGAACGCAGGCGCCGTTCATCGCTGCACAGTGTCTGTCTCCGAGAGGAAAAACTCTGTTTCGGTTCCACCGCATGTGCATCCTTCCCAAGCTCCCCGGGTTCTTTTAAATACCAGAAAAACAAAAAAAATGCAAATCTGCCTCATTAATAATAATAGGATGCAATTGCAGAATATTCTCTAATAATGATCATTAGCTCCTCTGTGGTTTTGTCACTCTGATATTAACGTGGGGTTGGGATTAGCGGTGTCTTCAATTTTTAAATAAGCCAAACAAACCTGGAAGAAAACACTGTTTTTAAATCTGAGTAAGAGTATTCGACGCAGCAGCAGGGGTCGGGGGCGGCGGGCGGCACAGCCGGGCAGGCCGGCTTTGTGGGGCCTTTGTGGCAGCGAGGGGCTCCTGGCACGCGCTCCGGCAGGCCCGCCGGCTGCCTGGTGCCGTGCCCACCTGGGGGACGGTGCAGAGGCGCAGCCTGGACACCTCACAAAAGGGACACTGCCCCCCGCTCCTCCCTGGCAGCCTGCCTCCCCTGCGCTCCGGAATATTTCTGGGTCTATCGGCAGAGCCGCCTCCACCAGGCTTCCTGTGGAAGAATGCAGCCGGCCCGGCCCCTCCCGCGCTCCGTGCTCTCCGCTTGGCACGGGCCGCGCTCAGCGGGGACCTCGCTAAGGATCTGGCTTTCCTGGGCAAACACAGCCTCACCTGCCCTCCAGATCCCTCGCTCCCCTCCTTCCCCAGCTGAGCTATGGTAATCAGGTGGGGGACACAAGGTAACGTTGAAGTAATTCAGCCAATTAGGCCCTGAATTGTTTGCATCCAACAGCATTTTGTATTTCTGCAAATGTGTGAAATGCAAAGTGTGCCCTCCAGCAAAAACGACAGCAGCGTGTACTGGCGTCGTCAACAGATCCTGGGAGCGGAGGCCTGACGGCTAATAGCGCCGCGTGCATATGCTCGGGAAGGCTGGCCGTCTCCCCGCGCTGCCTGGGAGAGGGGCGGCGGAGCTGGGGGTCTTGGTGGCAGATGGGCGAGGGTAACGGGGATTGGCTAATCCCAGATCTGCATTCTCTCCTCCACGTAGCAACTGGGGAAAGATGGGGCCAGCTGTCAAATGGAAGACTTTCATGGTCCCTTGCACACAACAGCTGCACACGCCCTGCCTGCTTGGTTCTAAATTATTAAACATCTTTTTAGTTTGTTCCAGCTGCAGGCATCCGTGTGTTTATGCAGCCTTTGTGCATTTTACATATCATTCCTTCTCCCCTCCTCTCATCAAAATGCTGTTTGTAAAAGGCATTATCCCATCTGTGCCCCAGTTTGGCCAAACAGCCGAAGACAAATCCGACGCCATTCCCCTTCCAGGACAATTTGGGAGCTGAAGATGACGGCTGTGACTCGAGGCTTCGGGGGCCTGCCGCGCCGTCTCAGCCACCTGTAAGAGGCGGCGGCGTCTTGGCAGCCGAGGGGGACCGAGGCAGAACGGGGTCTCTGTGAGGAAGGTTTCATTGTCACGCGTTCACGGCCTCCGAGAAAACCCTCGGGCGGAAACCTGGCCTGCGTGCCCGCAAGGCAGGGCGAGGAGGGGCCTGCCTCCGGCCGTGGCTCCCCGGCCCTGAGCGCGTCAGCGGCGAGACCCCTGTTACTGTATTTATTATTATGTTCCGCCGACATGAATATTCACACGCGGCCGTAAAGTGCTGCTGCTTCCACAGCCCGTTTTGGCCCAGAAGCCGCGGAGGCCGGGGGTCCTCTGGATGGGCCTGCACCGCCTGGGAGGTGGTAATGTCGTAAACGCGCCCCCAGCAGGCCCCAGCCTGCCCTGATGTGTTCATTACCTTCCCGAGCCCAGAAGCGAGTGGCTGGAGGTGGCGGCGTCCTCCAGGATGGGGTGGCGGCAGCCAGATCTCAGCTCAGAATCGAAGTCACCAGCAACAGTTGCTCCATGCACCGCCAGCACGAGCGCCTGCGTCCAAAGCCCGCCGTGCTCCGGGGGCATGGGGCTGGCGAGCTGAGGGCCGTTTGGCTGCCCGGCCCTGCTCCTCCGGGGCCCGGGAGCCTGGGCCAGAGTCCCTGGCCAGGTCCGGGGGCTGCCGTGCCACTCCCCGCCCCCTCAGGGTCACTCCCTGGCACTGCCAGGCTGCCACAGGTTTGTTTGGCTGTAACGAGGCACGCCGCGGCGGGTTCCACTATGGTGTCTGAGTCATGAACGCCCCAGGGGGTCCCCGTCAGTGATCCCCCAGCCCTCCCGCCCCTGCTGCATCCCAGACACACCTGGACCAGGGCCGAGCACGGCTCTCCTCTCCGGGCCAGCAGGTGGCTCCCCCAGAGCCTCCGGACGACTATCAGACCCACCTCCAAACTGAGGAGCGGGGAGCGGCCTGCCAGGTGCTGGAGCCCTCCCAAAACTAGTCAGTGCCTGCTAAAAAGATGCCAGGAGAGCCGCCCACGGGCCAGACCTAAGCCGCCCTTGCCTGCTCAGGGCTGGGGGCACGTGCACGGGGCCAGGGCCCCACCCGCAAGGCCCCGGGGACCACCAGCAACACAGTTCCTGACAGGACAGCAGATGCCAAGGCTGCCAGCATGCCCAAGGGTCCCCAGGAACGCCACCCTCCCCGTCTCTAGAAAATTCCTCAGAGCCGAGGCTGGGTCAGAAGACACAGTGGCCGAGGTCTCTCGGCCAAATCATCCTGACCTGGAGGAAAGGAGCCGCTCACACACGACCCCCTTGTCAAGCTTGAAGTTGTGACGCTTCTGTCTCGAAGTACAAGGAGGCCCCCTCGGCCCTTCCGCAGGCCGGGGCCGTGGCGGCAGCACGGAGCCGCCCTCGGCCGAGACTATACAGTGTCACTCGGGGGGCGGGGTGAACACCTTGCATTTACTGAACTCCACTCGCTCTAAGTGCAGCCGGTGAGAGTCTCCAAGGACGACGACGAGGGAACCCAGGTTCCCAGGGGATGTGAATTCCAGCCTCGGCTCATTGGGGACGACGGCTTCTCTCCTTTACGAGGTGCGTAACGAGGCAGCCCCCGGCCTGAGCAGAGCTGGGCTCCGCGGGCAGGGCGGGCAGGGCGGGCAGAGGGAGAGGGTCCCTGTCCCGGGGGCCGGGGACGCAGGAAGAGCAGGCTTCACTCGAGACAAGTGACTCTTTTGTTTTACTTCGTTTTTAATTAGCCTCCTTTTTAATGACCTGAGTAAGTGTCAAAAGGTGCAAAACACAGCGTGGCTTTGTTTTTAAAACAGGGGTTCCCCTTTAATCTCTGAGGTGCTGGGTGAGCCTCAGCTGCAGAGGCAGCGGCCCGACAGGCTTTGCCACGTCCGGCCGGCGGTCCCTGGGGACACCGCCCGCCGCACGCAGGGCAGCCAGGAGCCACTGGGGCAGTTGGGGCCCCCGGCTCCCCGCGGCCACCTGCATCCAGGCTCCCACGTGCTGCACCTCCTCCCACAGCCCCAGTGGCTCCATGGGGGCCACTGCCCCGGGAGCTGCCCGCGCTGGAGAGCAGGCGACAGCCAGGCGGTGGCAGGTGGCCTCCCCCCGGCAGCCGGGGAAGATGGCCCTGCTCCCGTACTGCCGGGGGATGGGCAAGGCCTGCCCTGCAGCGCTGGCACCTGAGTTTCCTTCTCGTCCTTGAGCCACGGCCACGGCCTCCGGGCTGCCCCCCTTCCTCGGCCCCTCTGCATCCTCGAGCGGCCCTCGGGCACACGGGGGCCCAGAACCTCGCAGGTAAAGGCCCGAGAGGAGAGGGCGACTGTGGGCTCTAAGACTTTCCCGAGTGGTGCCTGCCAGGTGCCAGGGCTTCGTGTGTGTAAGCACATGTGTGTGTGCACGCAAGTGTGTGTGTGCAGGTGTGCTCACACACACACAGCGCACCCACGCATGTTCTCAGCTCAGGTTTCCGGTGGGGCCCTAAAGACCCCTCTACGTTGCACACCTACACTGAACTCCACTCCATCAGGCCCCTGCGGCAAAACCACCGCCTGGGCCTGAGCCACCAAGCACCGGCACGTGCTCTGCACTTTCTGGGGCTCAGATGCTCAGGGTGGGAGCGGCCGCTGCTGTCCGAGGCTGCGTGAGCCTCCTCAGCGGGGACTGCAGTGGTGTTAGTCCCGTGGCGTTTTATTCGTGGCCTGGGCAAAGCAGCGCTCCGTCTGCTGATGACCCCACGGGATGAACACACAGCCGTGGTCAGTGGTGAGGAGCTGAGAGGGGAGAGGAACCACGGAACCACCCACGGACACAGAGTGGCCGCCCTGCAAGCCCACAAGTCACACGGCTTCCCGGCCTGCTGCTGGCCGCGCAGCCGCAGGAACACAGAGCGCAGGGCTCATGTCTACACTGGCAGCCGTTCCTGCCTGCAGGGGCATTCGAGGGGAAACCCAAGGGCAGACGAATCCGGGCTGTTCGTGACACAGAGCATAGAGGCAAGGCCCCGCCTCCAGCGGCGGTCGGGCAGGCTCCCAGGTCCCCAGGAAACGCACGACCCGGCCCTGCTCTCCAGGGAACGAGTCGGGGTGAGCAGACCTTCTGAGCGGCCCACAGGAGCCCGTGGTGACGGGCTCGGGGTGGGCGTGTGCACGCGTGTCCCTAAATATGTATCCGTAAATGAAAACAGGCTTGTGGTGTAGCTTTGTCTGTGCAGGTAATTTCCATAAAAATTAATATTCCTGATTTCACTGGAACTAAATAATGAAGGAAGAAAGTATATTACAATAATAAAATTATCAGCAGAGTTTTGACAAGCACTCATGTGCTTGTAAATGAAATTTATTTAGGTGCCATTCAAAACATTATAATTAAGAGGTACAGAATGCATTACCAGATGGTCCCTGTTCAGTGTCTCTTTCCTTCCGAGAACGAGGGGATTAGAGCGAGCGCTAACTAGGCCCCGCTACATGCCTCGCCGCCGGGACCGCACCCCCGCACGGCGTTTCTGTGCTGCGGCGTCCGCGGTGTGAAACTTTTGCCAGACACGCCCGCAACACTGTAGCGTGCTCTGCAGCGGCACCAGCTCAAAATAAACAAAGAACGGAGGGACAGTGACTGCCAAAAACTATCAGGGCTTTAGAACTCTCGCTGAAGAAGCCGGTCTATAGAAGCACGCTCCGACACAATGGTGGTGGCAGCGTCTGCCCACCGCCCACAAAGTCACCACGGAGCAGCCGAAGTCAGCGAGGCAGATGGCACGCGGCTGGGGGAGGCACTGTGACCCCGAGGCTCCTCTGCCCTGGTGACGACGTCTGGAGTGGTCTCCCGGGGTTACTGGCACGGATGTGGTCCCGTGACACAGGGGGCAGAAAGGATGACAGCCGGAGGACCCGAAGCACCTCCTGGCACACACAGTGTCTCTGAGTCTCAGAGACGCACAGCGAGCTGCCCAAATGCCTGTCAAGGTCAGGAAGGCCAGAGGTGGAGGCACCCTTCCAGGAGCCTGGACCGGCCTGACCCCCAGGTGGCAGCGGGGCCCCACCCAGCCCGAGGGGCCCCCGAGGACCCCGTTCAAGCAGACACCTGACTGGGAGGAGAGGGCACGAGGGAGTTCCCCGTGCTGCGCTTACAACCTTTCAGGGCTGGGGATTTGTTTCAAAACAGAAAGTTAAAAAAATACAGCAGCACGAAGTTCTCTGCCGACTGCATGATGAAAATAAACCATTAGCTAACCTCTCGAAAAGGTGTGGCGGCGAAAGAGAAACATTCCCAACTACCAGGACACAGAGGGCGAGGAAAAACAAACATTTCAGTTACAAGAGGATATTGGGTCATATTCCTACAAGGCTGGGTTGGCGGGGGGGGTCCTTTTTCACCAGCATCTTGGCAGTGTGTATCTGTAGACTCACAATGTATTTTTTCCCTCTGACCTCACAATTTCATTTCTGGGAATCTGTCCTATGGAAATAATGTAAAATTTCAAAAAAGGTTTATGTCCAAATTTATTCATTGCAGAGTTATTTATAAAAGGAAAAGTTTGGAATCAGCCTAACTGTCTAACCATAGGGGAATGGATTCATAAATGTTGAAGATCTACTCAGTGGAGTGATACGAACCCACCATAGGCAATGTTTACAAGGAGTTAATGGTGTGGGAAAATTCTAGTATTTGTTAGAAAGGAAAAAAAACACAACTTTTGACAGAAAATTATTGAATTCATACTGTGTATTCAAAAATTGCATTTTTAAATCTAACTTTTAAAAACTAGAGAAAAATAACAAGATACTCATCAGTGAGTGAAAAAACACGAGTGATTTTTTTCTACAGGATTATAGGCACCCAAGTTTCACCTCTGTGATCAGGAGACTGACATCGCCCTTAATCCCATATTTTACCTTTTTCCTCATCTTTCAGTGGGTACTTCCGTCGCGATCACCTGGCTCATCACAGCAGGAAAAGCATCAGCGTGTCTATGAAATTCCTGGGGAAGCAGACAGCGAGCGGCGAACCGCTAGTAACGTCCCAGCCACGGGTGTTCGTGACGAAGGGACACGTAGTCTCGAGCTCAGCTCCCCTCGCAGTGGAAGTCTGTCTCAGACGCCCCCCCCCCGGTGTAGGCACGTCCGCCATGGTCACGCGGGACGGCTCGCACCTGCACAACGCGCTGTCCGCTGATACCTCGCGTTCCCACACACCTGAGCATCAGCTGCACCGCTTGGTCTTAAAGAGACAGAGAGATTCGGGGGTGGGGGGCTGGGGGGATGTGACTGAGGGACTCTTTGAGGAGACCACTATGGGGAAAACCCAGGCCGGTGGGTCACCTGGTCTGAGGCCCCCGGCAGGGCGGGGCCAAGCTCCAAGTCCAGGTGGTTTTTTGGAAAGCTTCTCATCTTTCAGGTTAATTGATTAATACTCTCCGCTCACTCAGCTTGCAGCGCAAGAAACTGACTCCTTCCCACACGGCTACCGCAGGATCCCTCGAGTGTTCCGCTAGCCCGTTCCAACGGTCTCCCCCCGCACAGACGCTCCGGGCAGAACTCGAACCCAGAACTCACGAAGGACCGCCCATCTCGCCCCCGGCGCGGCCCCTCGCGGATGGATCCCGGGCCTCTGCCGTCTGTGCGGAGCGCGCAAGTCCGGGCGCACCGCCTGGGCCTCCACGTGCCCAGAAGCACCTGCGTCTGCCTCCCCTTGGGGGGGGGGGGCGCCCGGGTGTCCCCGTCTCCAGGAAACGGTGCAGCCCCCCCTGGGGACGCCCCCCCCCCCCGCAGCCCACGTTCACCCCCAGCCCGCCTTCCCCTCGGCCAGGCCCTCCGCTGCGCGTGCCCGAAGCTTGGGCCGTTTTTGGAAACAGCTCCTCGTTGCTATTTAAGTCCCAGCGAATTCCAATTTGTCATCCTCGTTCCGTCACATCCTATCCGGCACCAGCGCCTCAGCCGGGTGTCAGGGCTTTCTTCTCCCACGCCCGACATAATCCACCCGCAACTCTGAACCTCCCCTGAGAGTCTTTGCAAACGGCCTCCGGGGGCGTGCAGCCGGGGACCCACTGGCCTGCGCGTGCCTTGCCCCCTGAGCGGCTGGCTCGCCCCCTCTGAGTCCCGTGGGCCGAGGGCAGCGTCCCGAGCTGCACGAGGTGGGAGTGGCCGGAGAAGTGGAGGTCCTGGAGGGGCGCCGTGCTTGAGCTGTCCCAGGGCCCTTCCCCCAAAATCGGCCCAGTCCAGGGGGCACCGAGGGTCCCTCCACACTGCCCGCAGTTCCGCCCAGTGACTCTGTACACCAACAGGCGTCCCAGCCCCTGGCCACCCCCGGTGGGCACCTCCCGTTTCTGTGAGCAAAGCAGCCCCACCGCCACCCCCCAGTCTGGGTAAACCAGGGGAGGGAGACTTTTCCAGAAGCTGCCGTGTGCACTCCGTCCTGGAAGTCTGCTCTTCGTGGCAGGCTGCGCCCGCCTCTCGCTTTAAAGCCAGCCGCCCGCCGCCGCCGCCGCCGTGACGAGCGAGGTCAGAGAGCAGCGGTTGTGCATGAAAGATGTGAAAATTTACTGCAAATGAGACAAGAGCCGTAAATTCATTTTTATTCAAATTACTGTCATCCTACATTACCACGTCGCCTGTAAACACTGCGCTTCAGACGGGGTGACAGCATATTATTATTTGCGAGATTATACTATTATTAAGCTATTACCATGTCACCCCCTGCTTGAAACAATGACTCAGCCCCGCGCTGCATAATGGGACAAGTGAGGGAGACGCTCGGGGGTGACAGGGAGGTTGGTCTTCAGAAGGCAGGCCGGCGCGGAGTGACAGCTGGCACTTACGGGCCCTCGTAATGAGGGGCCCGTGCGGTTTTTATCTGGGGGCCTTCCAAATCCTACCATGATGCCGAAAAGACTGTTTTGTCTCCCTCAAAACGCACACTGCCCAGGAATGAGGCCAATGGCTGGCTTCAACCCCGAAAGGAAAAAAAAGCAGGGCGAAGGAGCGCCCCTCCCCCAGGTGAAGCGCCCCCAGCTGATGAGGGTCACTCCGGCCGGGACACGGGTCCCACTGTGAGTGTCCCCGCCTGCCGGGGAGCAGAGGGCTCCCGCTGGCACTCCCACCCTCCGACCGCAGGACACCCAGGCAGGAGGCCCATCGCCCCTGCAGCCCCCGAGGGGCACCTGTCTCAGAGCGGTCACCTCCACCCCCCAAGGCCTTGCTAAGGACCAAACTGTCCTTGTCTGTGGGCTTCAAAGGCCATCGGTGCGGTGTCACTGTCCAGTGTCACTGGGCCGGACAGATTGTACCTTCAATGAGCACGCGCAACGACCCCGTCCGGAGCCAACCAACTGGCAAACCTGAACGCCGGTCTGGGCTGTGGGGCTTCCTCCCGCTCTGCACGGCCGGGAGAGACAGAGCAGCCCGGCCCAGTCATCCACAGAAGCTAAATGTAGTCCCCGAGGTTGCCAGACACCGCCATTGTCCCCTCCGGCTGTGGGGGGGGCGCAGGGCGCACCCCCTGGACAGGATGGGGCCCTGCAGGGGTCAGAGCCTTCTCCCGGCTTCCCAGCCCCGGCCCCAGTCCCTGGCCTTGAGGCTGTGTCCACAGGGGGTCCTGGGCCCAACTCCCCTGCAGCTCTGTGCTGTGGAGTCGCCCACCATCGGTTACGTGGAAAGACATCTCTGTAAACTGAGTTTCTTTCGCTCTCTCTGGTCAACGTTCCTCGGGCTCCTGGGGACAAAAACGGCATCTTGTGAAGTCGGGTAAAGAGCGAGCGTTGGGGAGTCATTCTAAACGGGCTGGGGAGGAGCCCCGTGAAGGAGCGAGGATTCAGGGGCCCCCCAGCATGTGGCCAGGGACCACACTTCAGTTTCGATGAGAAAATGCAAGAAAAGGAGGGACAGCTTGGAAGGTTCCAGCCTCCGGGGCTGCATCCCCAGCACACTCCGTGCCCACCCAATGCTTCCAAGGCTCTTGGAGGAGCCTGTTGCACAGGGCACCCCAGCGCTGAGAACCTGCCTGTGTATCTCGAAAGCTCTGAGTTGCACGTGCTGTTCTGATAAATTGTCCCTGAACAATGAGGAAGGTGAGCAATTGCTGACTGAACCATCCACGGGTTCTGCACTGGATTGTTCGCACTTGGAAGACTGCTTTTATTCCGCCCGCACTTCTGGCCCTAAACTGTGAAGGCACCCCCGCCCCTCCCACCCACGATCGGGGTCTCTGCCCTCCCCCCATCATCCCACTCATCCTCCTTTCTTCAAGCCACAGTCTCCCCCCTTCCATGGCCAAGGGCCACGTCAGCGCTGGGGACCCGCTGTCCCTCTTGGTCAGTCAGGGGGCCTCTCGCCAGCAACAGCGCGGTGTGGCCCCGGCCCCCCGCCCCCCCACCGGGGTTTCCACACAGTCCTTCCCCTGCTCCGTCCAAACAAGCAACTGAACCCTTGCCCACTAATCTCTCCACGTCCCTCACGAGCACACACCCGCGCCAGACCAAACTCCCTCCCTCGAGTTTCACTTTCAACTCTCCGTGACATCGGCGGGGTTCCGCGCCCGGGGCCGGACGTGCAGTTTCTCCTGCGCGTCTGCTTCTCGTCAGAGCGATAACCCTCGGCATGAAAGGGGAGGTTGAAAGAGCTGGATGGATCGGCGCGAGGGAGGGTCTGCCGAGATGCTGCACATGCGGGCACTGGTGGGGTCTCGAGCCAGAGAAGGCACCCCCCTCCCCGGCCTCCCGGCCCGCCTCCTGTCCTCGCGCAGGGAGAGCTGCCTGGCCTTCGGGAGATGTGGCCAAGGCCCAGAGGGATGAGCGGCCATAAGCAACTTGGTCCAGCACAGACAGAGTGCGAGCTGGCCTGGCGAGGACCGGCGGAGCACGGAGAGAAACCGGGCGGGGGAGCTGTGCGCGCCACCCGCTCTGACGCCTCAGGAGGGCCCCTCTGCGTGGTGGCCCAGGGCCAGCGCTTTTGGGGGGAGGAGGAGGAGATAAAACCCATTTCACTGCCCCTTGCTGCACCGCACACGGGAATTCCCATGCCAGCAGATGTGAGAGAAGGAAGGAGGACGCATGCCCGGGAGAGCGGAGGCCGTCTAGGGCTGTGTTTGTGCGGCGTTAGGACGGTAACCACCTCGGAGATGGTGTCCGCCCTCGGACGGCCGTGGTGCGCTGGCCCGAGCCTGCGTGCCCCGCCCTGGACACAAGGGTGAGGCCTCCAAGAGGAAGGGCGACCCCCAGGGCCCCGGGCGACCCCCAGGGCCCCGGGCGCCCACTGCCTCCCCGTGCTTCCCCAGAAGGGCTGCCCACTGCCGGTCCCCAAAAAGTCTGGGACTGGGGCTCGCCCGGAGCACAGCAGACGCTCGCTTCTAACTGTCTGAGGAACGCCGCCCACAGGTGCACCTCGGCAGACGGGGAGGGGGAGGGGCAACTGACCAGAATCAGGAGCCTCGCCGCCCTTAGTTCGGGGCAATGTGCAAGCTTCTGACTGGTCCCTCTACTGGGGGACAGGGGAGACCCGGCCACTGGCCTTGGCGTCCCCCCAGCGCCTTACACTGACCGGCTGTCTGTGTGGAGACGCATCTGGGATTCGGCAGGAAAGGAGTGGCTGGTGCACGCTGGGACCCTCCCCACATCCTGCGAGGGTTCCAGAGAGAAAGTGAAGGGTGCTCGGGGCCCGGCGGGAGCTTCCAGCAGCAGCGGCAGCGAGCGAGGAGAGAGAGCGAGGACGCCCCTGGGGCTCAGCCTGATGGGCAGGAGCAGTGGCTGCACCATCAGCCAGACTCTCAGGGCCACGTGCCCCCGGACCACCCACACCACGAGTGGGGGTCTCCCCATATGTGCAGAACAGAGGGTCATGCCGTCTCGAGTTAAGGGGGGGGCCATGGGCCACAGGTGTCAGAAGAACTTCGAAGCCCCTCACTGCTTACGATTGGCCCCTCCCACAGGGTGGTAAATGTAGGTACCATGCTAGTGATTTTACTGGGCACATAGTAGGTACTCAACAAAGCACTGTGGATCTCACTTTCCCACCAGGCTGTGAACTCTTTGAGGTCAGGGGCCACAACCCGTTTCTTTATCCTCAAAGACTCACACGTGCTCAGTGCGTAACTGACTTAATGAGTACGGAATGCGTGAGTGAATGCGTGAATGCATGAATGAATGAATGTGTGAATGAATGCGTGAATGCGTGAATGAATGCGTGAATGCATGAATGAAGGCAGCCGTGGAGCTGAGAAAGAAATGAGGTGGTGGTGGGTGCCACACCAAAGGCACCTTGGTTTCCTGGGCTGCCCGTCACCCCACAGGCTGCAGCATGGGGACACACAGGACACTGGGGACAGGGTCGGAGTGGCCGCAGCATCGCCCTCAGCCCCTCCGTGGCCACGCCGGACAACAGCGGCCTGTGCAGCCCAGAGGGAGCCTCCTCCCGGAGAGACGCTCCGAGTCCACCCACGGCCTCTCCCACCTTTGCCCACTGAGAGAAAACGTGGGGCTTTTTAAAGAAACGAAACTCTAGATTTTATTCTGTATTCCAAATTCTTATTGTTTAAAAATGTCCGGGGAAGAACTGTTATTTCAGAACAAACAGAAATCCTTTCAAACTACTTTAAAAAAAACAAAAACCCATCGGTCAGGGGCCAGGTTGTTCAGCCCCTACTGTGCATTGGTGGGCCTGCCGCACGCTCCCCCCGCCCCTGCCCCCACCCCCTGATCCCTCCCTCCCGGTGCTATGGAGAACTCGGGGTGACGAAGTCGCACATGAGCGGAAAGAGCCAAGGCGCTCCGTGTCCGGGACAAGCACTGGCCCCGGAATCCAGGAACAGTGGGGGACGCCGTGGCAGGGGGGAGTGACTCGGACACTGAGCTAGTGGCTGTCTGTGGGCACGGCCATGGCCCTGCCAGGCTCAGGCCGCTGCCCAGTCGGCTCCCTTGCCCTTAACGCAGAGGCTGGGGCAGCGGGAGCCGGCTGCTGGGTGCTGCAGGGTGACAGGCGGGGAGTGACCTGCCCGGTGTCTGACCCCTGCGCAGACCCTCCTCACGCTGACCCGGGAGGGTGCGCCCGGTGCTGCAGGCCACGGCCACGGCCAGGCTGCCCGTCCTCAACGCAGAAGCCACGGACCCTGGGCTGTCACCTGGCCCGCAAGGACTGGGATGCCGGCAAGCAGTCTGAGCCCCAGCCCCTGGCGCCCCGGGGCTGCAGCCTCGGGCCTCACCCGTGCTGCGCTGACCTGCCTGCCGGCCCCAGCGAGCAGGGAGCAGGGGTGGGGGGCCCTCCCTGGAGAGCTGGCCCGCCTCCCCAGCTGACCCTCTGGTTTGCTTGTTGGTGGCCCGTCCTTCACTGAGGTGGGGCTTCTCTGAGTGCAGACCCGAGGTGGGCTCACTACCCCCCACCCCAGCACAGGTGCTGAGGAGGGGGCCGAAGCAGCAGCAGCCACGGCCCAGACCCTTGAGCTGCAGAGGGGTGCATGCTTACGACGTCCCCTACCCACCGGTCCGGTTCCCTCAGTGCTTCCCGCGACTGGGGCAATGCCCGTCCGAACGGCCGTCCCCAGGCGGAACCCCAACCCCAGAAAGAGCCAAGAGCTCAATGCAAAGTCACCACTGCGTCTCGCACGGAAAGCCGGCCGTGGACTTGACCCCAGGCAGCGCCCCGCACCCAGGTGTGCGGGGAGAGCCTCAGGAACCCGGTTTCCCGAAGAAAACCCTCCAAGCAAACAAAGAAGCAGCCCTCCCCCCACGGCTCTGGGCAGCGTCGGGGCAGCTGGCCTCCGTCCTCCGCGTCCCTGCCATCACGCCCGGTGTCCCCAAGGCCCCGAGACTGGTGGGAGCTGCTGCCCGGTGCAGTCACCAGACCCACCACGGCCCGAGGGGAAGGTGCACACCACCGGTGACCCCGCCGGGCTTCCCACGTGGGGGGGGGGGCGCACACTGGCACTCGCCTGGGTGTGGGAGTCGCCGGCACCGGGAGACCGGGCTGACCACTAATGAGGAAGCGAAGGCTTTGCCGGTGCCATCTGGGGCCCCCTGGCTGCGGCCGAGATTAGGACGAGGAGCGTGGCATAACACAGCGTATTAAGCAGGCAGCGACTCGGTTATGGGCTCAGTATGACTTTCCATGCCTGCCGCACGCCAAGAGCTCAGCCCGAAACACCTTTTTCCAGAATATGAAACGTAATATCTCGTGCTCATTGCATTATTTAAAAAGGGGCAATGTGGTTCGTAACTTTACATTTATTGCATACTTTTAAGCCACTTGACCCATATAAATATTGCTATAGAGTTGCCCTCAGTTATTAAATTCTTATTGCTTATAAAAGAGGCGGCAGGAAGCATATAACCTGCCGTGGAAGGCGTGGGGGGGGGCTGCGGGGCCCAGGACCAGGTGGGGGGGTGGGGAGTGGGTTGCGGGGAGCAGGTCGGTTTCCATCCGCTCTCTGCTCCCAAGCCTGGGAATGGATTCTGGTTTTTTCCTTCCTCGGTGTGGGCAGCCGCCTGGGTGACTTTCGCTCCGGGAACCATGCATTGGCACGGAGAAGCCACATTTTGCCTTTCTGTGAATTGACACGGAGCCCCACTCCCGGAAGACACTGGTGGGAAGACTTCCCTAGTTCAGGGGCACAGCCGAGGCCAGGTGCAAGCTGGGCCTCTGCCCGGGTCGGGGTGCAGAGCCCGGTCTCCTCACCCGGAGTGGCGGCCCACCTGTGTCTCCGCCATCAGGCTGGTGTCCCTGTGAGCGCTGCCTCCTGGTTCTCCTGGTCCCCCTGGAGGGGGGGTGGAGGAGGGCTGGCTCCCCACGCCGCGGGCAGACCCACAGACCCACCGTGGCCTAGGCAGGTGCCACTGACACGGGCCGGCGGAGGCTCTCCCCTGGTGTGCGACCATCCGCACCTGAAGACACCCGAAGCAGTTTGGAAGCGAAGGTTACCGAACAGCACATCCCCCTGAGTGCTAGTGCGTGGGGTCCGTGGGACCACCGCCCCTCCCCACCCGGGTCTGCAAGGACGCAGGGCAGAGAGGGCGCCTGGTCGCAGCCGGGCGCTGGTGGAGGAGGAGGAGCGGGTCCGTGGGGGCCCCAGGGCTGACTCGGAAGCCAGACCCTCGCGCACGTAATGAGGACCTGGGTGGGGCGTGGGCGGCGCTGCCCCCCCCCCCCCCCCCGCCCTCGCTCACCTCGCGGCAGCACATTAACAAGCGCCGCGGCGCGTCCTCCCGCCGCTCACGGCAGAGCCTCTCAACCCGGAGGTCGCCGCTGTCACGGCAGGACCTTTGTCCCGCTGTCACTCCCTTCCGAGATGAAGGGAAGGGTTCCCCTCGGCCGGCAGCACTTAGCACGCAGACCCCGCACCGCCTCGTCGTGGGGCCGCAGGAGCCGCGGAGCCAGCCCGCGACCTTCCGCGCCGTGACAGGCCCGGCCTCCCAGGAGCAGCCGCCGCCGCCTCTGATATTTGGAAAAGTGTCATGTTTTCTTCACAGAGAAAACTGTCAGCGTGCCGCCGGCACCCGGCGCAACACTTCCTGGGTTGTGATTTGCTTGTTGGCTACAAAATGTCACCTGGGCGCATGACATGCTTTTATTTTGCCCACAGCCGCTCTGCACTTAAGATATTCAAATGCCGCCGAGGGAAAGGCCGGGCGCTGAGCCCTGGTCAGTGCCCCCCCCCCAGTGCCAGCCCTCCGCTTCCCGCTTCCTGCGGGAGGGGCGACGTTGGCACCCCCAGAGGGCCCCCCGGTTCGGGCCGACGGAGGAAGACCGTGCCGGACTTGCTCGCCCTATTGATGTGCTCTTTAAAAACCCCGGCAACACAGACAAGCAATTACTGACCACAGCTGGTCTCGCTGTTTCGAAAGACAGAGAGGATCTAACGTGAACGGCTTGAAAAGGCCGCCACCAGATGCCCATAGGTGGGCCAGGCTGGGCGGTGTTTCCCGAAAGGGAGGCAGACAGACCGGCTACCAGTCAGCTGGTCAGCTGGGCCTGTCACCTGCAGTGTGTCAGTGTCACCAGGCTGCCAGGCTGTGGTCAGCCCGAGCCCGCTGTCCTGAAAAACACGTATTTGCAAAGCCTGGTTTTCCCTCCCACTCCTGGACACCACCGCTCTTGGAAGGAAGGACACGGCAGGATTCATGCCTAATACGTAGTGAGTGATTTCAGGTGGCACGAGGAAAAGGCTTGAGGAGATCTAGCCCCCGTGTTATGCTTTTTCTCTGGGCTCCTTTGAAGACCCGAAACAGGAAAAATCAGTCCCCCTTTGAGTCTCGTGTCTTGACAGACAGAAGTGCAGACATTTAAATAATGTCTCTCTTTTTTTTCTGTTGTGAATTTAGCACATAAAAGGTAGACGATGTAAGGAAGGGATCCTGCAAAATGCAGCTGACTCCCCGGGAGCGGTGGTGCCACCGATAAAAGCCGTTCCCTCTGGGGAGCTTCTCCCCAGCCCCCCGAGGCCCCGGACCGTGCGTGGGGTTGGAGAAGCCAGCGGAATCCTGTCCCGGGGAAGAAAGACACAAGAGAAACCCAGCCCCACGCCTCCCCGGTTCCCCAGCGCTGTGGCAGAAGGCGCCGGCGCCAGGTGAAAATAGAAATAAAACAATGGCACCCGCAGGAAGGATTATCCCTCCACGGTGTCAGCGGTGTCAGCGGTGTCGCCGGGGAGCGTTTCAGGGCTCGGTGACAGTCCGCGCTGACAACACTGTCCTTTAGCTGCTGGCACGAGGATGTCAGGGCAGGGGCAGGAAAAGGCAGCGTGACGGACGGCTCCGGTGGCAGAGGTGTTTTGTTTATGCCTTAACAGTTTGCGGGGTTTGACAAATATGCCGTGCGAACCCAGAAGCGTCCTTAATTGCCACCGAGCCCACCCCCGGTCTGCTGGGAGCGGAGCCAGCGAGCGCCGCGGCGGCTCTGCGGTTGGGACAGACCCGAGACGGTCTCCCTCCGTCTCTTCGTGCCAAACGCCCTCGGAGGGCGAGACACGCAGAGCCTGTCCCCGCGCCTCTCCCAGGAGCAGGGAATTAACGTCGTGCGTTTAGATCCGTCCCCACTGCGGCCCCGGACAGTTGCCCTTCACAATCCCGCCCCCGGACCGTGACACCCAGCCGCCTGGGCCGCATTCCCACGGAATGTAAATGAGGAGGCTCGGGGACAGACGGCCTCGCGTGAAGATTGTCGGTGCTCAGTTGTGTTTCTCTCTCTCTCCACGGCTGCCCGTGAAACCGCTGGGCCCTCTGGCTACCGAGCCCTCTTGGCCAGACGCCGGCTGGCTGCCCCCCTGAAAGGCAAAACCCTGAAAGGGCTCGAGGAACAAACAGCGCCCGGACCTGCAGGGGCCCACCCTGGGGACATTCCCACTGCGGTGTCACTGAGCAGTCTGTAACTCCTTACTCCTACCTCCCCCGCGCCGCCCCCAGGAGAGCAGTCAGGGGCGATTCCTCGGGGCGCGGGACTGCTGGCCTCTGGGGTCTGGCATGGTCTCACCTGGCCAGCCCGGAGGGTGACAGAGCCACCCACACGGGGACCCAGGGCGAGGGTCTTGCCACTGGACAGACACTGCTTCAAGAAGGGAGCCGTCTCTAATCTATTCTTCAACATCAGGTGATTTTAATGGGAAAGCCAGGGGGAAAAAGGAACAATTTGAACGGACTCCTGTGAAAATGGAAGCATTTTTTTTTCTGGTGGGGGGGGGGGGGCTTCCCCTGGCATTCCTTTGGCATTGAACTGTGGCCAGCAGCTGGCAGCTGTGTGTGAACGGCTCCGTGTTTGGCCCCGGTGGGTGCCGTCCCCGGCCAGGGGGGCTGCGGTGGAGACTCCCCACGCGGGGCCCCGCTCCGGCAGGGCTCTTCAGAAGGATAAAAATACACATCAACCGAATTAGGTGTTTTCGGTTAAAAATATGAGCGATCCTTCCTTCTTCATTAGAGCAATCCAAAAATGCCGAATCTGGAGCAAGGCAGGGCTCCGTAGCTATGTTTACATTGTGCTTAGCTGGCTGTTCTGCTCACTTTAAAAAAAAAAAAGAAAGAAAGAAAGAATTGCAGGAAAAAATTAACATCTTTTTCCCCTTGAACATTTTGAGGCGAGCCCCCACCTCCTAATGGCAGAACTTTATTTTCTTCCTCGCAGTAATATATGGTGCTGGAATTCCAAGGGTTCCTGGTGCCTTTCAGCTGTCACCTCCCGTCAAAACCATCGGGTTCAGCTATAAAAGAATATAATAAATTTAACCTGACCGAACTGGGGATTTTCTAAGCAGCCAATTTTTTTTTAATTGTGTATCTGTGCGCTCCCTATGCCCACATATAAATGTGGGGTTTTTTTTAGTTTTGGGGGGTTTTGGGTTTTTTTTTTTTGCTTCTTGCCTGGTTCTTTTTTGAGTTCAAACTTGTGTACTAAGGTGAAACCATCCGTGCTTTTAAGGTTTGAAAGGAGAGAGGCCACTCTGAACGAAAACACGATGTAGGAGAAACTTTCAATGGAGTATTGGAACCTAGCCGCCTACCTCCTGAAGGCTGGCGCAGTCCAGTGCTGGGCCACTCCGGTAGGAGCCGGCCGGGGCAGGGGGCGGGCGGGGGAGGGACCTCCATCCCCAAGAAAGGGCTAAAGGACGCGCCTGGGCACAAGGACACCCCGCCCCCGCCCGGCCTGCTCACTCTGCGGCGCTCCTGGGGCTGCTATTTGATACACCGAAGCAAACTTCAGCACCCCAGTTCAAATGTAATCAATGATTTTGTTTAGCAGCCTTTGTAGATTGAGTCTTTGTTAGGCGAGCGCCCGCGGAAATCCCGGCGTCAGAGTGCCCCCAAAAGGCGGCCCTGGAAATGAGCAGGGGCGCGCTGACCTTTCGCGAGACAGCGAAGGTTATGCACATAACATTTGCTTGTTTACTTTGCAAAATAAGCAACGAGTCGGAAACTCCGGGCTTCGCCGGCGCCTCCTCGCACTTAAAAAACAGCCGCGCGAGCCGAGGCCGGGGGTCGTCCCGGCCCCGTGCACGCGGGGCCCTTATCTGCTTTGCTCGGTGTCTTCCGTGATGCAACTTTAATAGCGTTAGCCAAGACTGCTCAGAGAATCACAGCTGTAGCTGGAGGCGAAGGGAAAAAAAGAGAGAGAGAGAGAGAGAAAAAAAAAAATGCTAAAACGAGGTGCCTCTCCCCAGCCTCACCCAGGAGCCGGGTGGCGCGGGGGCCGGGGCCACCAAATCGATGGCCGAAGCGGGCTGCTGGCCCCTGCTCGTTTTGATGGATACGACTGTAAAAAAAAAAAAAAAAAAAGTCCAGATTGGTTCACAGTGGACCTCAAACCATGTCAGCTAAAACCAGAGACAAAAAAGTGACAGCTGTGGCGAGTGCGCGGCGGGCAGTCAACGGCGCCTGTGATTTATTGTTCCATCTGCCTCGCCTCGCCCTGTGAGGACAAGCTCCCCCTGATTTGGTTAAAATGAAAAGGACCTCAGAGAGCGCGACGTGGGTTTTGAAAATGTGCAGAAACTTTTTTTTTTTGTTTCCTGATTTATGTCCTTTTTCCCCCTCCGGAAAGTCAGGCCCTGCGCCCCCCGCCGGGTGCTCGGCGGGAGGGAGGGTTCTCGCGCCCCCGCCCCGGCCGCCGGATTTCTTTCGGGGTAGGGGGGGAGTCTTGCATCCCCCCGCATCCCAGCGGGGCGCGCGGGGCCTGGGGGCGGGGCGCGCGGGGGTGCGATCTGAGGGGGCGGGGGGCGGGGGGGGGGGCCAGGGAGCCAAACCCCAAAGAAGCGGCAGGGGCCACCCAGAGCCCTGACGGGTCGGTCTCTCGGGGAGGGGGGGGTGCCTCCCCAAACCGTCCTTCCCTGGAAGTTCAGCCTGCTGTCCTCGGATTCTAATAAAAGTTTTATGTGGGTCAGCACATTTTCAGCCAATTTCCCATGAAGAGGCCCGTCGGCCTCCGCGGCGGCGGCGCAGGGAAAGCTGCGCGCTCCCCTGCCCGCGCGGGGTCCCCGGGGCCCTGACCCGTGGCCCGCACTTCCTCGCGGGTCCAACCTGGTGTCAAAAGCTGGCCTGTCTTCTGTCTCGGGATGTTGGTTTTACCTCTCAAGTGTTTCCTGAATTTGCGAACATTCTTTTTCTAGCCGCTCGTCCATAGTGGCTTAATGCTCAAAAAAAAAAAAAAAAATACTTTTTTTTTTTTGAAAGAGAGAAAGAAAGAAAAGGGGAGGCTGCGGGTGGGGGAAGGGCCGAGAAAGTGGCAGAAAGCGGGAGGAAGAGGAGGTTTGGCAGCTACTGTGCAGAGGGGCTGCCCCGGGGGCCGGTTCTACTTTGGGAACATGTTCCTGCCAGGCAGGGGTCAGCGTCTTTTACCTCTTTTTTCCATTATTCAGAATAAGTATTGATGTGATGTTTTAGCTATTTAAAAGCCAGCTGCCTTGCTCGTTTCGGATACTTTTCCCGGCATGATTGTACGTGGTAATAGCTGGTCTGCGTATCGTCTTTCACAAAATCTAGCCTTTCAGAGCCTCAGTCTTCAAATGATATCAATCAAAATTTATGCAATTCAAAATCCATATGTACGGAGTCCCAGCTCACCTCATTTCATGATAATAGCAGGCCACATGTTGTGTACATGTCTGAAACACTTTTCTCGATCTTGACTGTGTTAACCCTAGGGGCGCCCTCTGTTCTTTGCCGCTCGCCCAAGTGCACCGCGCAACACATTGATTAATACTCGGCAGCAGCGGAAATCTTGAATAATAAAACGCTGAACGAGGTAAATGCACGCTAATAAAACAAGGAGAGTGTCAATAGTACTTGAAGATGTGTGTTAACGCCAACAACCCAGGAAGACCTGAGCGGGGAGGGGGAGCCAGTGGGCCCAGATGGACCGCATTGTCTGCCGTGCACCATCCCGGAGTCGGCCTGGGCTCAGAATAGAGGGAGCGACCGGTGAAAAATCAGCCATGTGGCCCGGCGGGTCCTTCCTTGAGTCGCTGGAAGGCAGGGGACCGCCGTCCCTGCGCCTGACCAGGCCAGCTACGGACGTGGGCCTGTGGTTTCTTCGCTTGTGCCTGGGGGGCAGAGGCCGGACAAGGGAAGCGGGGGTCGCTGCGACATTCACCCACCACTCTCATGCCTTCATCCCACGTGGGAAAAATTAAAGTGGGACTTTTGAGCGCTCATTTGCATTAGCTTTGAGACCTGGTCAACACAACACTTAAGGTGCAGGTTTTTTGGGTTTTGGGGGGGTCCCCCCCAAGAAATAGCTGATAAGTAGGTGGTTCACTAAGGCATTAACCCACCGTGCTTGGGTGCTGCGCCCTGATAGGAGGGGAGACCCCTGCCTGCCGTCCGCAGCCCCCACAGACGCCTGCACTCTGGAAATGACGCGACCCTTCCTGTATCTGTGTGTATCAAAGGCAAGATTGGTAACTGTTCACAGTTGCACCGCAGCGTTTGCCTCTGACAGGGTGCATTATTTACTTCAGGTTTAATATACATTACAAATAAGATCTGCTTTCATGGAAAAGCATTAAAACATTTGGCAGGGGGAGAGCTGAACATTTTCCTTAATTTGTTTTGGCAACTCTGAAAAATAGAGGTCATTACACACACCCCTCCCTTCCAGGAACATAACAAGGAACACACATTTCAAGAAGAGCCAGCCGTAATGAGAAATCCCACCGCATCTTCAGAGCCCAGAAGGCGTTTGGGGAGAGGTGAGGCTAGGCCACCCCCACGGGGCAGCGATCGAGGGCCCACGGAGCGGGTCCCAGAGGAACAGAAAGGGAGAGGCGAGGACGCATGTCTTTCGGACACCCTTAAAAACACACAACACGACAGCAGGTCTCCGGCACAAACGGAGCCGGCTTCCTTCCTTCCCACCAAAGCCCGGCGTTGACGGAGCCCGCATTCACCCGCGCGGGCGGGTGGCGTCAGACGCCTGGGGCGGGGCGGGGGGAGCGTGAAGGCTGGAAAATCCAGCACAGGCTCGTGCGCCCCGACTGCCCTGCGTCCCCAGAACCACGAGGCGAAGGAAACAGCCGTGAGCGGTGCAAACGTGTCTTCCTCCTCTGCCCTCCAAACGAGCCGAGCCGAAGCAGGGAAGCTGTTGACAAATTAATACTTTAAGAAAATAAACTACGGCCGTGTTCAACACAGAGCAACTTTATCCTGATTAATTTGTGTTGGAGGCTCTCCAGCCCCCATTTGCAAAGCCCGGCAGTTTGTACAAATGTAATTTCCTAATATTTACATGAGGAAAGCCTGGGCAGTTAAGCTTTGCCTCCAGTGTGAGTTTTGCGGTTTGTAAAGAGACAATAAAAATACAGAGAGGTAATTGTGAGCGCGTTTGAAAGAGAAAGGAAGAAAGGATTTTTTTTTCCCCTGTCCTCGGTGCACAGCCCTGTAAAAACGGCCAAGTGTGCAGACTCGCTGGGAGAGGGGAAGCCAGCGTTCTCTGGCCAGCAGAGTTTTAAGTAATGTAACACCTAACGCTAACCAGCGCAGCCCCGCGCCCGGGTGCGGCCAGCCGGGGGCTCCTGGGGCGCCCCTCGCTGCTCTGGGCATGGGCCCTGAGCATCTGACACAATCCATCTTTGTCCGTCCACGCGGCCCCGTCACCTTCCGCCTTTATTCGTGTCGCAGGCAAGGGGCTGGTGTGGCTGTCCGACTTCACAAATAGGAGGAGAGAAAAATGCAGTCAGTGGTGATGTGCTGCTTTGTTCGGAGAATATTAAAAAAAATAACCTTTAGTTTTAATGAGATTTCCCCCATCAGTTTACACAATTTTACAGATGCAAAATGAGCTTTGGGCTGTAAAATATTTTATCACATTGTCTTACACGGTAAAGATTGGATGTTTTCTCTCTCTCAACTGCACCGCAATTATTTTTTAGTGTTTGCAAATCATAATATCATTTAAAAACCATATTTTATACCTCATCTAAAATACTTTTATAGCAGCAGGATGAAAAAAATAGCATCCATTTAACTACTCTTTTTAAGTGGCTGTTATGTGCTTTAGTATAATTTCCCAAGAAAAGGCATAGCTAAAAAGCTCGGCTTTCCTTGAAAACATATCTCTCAAGCAACATTTTTGCAAAAACCCTCGGAATTTAATTCCCCCGACTGCAAGGCCCAGAGTGCCTGAATGTAAAAATAGTAGCCCCACCATTTCACATTCATTAAGTGGGAAACTCAGAAATTAATAATGTAAAAATATGCTTTTTAATTAGTCTTACATTCTGCCCAATGTACTTAAATGGGATCAGCAGCTCCCTGATGATTTTTTTCTTAATAAAGTATTAGCCTGTGATGCACCGCGGATGACAGGTATGATAAACTGGGAAGTACTTTTGGAGCCGTATGAATGATACCAAAATAGTACTCGCCCATTTAAATGTAATTAACATCAGGGAGCAATATTATAAGGAGAGAAGCCTGCAAGATTTTTATTTCAGGGGCTTTTTTTTTTCATTTCTTATTTTATGAGTAGTTTGATGATTGCAGCAGTGATTTTATAATTTAATTACCTTTGCTGAAAGCTAAGCTTCCACTAATAGCAGGTCAACAGGGTCATAAAGCAGGCTTCAAAAATATTAAAAAGGAAGGAAATCCCTTCAGATGGGTTCTTCAAGGGTAATGCGTGTGTGTGAGTGAGCGTGCATGTAGGTGCACGTACACGTGTATGCACGCTGTATGTTCTGGTGCGTCTGCACCTCTACACAGAGCGCGGTCCAGGGGCACAGGGGCACAGGGGCTGGCAGGCGGCGAGCCCGGGAGTGTCGTCCACTCAGGAGGGCGCTGTGGTGACTCGTCCTCTGAGGACAATAGGTGGCAGGAATTCTTAAATACCTCAGGACAGGAAACGGCAAAAGAAGACCCCAAAACTGTATCTGTTCAAGGCATCAATAGTAAAACTCACTGCAGAGTAAGGGACCCGAGTCCATGGTTACTCGATGATCCCCCAGCTTGCAGCCTCCCAAAGACAGCCCCCCTCTGAATGGCTCCGTTATTTTAACTCACCAGTAACACAGGGCAGGTGGGTTCCCTAGCACACCGGCACACCCGTGTCGGCGTTGGTGACCCAAGGGCACCCCTCCGACCTCCGAGTGTGAGTCCCACATGGCAGTCACATTCAACTCGGTAACCGAAAGTGACACGACACGTAGACATTGACAAAACCCAAGACATGTTGCATTTACCTCGTAACAGAGAGCGACAGCCCCCATCCAGGTTCCCTACCTATGTGGGAGGGCCCTGGAGAGCCCGTGGGGGGCTGGGAGCTGGTGGGACACTGTCCGGTGGACACCCACGGGTGGCTGAGGGCTGGACAGAGCCCCGGGGCTGACCCATGACCTGCAGCCTGCCCGCCCAGTGGGGCCTCCCAGCCGCGGGACTCCTGCATCGGTGAACCTGCGTCAGGGACAAAGGATGAAGCAGAGCTCGGAACCACTGCTCGCCGGGTGCACAGGGCCTGCACGGGGCCCTGCAGCACCCACACTCTCGTGTGTTCCGGGAGCAAACCGGAGGGTGGGGGATGCGAGGCCAGGGAGTGGCGCACGGCCGTGGACTCCGGCTCAGAGGCCCTGGGTGCGGTCCGCTCTGGCTCACAAAGCATGCGTAGCCGCTGTGCATGGCATCCTCACCCTCCCCATCCGTGGGGCCTCTCCCGCACCCCTGGCCCCCCGTCAGCACAGACGGGGCCCTTGACGTGGGGACAGAGCCGCTGTGCCACGGAGACAGCCGGGCCCTCAGGAATGGGATGTGATTTCTGGTCTCACACGACTGCATTACCCCTCATTTCGCTGGTGTGTTTCCAGAGGGAGAAAGGGGGAGAGCGTGTGAAGTGCACGCATTTTGTCACCGCCTGAAAATTCAAGGGACGCAATTCCAGCCGGGAGCTTCGTGCGGGCAGGTGCAGGGTCTTCCTGCGCACCCGTGGGGCAGGCAGCCCCGGCACCGCGCCCACCCACGGCACGCAGGGCGAAGGCGCAGGGGTGTGAGGACGGCACAGCAAGGCTTCTCAGGGCCGCCTCCGACCCACTCCAGGCCTCAGTCGGGGCCTTGGTGCGCTTGGTGCTTCTCCGGCATCAGTTAGAAATGCATTAATTACCTGGGTTTTCGGCCTGTTGCACAGAGTCCCTGAAAAGTCACCACCAAAACGAGACTGCGGAGCTGGCAGCTGAGCGAGCTCTGAGGGCACGGCGACCGGAGACGCCGCCGCCGAACTGTGCCCTTCAGAGTGGCCAGGGAACTGGGCTTTAACCGTTCTCACCACAGAAAAGGGAACGATAACCACGTGCCTTGACCGAGGTGCGATGGTGGTGATCACACTGCAGCGTGTGTGGAAACCATCGCGTGGTGCACGCGCATCACACTCACCCAGTGTTACACGTTAATTATCTTTCCATTGAGAAAGAAAGAGAGAGAGAGAGCGTGGAAGGAAGGAAGGAAGGAAGGAAGGAGGGAGGGAGGAAGGAAGGAAGGGAAGAAGGAGGGAAGGAAGGGAGGGAGGGAAGGGAGGGACGGACGGACTGCGGAGAGCCCAGTGGTTGAGGCATGGAAGACTCCAGAACAAGCCTCTGGAGCCTGAAGCACCAACGTCACCAGCCCCGAAAGCAGCCAGCGGAACCGGGCTTCCCGGGACAGGGTATTCCGGCGTCGGGGTGTTTCCAAAGCCTGACAGTGCACTTACCCGAGACCATGAACGGCAGCTGACACCAGCTACCCTGTCCCCACTGTAAAACAGCCTTGCTCCTCTTCCTGGTCATCTTTGCCCTGGCTGTTCGTGCCTTCCGCTCTGTTGGGAAAACACCCAGACGCCACCTCAACTTCTGACCGGTGATTAATGACGTTCCTCGTCTCACAAAGAACTTTGCCCCAAAAATTGTATGCATCTACTTAAGTTCTCGAATCACAGAGAATAAATTATTAATACGGTTTTAGTAATCTGGGACTTTGATTAAATCTCACTGAACTTCAAGTTCTTTTGGAGATTATTAGGAGTGCCATATTATTAAAATACACTCCATAATTGCATTCCCACACAAAAATAAAACCAATTACAGCTCAGCGAAAACCACCCAGGAATAAACCAGGATAATATGTAAGCACAGACCTTCCAGACAGGACGATGGCCCGCCCAACGGGTCCTGTTGATGGGGCGTGGTTCAACGGCGCAGAGGGCAAACGAGAGTGTGGAGGTTCGGGGGATGTGACTCGCCCAAGGCCCCATCTCATCTCGGACATGTTGGTAAGGGGCAGAGCCAAGAGGCCACCAGAGGCCAAGGGGAGGGGCTCGGGGGCTAAGCGGCCTCTCAGAGGCCACCGGCGGTGGCCCGGGGACGTGGGTCTCCGCCTGGAAGGAGGCAGTAGCCAGCGGAGCCTGGTCCCGAGACACTGAGGTGTTGGGGACCTCGAGTCCAGGGGGTGCCCGTGGTCGCCTCCCCAGGCAGACACACAGGTGCAGTGTGAGAGTTTTGGGGGGGGGGGCACTCAGACAGCGGAAGGCAGGCCGGCTCACCCCGTTTGTCCCCGCCCACCGAGTCACAGATGTCACGAAGGCGGGGTTACAGATCCGAGAAACGGTGACCCGGACTAAAACTGGTGCCGATCAAAAAAAAAACCAAGACAGAAAATTAATAATTTAGCTCCAGGGAGTTCCCTGGGTTCCTTTGTCTTCCTGCTTTCCTTCTCCTTCTCTCTCTTTTCTTCCCTCCCTCCCCCTTTCCCCTCTCTAACTCATCCTCAGAGCCAGCTGTGGAGTTGCTCCGGCTTCCTTTCTGTCCGGCTTCGTCTTCTTCAAAAGCACAGCTGGAGACACCCTCTTCGCGGGAATTTGATTTCCCTCCCGATGTGCAGGGCTCACCCCGAGTTCCACCCCACGGGAAGGGAGCGGGACCCTTCGCACGGACTGGACAGCCCTGGGGGCCGGGCGGCTGTCTTCTGGGACCTTTGGCGTTCACTGTGAGGTCAGCCAGGGTCACGACAGGGTGGAGAGTCTATGCATCATGGGGGGCTGCTGAGTCCTCGTCCCCCCCCCATGACAGACCCAACGGGCACAGGTCCTCTGCTCACAGGCACACTGAGAGAGCGGCTCCCCGCGGACTGGACGTGCCCGCCGCCAGCCCGGCCGCACCGCCGAGGCCGCTGCAGTGCCCACGGTGTGGCCGTCCCCAGTGCACCTCCTCCCAGGGGCCCGCAGAGGACGCCGGTTTGCTTACGAGTGACGTGAACTCACAGGCGTTAGTTAGTGCGACTTCAAGACAAATCACTGAGCACGCGTGGGTGAAGCTGTGGCACACACCACTGACACCTGAAGATCGGCTTCTAAGGGACACACGCATCCTGACCCTGGGACGGGGGGCAGGGGACACCACCCTGGACGTGCGCTTCCTTCCCAGGAGGACCGGAGACAGCTCCCCGAACCGGCTTTCCCAGTGGCCGACCCGGGCACTGGCGTTTGTGCTGCCGCCAGAGGGAGGGACCGCGTGGTGACCGGCCGGAGGAGAGGACACGCGGCGGGGCCAGCAGCACACAGGACGGACCGGGGCCTGGCCCACCCAGCAGACGCGGGCGAAACCCGGACCCCTGTACGTGGTCCCGGCAGGCACGGGACCTCCAGATCCAGTCACCCTGAGGATTTTCCGAGTTCCGAAGAAATGTGTGTCTGCTTCTCCCGGCAGAGCCTCGGGGTACAGATGCGACCCGGCCACCGGGGGTCTCTGTCCAGTCCAGAGTCGCTCCAGGCTCCCCCCTGCCCCGCCCACACCTGCACCTGCAACCTCCCATCCCGTTCCACCCCAGAGAGACCAGGGAAGAAGGTCGACCTTGTCCAGAGTTCAAAAACAAACCCCAGTTTCAGATGGAATGTCCGACTGCACATGAAGGGCAATGCTGAATGGAGGAAAGAAAACTAATTCAAGCCCTGGCTGGCGTAGCTCAGAGGATTGAGCGTGGGCTGCGAACCAAAGCGTCGCAGGTTCGATTCCCAGTCAGGGCACATGCCTGGGTTGGAGGCCACAGCCCCCAGCAACCGCACATTGATGTTTCTCTCTCTCTCTTTCTCCCTCCCTTCCCTCTCTAAAAAATAAGTAAATAAATCTTTTTAAAAAAAGAAAGAAAAGAAAAGGAACTCAGCTCCGGGTTTCAGCGCCGACCCAGCAGTGCAGGTGTGGGCGGAAGTGGTAACAGTTGCTTCTTCCGTGGGCCGGGAAACGGGGAAGCCTTAATAAACACAGGTGTGTGTGTGTGTGTGTGTGTGTGTGTGTGTGTGAAGGTTAAACAACATTCTCTACCCGTCCGCAGACGGGTATCAGGAAATAAGCCCAGCTGTGTTTCCGGGGTGACTAGGCCTCACACAGGAGCCGCCTCCCCGGTGTCCAAAGTGCACCCCCAACTCCAGCTCTGGGGCACGGCGGAGGGATCCCTCTCCGGACGCCGGGCTCAGGGGCAGCAGCCCCCCGGCACTTGGTGTGAGGGTGCAGGCTGCAGCGGGGACCGCCCGCCGCTCGAGGGGCGTGGTCTGCTTGGCCGACCCTGCACGGCTGGGCCCCGCGCAGGGAGCGGGGTGGGCTGGGAGTGGGAGGCTGCGGGGAGGCAGGCCGTCCGGGGGCGCCGACCTCGGGCGAGCTCCGTGCGCACGCGGCCAGAGGAAGAGGCCCAGGCCGTTCCGGCTGAACGGGGGCCCTGACTCCGCTCTCGGCCGGACGGGGACCCTGAGTTCTGGATCAGAGGTGCAACAGGCCCGGCGACTCGCCCCACCCGTGGACGAGCTGGGCACGACCGCAGCAGGTGCCGAGGACGGGACCCTCAGATGGGGGTCTGGAGGCTTCTGGGGGTTCACCTGGGGGGGGCTCACCTGTGGGAGCTCCCCACCCTGCCAGAGCAGTGTCCAAATACCGAACGGAGGACCCGGTTCCATCTGGTGAGGGCCACTGAGGCACAGGCTCGGCAAAGCCTCTTTGCACGGGGGAGGCAAGCATTGCTTTTCTGTGCAAGCGGCCTCTCGGGTTACCCTGGAGTAAGGGCATCCCGGGGGCGGGGGGGGCTCGGAGCTCACGCTGACGTCACAGTCTGGAGGGAAAGAACCGTCTGCCCCAGGACCCACGGCCAGAAACCGGGGAGGACCCAGTTCCCGTTGAGAGCTACCTACGATTTGGGGAGCATGGGGGACTTCCAAGTCCCTGTTTGTTCAAAGCAGCTTTCCCATCCCACTGGCTGACGGGAAAGGCATCGGGGGACGGGTCACCGATTTCTCGATGCACGAATCTTTACAAAATAAATCCAAAATGCTACTGGAGGTTAGAGGGGAAAAAAACGTCCAGCCTTTCATAACCCCAGCACTTCCACTACTGACCAGCAGATGGGGCTGCAAAAGCCACCGGATTAAAGACAGGGAGGACGAAAGGAGCTTCTCACCCAAAAACCAAACCGCTCGGAACCATCTCCAAGTATAAAAGGGGCTTCTTTGTGGCTTACGATGGCAGAACCGCCCCACATGGAAAGTAGCCCACTTCTTTAACTTGGTACATGTTTAAATAATGCCTCCTCCTGCGCTCCTCTAAGCCTGTTACAATATGATTTCCTGGAAGACAACACAATTATCTATAATTGATTTAACCGCCACAACCCCCCCACCCAATTCCTCGGAACTCGGCTAAAACCCACGTCACCCCGTTCCCGCATTCACTCACTCCACACACACACATGCCTTCACGCACACAGATTCCTGAAACAGCCATCTCCCAGTGAGATCTCATAGCCTGCACCACCCCAGGCTGGAGAAACACGTGTATCGGGCCACAAGGCACGCACGGGCGCCTGTGAAAACCCGAAAACGGGAAGGGCGCAGCGGGACTGGGCAAGCAAGGGTCTTGTTGAAAAGGCTCCACACGGAGCACAGAAATCCACCCCTCCCCCAGCTCAGCAAGTCAGGGGCGCGAGCCGGTGGCCTCCCTGGTGGAGGCCAGAGCAGACTGAGCTGGCCCTGCGCTGTGGCAAGCGGGTCCGCACCGGCTGAGGCCCGCCTGGTTCCGAGACGCCTTCTCAGCCGCCAGCCGAGGCCACCGGGGGAGACAGAGGCGTGAGGAGCAGATGGACGGATGCCACTTCTGGACGGACTGGGTCCGCCCGCGTGCCCGTGCGCCGGAAGCCGTCAGATGTGGCTGTGCGTTGGGGTCCACTGCGGACCCCGCGCGAGCCCGACCGGGGGGAGACGGGCTGCCAACAAAAGCTGCGGTTTTGGGCTTGTGATCGAGATCGGAGCCATTAACGAGTATAAATTGTTCCGAAATAAGCTTAAATCTGCATTTTATGTGTGCAAGCTTCCAGCTGTAATGGGATTATGATGTCAGCGCGGGGAGAGGGTGCGCAGCTGCGGCGGCCTCGGAGGCAGCGGGCAGCTGTTAAAATAGAGAACTCACGGTGATTAATTCTGATTGTGTGTTTGAAGATTCCACAAAGAGTCCAAGACCCAGCCCTTCCCACGGGGGCCGAAGTGGACGGGGCGGGGGGGGGGGGGGATTCCTGCAGAAGGAGACTCAGAGGGCAGCCCTCTGTGCCCCCCGCCTGCCTGGGACCCTCGAGCCCGGCAGCCCAGTCCCTGGGTTGTTCTGGGTTTGCACCCGATTTGGCGTCTTCCCCAGCCCAGACTCGGCAGGTGTCTCCCAGGTTCGACTCCCACTGTGGCTGGCGCTGGGCATCCGCCACATCCCCCGGGAGGGAAACCCTGCCGTGGGTCCTGGGGACGTGAGCCGCGCTCCGGGGCAGTGGGATGGCCCCGGCTGGGCTCACCGGGAGGCCTGGAGCGTCACACCGTTCTCCGGCATGTGGAAACCGAGATCTCTAATGGGCCCTTAGAAAACTCTTTAAAAAGGTTTTAACTTTTATTTCCAGCCGGGAGTGTACCTGTGGTCAGGGAACTGGGTGGTAAGACATTCACTCGTTTCTGAGGTTGCATGGAACTTGGGTTTCTACAAAAGGCGGCCTGTTTCCCTGGAGCCTTGAACACAAAGCTGGATATTATGTTCTCCGGGAGGGGGTTAAAGACATAAAAACTATGACGCCACAATGCAAGAAAATGATATACATGTAGCTAAAATAATATTTAAAGTAACCGGATAATTTTAGAACAAAAACAATCAAAAGAAGAGAAAAAAAAATCTCACGGACTCGTATGCAAAGCAACTCGGGTCCAGCTCTAGCTCTGAGCGCTGCAGCTGAAGTCCGGGAGTGAGCAGGCCGACGCTGACCCAACACTGAGCCTGCCTCCCCCACCCGCACGCGAACGAGCTAGAAGGCCCAGGAAAAGTCAGCTTCTCAATTTATAAACCTTCTTTTTCGACCGCGTCTCGGGGGAGGAGGGGGGTCCTTCCGGCTTTAAGTTGCTTTCCCCTTAAGAGAGAGGAATGAGCTGCCCTGGGCAACACTGGTCTCGGAACCCGCCGCCGGGACCAGACCCGGCGGCTCTCTGCCGTCTCCAGCAGGACCTGGCGTCCGCGGAAGCGTCCCTGCTCCCGCACGTGGCGGAAGTCAGTGTTTTTGAATGGGCAGGTCCACCCACCGAATTCGGAGGGGGCCGTGTCTCAGCCCGCAGGAGAGGGGGCGGGTCTGGGCGTGTCCTGGCGCCCGAGAGCGCAGGCGCTGGGGAGGGGGACCAGCAGGTGGGTGCAGGGCCTCGCTGCCCCGGGGCCTGGGTGTCCGGGGCTCTGCCTGCGCGCCTTGGCTAGGAAACGCTGCGTTCCTCTGCGCGGGGCGGGACTCGCACAGTCGGCCGTGGAAACGAGGCCGGACAAGGAGGCATCTCCGTGGCTCCGCCTTCCGTGGCTTTGGGGAGGGAAACAAAGGCTCCTTGTCCCTGCTTCTGTCCCGGTGAGGACCAGGTCGCTCTGTCCCTGCTACTCCTCTTCTCTGTTAGAAAGAAACAAAAACAAACAAACAACAAGTAGCCGAGAAGGATTACAGAGTTGAAGCCAGAAGCAAAGTTGGAGGCTCCCTGCCCCGACAACAGTACCCTCTGCGGGGAGGGACCAGCCACGGGGCTTCATTTCGGGAGGTTGGTCCCTAATCGGTCCAGGCCCCACAGAACCCGCCGGATTCCGGGGCTCGGGCGGAGCCTGCCCGGGTGCCCCGTGAAAAGGTCTGAGTGCACCTAGCTGCCTTGTGGCAGGGCGATACCTGGATGGCTCCGTTATTGCCCCATCTGACGGCTGTGTGCTCTCGGGTTCCTTATCTTTTAAACGACAGAGGAGCGACGGCGCAGGGACCCTGTCCCATCCCGCCTGCTGTTCGCCCTCCGCCCTCAGGGTCTGCAGAGGATCCGCCGGTCGTCAGAACCGGCTGTGAGCAGCCTTCCCCCAGAGCAGAGCATGCGGGGTGCGCCTTCTCCTCCAAGGTCACGACGTGGCGAGGTTAACCAGACGGGACAACACTGATCTGAGGTGCAGTTGGTCTGCAGCCGACCTTGCCAGGGGCCTCGGTCTCGGCAGCTGTGTTGACCTTGGTGAGCAGGGCCCCAGGGCAGGCTTCTTCCTTAAGGACGACTTCTCCCTGGGCCTGGGGACAGCTGGGCCCTGGACCCCTCGCCCTGGTCGGAGGGCTCCCAGCTCACATGTGCTCGGGAGCTGCCCCCCCACCCCCACCCTGGTGCATCGCAAGCTGGAGCCGTATGCGGGTTCCAGCCAGCCAGCGCCAGGGCCCAGGGAGAGGCGGCCGCAGCTGCTGTGCTCCGAAAACTCTAACAGCCGAAGGTAGGGGGTCCTGGAGGGGAGCCAGGAGCCGCCTGAGAGGTCAGAGGAAGGGGGAGGCGCTGGGGCTGCAGGGGAGGAGGGAGGAGGCTGTAATGGCTGGCAGGGTGCCCGGGATTCATGGGGCGTGAAGCCGGGGGGCGGGGGGGGGGGGGGGGGGGGGGCGGGCAGTGAAGGATTGTGGGGAGGCAGGAGCCCGCCCGCCTGGAGGAGCGCGGAGGAAACCGGGAAGTGTCACGAGGAGTGGCCCAGAAAGACGGGTCAGACGGAATAGATTCGCCATCGAGATACACTTTCCAATCTGGTTTTAAAGTGTTGACAAAAATGTAGCAACACGCCTTAAATAATGCATCGCCCGCTGCTGACCGGAGCCCGAGGAAAATGTGTCTCTCTCCGCACAAAGGCAAGGTTCCCGCCGTTTTCACACTCAGCCTGCGAAAATCTGCCCGCGGCGGCTGGCCGCGTCGCCCACCCTGCAGGTGCTTACCGAGATTAGATGTGTGTTTTAGCAAAAACAGTTCAAGTGTCGGGTTGCGGAGAATACATAGATTTCCAAAACCAATTATTTCGGATGTTTCCACTGTTTCATTTCAATTTCCAGGCCTCTGCTTCAGTGGAAATAAAATGTTCTCCTCACAGATGTACACAGCACCGCGTGGAATTCACCGCCCTCTGCTTCTCGGGCAAAGGAGAAGCTAACATGCAATTGGCCAAGGAGCTGAGGGTGGCCATGGTGGCCGGAGGGGGGGTGGCAGGGGACCTCAGGGGCGTCCAGGGGCTGGACAGCGGATGAGGAAGGAGAGCCCTCACCGGGGCAGAGAGGGGCGGAGGGAGTGAGCAGGGGCAGAGCAGTAAGTATGACCCAGGTGAAGCAGGGCAGGAGGTAGGCAGCCCGGGCGGGAGACGGGCAGACACATGCCCGGCACTCCTGCTGTGGCCAAGACCGAAGACGGGCTGGCGGGTCCCTGTCTTAGCTCCGGGAGCCGGCACGGGACCCCTGCCAAGGCCACCACGCTGTTCTGGTCACTCCTGTTTGCCCTCCAACTTCCCACCCCCCACAGGCGCCACGCCCCCCTGGTTCTCGCAGTGGTCTCGTCCCGCCTCCCCCGCCCCACCAGCGAGTCAGCCCCCGGAGGGCGGGGGCCGGATTCCAGTCTCCTCATCATGGCTCCCTGGCGCCGGGGACAGTGCCTCGTCGGTGGGGGCCGCCCCATCGAGGTGCCCCTCGAGTGCCCACGTGGTGAAGGGAGGAAGGCACCCAGCACCGTGCACTCCTAACCCGCAGCGCCTTCGTTCCACGGGAGAGAGGGAACTCTCGGGCCCGGCAGAGCCCAGCAGTGGTTTCCTCCACCCAGAAACGTCACGTGACGACGCCCCAAGGAAACTGACGAAGTTGAGCCGCATGTCAGTCGCCAGCAAACACATTCCACGGAGCACCGGTCACTAGTTTTGGTGAAACCGGAGGCCAGCGGAGGAAAGGGCAGGCTGGATGTGGGGGAGTCTCTGACTCGAGAGAAGGTCGATCCTGATTTTTACCGCCTGGGAGCTAACCTAGATCCCTAGGAAACTAGGGACCCCTCTGGCCACAGCAAAATCAAGGAGACTCGGCAACCCCTACCCACTCACGGCCCCAGAAAGCACCGCGAGGGAGGGGCTCCTGCCCCGCGTCCCGCGTCCCGCGTCCCGTGTCCCCGCTGGTGGCGGGCACTAGCCTCGGAACGGCTCACACGAAATCTATTTACATTGTTTATGAACGCACCTGATTGCGGTTAAACAATTGATGGAGGCCGGTCCCCGTTGGCTTGAGTAAAAAACGGTTGTTTGGAGCCTGAAAGCACCTCTGAGCGATGACAAATGGCACGGGCTGATTCGGAGGGAGAGCCTGCAGGGACGGGAGCGGATGAAAAATGCCGGCGGCGGGGCTCTTGGAGCAGGTACATGATTGAGAGCAGCCTCGGAAGCAGTTTGTTAAGAGAGGCTTGCCTCGGGACTTCCCAGCCCGCAGTTGGGGGAAGGAGGGCCCCCCACCCCTGCAGTTGGCACATGATGGGCGGGCGTATCCCTCCCCTTCCGGCTGGGCCTCCCAACTTCCCATCTCCGTGTCTCTTTTCTCGTCCTAGACCTTGGGGGTGTGTGCTACTAACTGGCTGATGACTGGGTCTTTGGCTCTGCCACCGGGTGCCCCTGGGTCCACCGTGCCTGGGCACCCACAGATGGCCGCCGTCTTCTGCGACTGGAAACAGACCCCTCAGAGAGAGGATGCTCTTGGCACGCAGGTGGCTCCCAGACCCCCTCAGTTCACAGGTGAGAGTAAGGCCAGGGAGAGAGAGAGAGAGAGAGAGCGCATGCACACACTCACTGCGCGCCTGCACTCCTGGCCCGTGGGGACGAAGCCGCGTCCCGGTTTCCCTGACCCCCGGCCACCGCCGCCTGCCCCCTCCGACGAGGGGCGGGCCACTCCGGCCCAGTCCAGGCCTCTCACCGGGACCCAGAACCGGCCCTCATCCATCACTTATTTTTAGCGCACCTTGGAAAGTTTCCCGTTGCCAAAGGCATAGAGGTGACCTGCTATTTTTCTTCTACTTTTATAGAACATTCTGAGGAAAGAGAAGAGAAACGCAGAAAAACGAAACATTCCACGTGCCCACAGGTGATCTCTATAAACAAACATTTCGTACATTTCAATGACCTAATAGTTGATACACACCTCAAGGTACTTCTATGCACACACATATATGATCACTGTGTCCACACATATGCACACATCAACACAGCAAGCCCATACACGCGCGCATGGTGCAGCTAAGACTCGGGAAGCACGGGATTGCTCTGTCTCCGAGGTCCCTGCCTACCCAGCCCGGGCAGCCCCGCTGCCTGCCTGAGCGGCGTCAGACACCGCAGGAAACAAGTGTCGGACCAGCTTCCCAGGCTGAGTGCAGGCAGGAAAGAAACAACGGAGCTGACGGAGCAGCAACAGGGGAACAGCGGCCCCGGCCCATGCGCTGAGCTTTCCCAGGGCCCTTCCGCTGGGTCCTCCAAAGGCGCCTCCTGGACTTGACCGCTTCCTTCCTGTCGGAGGGGGCGGGGCCAGGGCTCCCCCCTGACCACCGGTTCACCTGCAGACCGAAGGGCGAGGAGGGAGCAGCCGTGCTCAGAGGGGCTGGGTCCCAGGAGGACCCTCGGGAGGCCTGGGGCTTGCCTTCCCGTCTCCAGGCAGCTTTGGGTGGAGCTCTCTGCCGGCAGCACCCTGGCTGTGGCGGGACCACCACCAGCAGCCGCCTCCGGCTCTGACCGGCCCCCCGCAGCTCCCAGGTCTACTTGACCTTCGGAGTGCAGCTCAGCAGCCAGCCCATCTCTCGTGACCGCTGAGGAGCGGTTCCTGGCAGGCCCCGAGCCCGGGGCTTCCCATTCATCTTCGCCCCTTGCCTTCCGGGGCCTTGGCTCCTGTCATTTCCTCCACTGGTGAGAAACGGGGACAGAAATGGCTGGGAACGCCGCGCACCCCACAGCTGATACACTGCGGGTCGTCGCAGTAACTCCTGTTGAGTAAGTGAATGAAGACCTGGCTCCAGGGCCCTGGCTGGTGTGGCTCAGTGGCTTGAGTGCAGGCCTGCCAACCAAAGGGTCGCTGGTTCGATTCCCAGTCAGGGCACGTGCCTGGGTTGCAGGCCAGGTCCCCAGTAGGGGGCGCGCAAGAGGCAACCACGCACTGACGTTTCTCTCCCTCTCTTTCTCCCTCCCTTTCCCTCTCTCTAAGAATAAATACGTAAAATCTTTTAAAAGAAAAGAACTGGCCCTGGAAGCCGGAGCTCCCCAGCAGACGGTCAAGGACACAGCAGGGCCGAGTGAAAGGGGGGGGCACTCTGTCCCATCCGGGTGCAGAGGCAGGGCAGGCCTGGCGACCGGAGCCCCCTGTGCCTGCAGGGGGTCCGTGAGGGCTAAGTCTCGGGGCCCCCAGGCCGGTGGCAGCTGGGAGTGCAGGTCGGACAGCGGGGTGCCCAGGGGCTCCCCCACACCTGCGGCTTCCCGGGGGACCACCCAACGGGGCAGGCTTCTCCGTCTTTCTCTTCCGTCCAGCGAGCGCCCTTCCTGGGTTCTGCCCGCCTGGTGTGTCTCCCCTTCCACTCCCCAAACCCGTTTTCTCTCCGACAGTGAGCCTCGGGTACTGCCACACCAGAAACTTCCGGAACCCTAAGACTCGCCCACAGGACGTGCTCCTGGAGGCTCGGCATCGTAGCCTTTGGGTGCCAGAGGCCCGACTGGGAGCACCCACGTCCCGTCAGTGGCCCCTGGTGCTGCCAGCCTCTGGGCAGACGTGTCACCTGGGTGAGGCTCTGCTGCTGCCAGGAAGGAGGGGACGCCTGCGTGGCCCTGTCAGCCAGAGGGAGGACCCTGCGCTCCAGCCCTGGCCAGAGGGCCCCAGGGGATAAGGGTGACCCGCTGTCCTCGGGGAGGGTCCGGCTGGGCCCGGAGCTCAGGCTGGCTCCGCCTTCCTGCTTGGCGACCGTGAACTCAGGCCTCCCTGCAACGCGCAGAAGGCGGTGGCTTCTTTTCCATATTCTAACACACACTGGTGTTTCTCTCCTCTCTTCCTCCCATCCCCTCTCTCTAAAAGTTAATAAAATCTTTAAAGAAGAGTATCGAAACTGAAAGCCATTTCTACTCTGCAGAAATAAAAAGGAACCCACGCTGGAGGACTGGCCGGAGTTTCTGTTGTGAACAGTTAGGAATTCCTTCCAGAAACAAGTCGCCGTTTTCAGTTCGTGGCACAGAGGAGGCTGCCCCTCACCCCCCTCTCCCCCAGGACAGCGGGAAGGGTCCCCTCGGCGGAGCGGCTGGCCAGCCCCCACCGGTGGCGGGGAAGGGAGCGGAGCGTGGGAGTCGTCCGGGAGGAGGAACGCCGGGGTGAAGCGCCGCAGCTCGGGGTGCAGGGGAGGGTTTGGGGTTGGGGACCCACGCATGTAAAATTGCACAGGGGAGTGGAGCGGCGAGGCGGGAACTCGGACACAAGTAATAACGCACCAGGCCTGGGCTTCTCGACTTAGCCCCCGGGGGGGCGCCACTCTGGAGGTCCCGGCAGGGGGGCCACGTCGCCTGGCTGGGCAGCCCTGGAGGGCAGAATGAAGGCGGGAAGGCCCACGCCTGCCCCTCACTTTGTTGCGATTTTAACAAACTCAGGCAACATCTCCACCATCCAAAGGAATGCTCCCGCTTGCTGAAGGCTGGGATAGAGTCAGCACTTTGAAGCAACAAGGTATTTTTTCAATTAAGGTGCGTAGTTGGTTTTCTTTGGGACATAATGCTACCGTGTGGTTCATAGACTCCGTACGGCGCGAACAGTGTCTTAGTGCACAGGAAAACCAGAGCATCCGAGTGGGGGGGGGGGGGGGCCCGAGCGGCAGGTCACGCCAGTATCCCTAACCAGGGTCGTCGGCACCTCCAGGGCGGGGTCAGCCGAGGCCTCCGTGCTGGGCGCCCGCAACACGGGGTGACTCCAGAAGCAGACTGGGAGAGGTGGGGAGCCTCAGGAGACAGACCCTGAAAGGTCTGCTCGGAGTCAAGACGCCCCCCCCGGCCACCCTCTGGTTTGCATCATTTTCAAAATCAAAAGCAGCCAGGAGCTTAGGCAGCGCGCAGGGCGGCGCGCTCTGCCGCCTCCCCGACACTCCCCAGATGGCTCCGGCTCCGGCTCTCTGGGCGGTGACACTTTTGCCAGAAGGAGATCCTCCTGTCTGGGCCGCCTCGGCCTGCGTTTCGTTATTGTGCATACTCTCCCTGCAAAGGAAGTGCGAGGCAGCTAAAAGCATTCCTTTGGAGATGCTATCTAATCAGCGGGGATTTCCAGAGACCCTGGAGCCGCGCGGGCCGCGTGAGTGCTGAGAGTGTGCGCGCCGGCACGCACTCCTTCTGGGGCGGGCCGGGGTGGGGGCTGCGTTGTCCCGCCGCCCCGCTGAGTGTGGGGCTGCCGGGTAGCTGAGAAGTGTCTTGCTTTGGCAACACGGCCTTTTCCGGGCCTCGGCCCTGAGCCTGCAACAGTGCCGCCCTTTTAATGACGACCAAGTTCAGCAGACCTGACGGGTTACGCTCTCCCGATTCACGGAGCACTTCTGCAACATTGGTGCAAAGGGGCCAAAGTTGACTTTACAATCCTCAGTAAAAGGGAACGCAAGAGCGCCCACGCTGGCGCGACGGCCGGACCCCAGTCGCCTCGCACGCTCCAGCTCGGTAAGTGACGGGAAAAACAAGCCCGGGGCCCTCGGCAACACTCGAGCCTCCTCCTTCACCACGACAGATGCTCCGAGCGCTGGCATTTTGAAACGAGCGCGGTCTGCTGCCGCCTAGGAAATGGCAGGGCATTTGGCACCGCACCACTCGAGAACCGGAGAGTCCCATAGACAACCGGCCAGCGCGAGGGAGGAAACCGCAGCCCCTGCCTGCGCCGCACAAACCACTGGGTTGCAGTGACGCACAACCGCGGGGCCGCCTTGCAGAAGAAAAGGCCGCAGCACTCGCTGGGCGACCCCGAGCTGCGCCGCGGAGGGAGCGGCGGAGGGATCGCGCCCACACGCCCGGCGCCCGGGCGCGCTGGTGAAAAACAGACTTAATAAAGCTGTTTTAATAAAGACACCCTATTTCCCGTCTTGTGTCACGACTTGAGCGTTATTAAAAGTGAATAGATATGCGTCCCCAAGCAGAGCGGGGCTGGGCCGGCCCCAGCGGAGATGCCTCCCCCAGGCGCAGCCTGCGCGGAGGGCGACAGGGGGTGGGGGCCGCAGGGCGCCCTCACCAGGCACAGCAGGGTTTGCATCAAAGGCAGCGGAGGCCTTTCCTGTGCCCACTGCCCGAGGAGTGGCTCTCTTCCCACCCAGGCCCTGAGGAGGAGAGAAGCATGGCCAAGTGGTGGCCCCCAGTGTTGAAGATTTGGGGTCTTTCTGCAAGGTGGGTGCAGAGAGTGGAGATGTCTGAACCCCCCTCCACAGCTGCCCCCCTTGCTTATGAGACAGACGGACTACGTGTGAGCTGGATGGAAATGTCCAGACCCCATAAATCCGATACTGTCTCCAACCGGCCCCTTCCAGACGCCAGTCCCCACTCCTGGCTGTGACCTCTCGGCCAGCTTTGCTGATGCGGAGCGTACCGCCGAGGTAGGGAGAGATTCTGTCCGTTTCCCAAGGGGATATTATTTGGGTGGCCTGAGCTCGCAGTTGCTGGAACCCCAGCTGCTTGCATGTTGGGGGCGCCAGCCGAGACCGAGCCCCCGAGCCCTTTCCAACAGCTCTGCACCTGCCCGACCAGCCCCCGGCCTCCCTGCTCGCTCGTTCCGTCTTCTGCCCCGGTAGGGGGTGCAGAGCCGGTCAGCCGCCAGCCTTCAAGGCTTTCGTGGGCTCCAGGGGGTTCTCACGGGGCACCGAGGTGCTCTGGGCAGGATGGAAAGAAACGAGAATCAAAATGCTTTTCAGTCGTGGAGAAGGGAAGCGAATGGTCCCGCTGAACATCACAGGACGAGGCTGCTCGGGAACTAGGGCGGCTCTGGGCCGATTTCACCTGTAGAAGGGCCTCAGCCCAGCGTGGTCTTGGGAGTGTGGGGTGTGGCCGAATTAGTTTCCAACGAGACTCAAAGGCATCGTGGCCATTGTGACCAGCGCACGAGCCAGACCCAGCAAGGTCCAGCCAGCTGGCCCTGAGCGCCCAGAGATGTGCATAAGACACTCGGCAGCTCTGCAGGTTTGGACTCTGAACGGGGGGGAGGGGGGGGGGGGGGGGGGGGAGCACAAACACCGTCAGGCGCCTCACGGCTGCCTGGTGTTCGGAGCCCACGTTAGAGAGAGGACGCACACACACTGAACAAGGTCCTTCTCACTCTTAACCGCCCCCCCGGAATGGGGCTCCCGCATCCCCAACGGCCTGAGGCTGACGCCCCATCCGTGAAAGAATGCTCGTGCCCGTCCCTGCCAGTGACACGCCGCTGCAGCCCACACACATGCGCAGCGCCGAGTCTGCACCGACACGACACCTGCACAGCCAGGTGAGTCTCACCTGCGGAATCCATTTCCCCTCTTCCTGCTTCGCTAACTCTTTTTTTTTAAAGATTTTATTTATTTATTTTCAGAGAGGGAAGGGAGGCACAAAGAGAGAGAGAAACATCCATGTGCGGTTGCTGGGGGCCGGGGCCTGCAACCCGAGCATGTGCCCTGACTGGGAATCGAACCTGCGACGCTTTGGTTCGCAGCCTGCGCTCAATCCACTGAGCTACGCCAGCCAGGTCTCTACTTCGCTAACTCCTGATCCCTGCCACTCGACACAGTGCCGCGCTTGGTACTGGATGCAGAGACTCCGAGGGAAGAGAGCGTGCAGCCAAAACTTGGGGCGATCGCCACATGTCTTTTTCCGAGTGTCATTGAACACATAACCCTTCCTGGCAAAGAGCTGATTGGCTGGCGTTTATTTCCGCCCAGAGTGATTTTTTTTTAAATGACTAATTTATAAAATCTTTGAAAGTAAGAGTTTCTAATGGAAGTGCTTACACAACCATAACTCTGGCGTTGCAAATGGCACCATTGTCGTTAAGGGTGTGTTGTTGTTTGTTTTATGCTAATCCGCCTTCAGTGTGACAGCCTGTCACCTGCACGGGGGGTACCGTTCAGCGCTGTATTAGCCCATATGGCACCAGCTAAATTGTATCGAAGCTACGGGCTAATTACGGATGAGTTAATAAAGCCAGGCAGAGTGAGCCCGGCCAGGCCCCCCTCCCAGCCCTCGGAGGACCCCCCTCCACCCCCCAAAGTGAACGAGCCCTGTCTGAGCTTTCCGGTTCTGCGGCTCGGTCTCCGGGAACAGAACCCGGAGCTCCGTTCCCGACACCCGCTCCTCCGCCTGCCCACGTCCCCACGATGTCCCCGTCAGGCCTGGGGACGTCGGGCGCCCGTCACCCTCTCTCTGACGACGGATTTCCCTCCGGACGGTTTAGCTTTCGGCACAGATGGGGCGGGCGCACCCGCGGGCAGAGGCGTGGGTGACTGAAGTGACTCGGGTTTCGGTCAAGAAAAGTGTGCTCGACACCTTGAGGCTCTAGGTAAACCCTCCGAGCACAGGTGCTCTGGAGCCACTAATTACAGTTTAGAAGTGGCGAGTCCAAACTAACTGTGGGGCGACACGTCCATCCGGTTTTTAATCAGAAGAAGCAAACATTTAATCTGGATGGAATTAATTATCTGGTGTGAAAACATTTCCGTTAAAACCTACGTAGGTTTCTGGCAAGTTCCTCCGTATCTCTCCGCCCGAGGACTGGCAGGCTGTCCCTCCCTTCCTGTGTGGTGGGGTGGCCACACGTCACCTGCCACCGCTCCCAGCTGCACCTCTGTCACTGGCTCGGGGAGCGGATCCCCTCCCAGCCGGGAGGGCGCCCCGCGGGCCTGCCCTCGGAGACGCCCGCCCACGCCGCTGTGGTAGCCAACCGGCACCCGCACCCCGGGACACGCCCGCCTCCTCACTCCCTGGTCCAGCCCAGGCCGCCCGTGATAGGCCAGCCTGGGAGTCAGATTTCGTGGGTGACACCCTCAGCTGCTCCCTAGGTGGTCTTCAGATGTCTCAGTGAACTGGGACAGCCACTCGTCACACACGACAATCTGCCGCGTTAGCCGTATTCGCAAATAACGGCGCTTTCCATGCGCCGGGAAAGTTCGGACGGCGGGATGCGGAGCCGGCGGGCCTGCCGCTGCATCCTGACACCGGAGACGGATCGTCCGGGCGCCAGCGAAGGCCTCTCTCTCTGACGTTTTCCATGCCACACGACCTTCATTTTCATCCTCCTTCTGTATTCTCAGTCAGGCCATTAGCCTCTAAAACAAAACCCATAAAGGCAGAAAAGAAGGACAAAGGGAAAGGCAGGCGAGTCCGTCTAGTTCGCACATGAGAGAGGAGGGGGATCCCAGCCCCCCCACCGCCCCCGCCCCAGCCCTGAGCGGAGACGGTGGCGGTCAGGCCGGCCACCCTGGCCAGGCCCCCACTTCCCCATCGCCGGAGGGGTCGGGGCGGGCCCCTTCGTGCGTGTGACGAAGCTCAGCCAAGTGGGACCACAGGACGCGACCGGTACAGTCCCCGGGGCGTCGGAAGAACCCGACAAAGAGTGGCAAACACACAGACACGTCTAATCACAGTCAGTGCGCTGGAAGGGCCCCTGCCCCCCCCCCCAGCCCTTCTGTGGCCCCCCCAGCCCCGAGCTCCGGGGGGAAAGGACTCTAACTTGACCCACACAAACCCCCCGGCGCCGGCCGGGACAGGGAGCCAGACCGAGGCTGGATTTAATGCCACGGCGGGACCTCTCAGTTTCCGTAAAGCAAACCTTGTGAGGCCCATCAGACGCGTCCACACTGCGTGCCGCCTCCACGTCAGACGTGGGGTCCACTCCGTGGCCCGAGTCATTGACCTTCAGGACTGCGTCTGCTGGGGTGCTGGGGGGGCACTGAGGGAGGCAGCGGGCGGGGCTGGAAGTGCACCGCTGTGGGGGGTTTGCACCCGAGGGTGAGCTGCAGGGCCAGGGAATTCCAAAGGAGAGAGAGGCTGGTGTCCGCCGGGGCGGAGCCTGCCCGCGCAGGGGACAGGTAAGGGCCCCTCCCTCCGGGTGTCCTACCGAGGAGCCTGGTTCCCTCCCTCAGGCTTTGCCGAACCCTGCCGCCTCCGCCGCCCAGGCAGTGAGCGACCGCACAGGCCTCGCGGCCCCTGCCCCAAGTTCGTGCACGGCCCCTGCCCCCACGAGCACAGGGGATTTTCATTTCCCTCTAGTGAGAGGCAGCCCCTTCGGGGGGGAAGGCCACACTGTCCTGGCCTCCATCCTTGGCCCGCCACCGACACCCGCACCGCCTCACGCCCCCTCCCCTCTGCCAGCAGCAGGCCACCCCCATGGACACGCAGGCCCACGGGAGCCGGGAGGAGCGCCCGCTGAGGGTCGGGACTTGCCAGGGTGTTAGGGGCCAATCAGCTCTCTCCACCGGGCACCTGCGGGGAGGCCCTCGGCTCCGCCCCCTCCCCGGCCAGCAGAGTGCAGTTATCGGGGAGCACCCGTGGAGGGCACTGCGGGCACCTTGTGGGTCACGGGCACGGCCGCTGCTGGCTGCCCTGCAGGACGCAGGGCAGCCCCACACCGCCACACCGCCCTGCCCCAAACGCCCAGGGCCCGGGGGTATCCCACGCCTTCCTTGCGGGGCCAGGGACCTCTGTCTCCCCCAGGCGGGCATCGGAGATGCCAGCGGAGGAGGAGACGTTAGTTCTAGCTGCTCAGGAAGGAGCTCGGACTGTTTCCCGGACTGGCCCGAAGAACCGAAACAAACAGAATCACAAAGATGATAACGCACCCTCCCGGCCCCGAACAGCCGGGGAAGTGGGGTGAAACAGTCGCCCACAGACCTGCTGCAGAGGAAAGCGGCGGGCTCACAGCTGCTCCGCCCACACCCTCCGCCCCACCACGCCGCGCTGGGGCTGACTTCCGAGAGGATCACTGTTTTAAACACACAGGCCACCCAAGTGGCAGACCTCGAGCCACTGTGTGACAGGCACTCGAAACATGGGACTGGAGAGGGTAAAGGAGGCAGGCCCAGCAGGCTGCCCCGAAGGAGCCCGCAGGAGGGAACACGGCCAGCCAGGGCCACGCAGGAGGAGGCCCGGTGTGCTGCCCAGCGAACTCAGGCACCGAGGACACTCTGAAAACACCCCAGTGGCACCCACAGCAAGTGCCGGGCCACCTGGAGCCCTCCGCGCAGCAGCCACAGGTTGAGACAGACCGCACAAAGATGGTGCCGTACCTCCAGCAGCACGGCCCCAAGGACGGGGTCAGAGCCGCCCCTCGCCACGGCCTGGGGCTCCGTCCTGAGGGTGCCGAGCAGGGCTCCGCCTGGTTTGGCTAGGAATCAGCGCCAACCTTCTCATCGCCCTTCCTACGTGGGACCTGGGCAGCATTTCCCAAATACGATCATGTTTGCTCCTGTGAGGTGGGGACGGGGCCACCTGTGGTTCCCCCAGGAGAGCACAGAGACCCAGGGAGGTCAGGTGACTTGCCCGAGGCCACACAGCGGGTATGTGGCAGTCTGGGTGCAAACGCAGGGAGCCCGACCTCAGAGTCCCTGCTCAGAGTGATGGTGCCAGCCCAGAAGCTCTGCCACCTGGCAGCAGGCAGCTGGGCCCTCTGCTTCCCGAGGCCCTGTGTCCCCGCTGGGGGAATGACTTCCACGTTCTCCATGGCTGCCAGGACCAGGCGGGGGCCACTCCACAAACATCACCAGACCCGTTCGAGCTCTGTGACTCTTGGTCCAAGGGCACGCCAGCCCACGAGCCCTGCCCCTCTGCGCTGCGTGCCTGCTCCTCACGGTCCCCTTACTCCAGCATCCGAGCTTCTGGACTGTGGCCCCAAGACTGGGACTGGCTCTACCCCAAACGCCTGCTTGGGGGAGGAGGCCCATTGGCGGAAGCTGCACCTCTCCCCTTCGGGGGGCCGTCCTGCGCTCTTCTCAGCGGGGCCTGGGCGGGCAGCCGTGTTTTGGGACTGCCTTCCGAGGCCCCGGCTCCTGCAGGTGCGTGTGTCCACGGGGGTCACTTGTGGCCGGTTACCGCGGCCGCTGCGCTTCTCCTCGAAGGCACCCGGAGAGCGGGCCTTTTAGCAGGGCGCTGCGTTTGTAGCACGGATTATCGAGTGTCGGGTGTCAGACGTTTTCTCGCGCGGCCTCCTGTTGTGAGTTGAGAATGGAGTTCCACTCGCGAAGCGCATGCTTTTCTCAAAGTCAACCCCCCAACACGCCGGCGGCGCTGTGGGGCTTATCGGATGCTCTGGTCTTTCTTTCTCCCTCGCTCGGCTGCTCGCCGGTGCCGAAGGGCTTGCACGGCTCCGTCCACTCCTGCTGTTCCAGGGTGCGCCGAGGTGTGCGAGCTGTGGCCGGGGTGCAGAGCCCCCGGATGCAGAGGGGACCACCCTGCTGTGAAACAGGGACCCACACTGGTGCCCTGGTGCCTGCTTCAGCCCAGGATGAAAGCGCCACCAGCCGCCTGGTGGCTCACAAGACACAGAGGGCACGAGTGTGCGGCTGGGCCTGGAGAATTCTCACACACGTCTTTTCACGTCCTGGGCTGAGGCAGAGAATTTCCCAGAGGGCTCGTCAGAGACAGCGGACCGATCCGCAGCTGCAGCTGGAAAGGTGAAGAGGAGGGTAGATGTCAAGGTCCCGGCCGGCCCCCGGGAGCGGCTGGGGGCGTGAGTGAGTGAGTGAGTGAGTGCCGGAGGGGAGCGCGCTCCGGCAGTGACTGGGCCGAGATGAAGGCTGCGATTGTACCTCGCCGAGCATTTGGGGGTTTACAAATATCCAGATGTTGTGAGTCATAAAGTTAGTTTAATGCCCCCAAAGCCAGACTGAAGCCGGCCATTGTCTCCAGAAGCCGGGGGTCCCGGAGCCCCCCGCCGGAGCCGGACAAGCCGGACACTGCGGGTCTTGCGTGGGCTTCCTAGCAACGCCGGCTAGTGTAACTTCAGCCTGGCTTGTTATCATACACCATACAGCTGGTGTTTTGCAACGAAAAATAATATTTTAAACTTGATTGGCTTTCCTAAGGTGGCATGTCGATCAAACCTTGTCAGCTGTTTCACAACCTACTAATTAGATTACGCCGATGTAATGGCTCAGGCGTGGAAAGTGCCTTACCTTACCCCTCGCGCCCTCCCGCGCGAATGCACACACAGGCAGAGAATGAGGTGGGATAATGTTAAGGCCAGACCCACATAAGCTGGGAGATTCAAATTAAGGTTTAATTAACCTGCTTAGTGCAAGGCTCTCCGAACAGCGGGAGATTTTACACACGGTTACGTGTGATCTGCAATAACCAGGCACAACAGGCTTCTCACCAGCCTTGTGGGCCCCGGGTAGCGGCCTCGGCTCGCGCACTTGATCAAATGTCTGGAGCCTGCGATTCCGGCAGGAGAATATTGAATATTTGGAGGTACACTCTCAGACCATCCTCGGGCTACGTGCGTGCACGCAGGAGAGTCCGGAGAGGCGGGCTGCGCTCGGCCCGGCCCCTGTGATGTTGCAAACAGCTGGTCGGATCCGTCGCACCGTCGGCTGGTAAACACATGCGTTATTGATTGCCTGCTCGGGCCGCTTCTGACACAACAGCCCGCGGTGAGCGGGACGTAGGGTTGCACCGGCGACCTGTACCCTTTATTCCAGTTTAACCAGTCGAATGCTCGCGGGGCGGGGAGCTCTCTCGTTTGCTTTTATCTCTGGGTTGGAAAGAATACCCGGTCGAGCTGAGTCCTTCTGGGGGTCTCTGCAGGTGAGCCTGTCCCAGCCTCGCTGCAGCCGGGAAGTGCGCCGAACCCCCAGACTGCTCCCCAACACCGCGTAAACACGAGCACCAGGAGGCTGGGACCCACTGACGGTCAAGATGGTTTTCTGTTTTGCAGCCACCCTCCCCCTTTCCTGGCTAAGTGGTCAGTTCTCAGTGCCACGCATTGGAAGGACGTCACGGGGAGACTGGCAGGCCGCCCAAGTCCTGGCGTCGGGTGGGAGGGGCTGACCGGGGTGGGAAGAGCCCCCAGACAGCTGGACACATGGTCCGTGGGGGCAGGGAAGACCCTCCACGAACAGGATTAGAGTCCTCTTCCCGGAATCCCGTAGGAGCTCCTGGAAGAATCTTCACATCCACTGGGGTCCCCTTCCCTGTCCACATCCCGGCACAGCTGCCCCGCGCCTCCCCACCACGCTCCACACCCAGCATGGCAGAGCGTACCTGGGACATCCTTCCTCCTGCAGCCGCCAAGCCCTTCCGTGGAGTTTCTTGAAGAAGAGGGAGTGGCCAAGGACAGTCACTGCAGTTCCCTGAAACCCACTGGAGCAAACCGTGCTGTCCACATCAGCAGACCCTCTGGCAGCCCAGCCTCCTGGGAGAGGAGGTGCCTCCATGGGCCTCGGGTCAGCCCGCTCACCGCTGCCTCCTTGTGTTAGCCCGGAAGACGCAGCCAGGCCCTCGGACGGCAGGCTCCGTGGGAGGACCCCCGCCAGGCACAAGTCGCGAGTGTCCGCACAGTAAATCCGTCCAGTAAATCTGTTCACTAAGCAGAAAAACTCTGAACAATTAAGATTACACCGTGTATAACGGCTCCTGTGTGGACTACATTTTCGAGGAGCCAAAATAACCCCGGTTGGTGGAGTAAAGTCTTTGTAGAAGAATTCTGCCCACTGAGAGGACAAGGGTGATGGGACAGACGGTCACCGGGCTGCAAGCCCCGAGGGAGCGGCTGACTCGGGACATGAGCATCAGGCCATGAGACTCGGAGTGGAAGGTGGATGGGCGTCCATGTCAGCATCATTAAAACGTGACACTAAGCCCTGGCTGGTGTAGCTCAGTGGATTGAGCGCGGGCTGCGAACCAAAGCATCGCAGGTTCGATTCCCAGTCAGGGCGCACGCCTGGGTTGCAGGCCACGGCCCCCAGCAACCGCACATTGATGTTTCTCTCTCTCTCTCTTTTCCCTCCCTTCCCTCTCTAAAAATAAATAAATAAAATCTTTAAAAAAATACCTTCAATTAAAAAAAACTCGACACTAAACACAAGCCTCATGACGTTACACTACGTGCAAACCTTGAAGGACCTTTGCCAGAAACATCGAACCTAAACCTAATCAAGTCTTTGGGGTTAGCTTCCAGGAGACCGGAAACGCGGGGACAGTTTGAGGAGTGAAGTGACGCAGTGAAGAAACCAGGAGGAAAAGCCCCGCTCACAGGCGGCCGAGCTGGTGTCCGCCCCGGAGCCCTGGAATAAACCGGGAAGGAGGGTGCTTCACGCTCAAAGGCGCCTCCCAGGGTTTAACAGCCAAATGTCACGTGTGGACCTTGTCCGAGTCTGGATTCACACAAACGACTTCCGCTAGACCTGAGAGACAGCCCGGGTAGTTCCGAGTGGCTCTTAGAGTTTCACAGTGAGATGCGTAAAAGTAAAATGAGGCAACGTCTGGAATTTGCTTTTAAATACTTCAGCAGAGAACACACCAAGGAAGGCAGACTTCAGATCACTGTTGGAGCTCACCGATGGCTACGGGAGAGGCCCTCACTCAGTCGTTTCCATCTGTCGCTATACTTAAACTTTTTCTTAATAAAAGTCAATATGGACGGAGGGATGGATGGCTGAAAGGATGGGTGGATAGGAGGAAAGGAGGAAGGAAGGAAGGAGGGAAGGGAGGGAGGGAGGGAGGGAGGAAGGAAGGAAGGAGAGAAGGAAGGGAGGAAGGAGGGAAGGAAGGGAGGGAGGGAGGGAGGAGGGAAGGAGAGAGGGAGGGAAGGAAGGAGGGAAGGAAGGAAGGAGGGAAGGGTTGGCTGACACCCGATGTTTCATGTGGGCCCCTTGTCCATCGGGGTTATTGCCCACACTTACCGAAACTTGGTGTCATGTTACACATGAAAGGCCCGTGCCAAGGCACATGCCGTCAGCATGCTGCCAGGGAGAGCTTCCCCCTCTCCCGAGGGAGGAAAGAGAAAGGAAGGAGAGAAGGCAGGGTCCAGGGCAGCCTGTGTGGGAAAGCAGGGGTTCAGCACGGCACCATGCACCCCGGTTCTGTTTGGCGGCTCAGCACTGGTCCTGGACAGCCCTCCAATTGGTTGTGAGCTGTCCTAAAACACCCATTGGAGAGCAACCATACTGCAAGGTCTGCCCAATGGCACATGTAATTTTAAAACAGCACGCTGGAAACTTCCTCCTATTATACCCCTGTACGCACAACTCGCGGCCCTGAGAGATACCCCGCATTCTGCCGGGTGTACCGGGTGCCCACGTTTCTGTGCACACTGTACCCGGGATTATTACCCCTGTGGGATGGAACCATTGCACCCACGTGTGATGCACATCTTTATTTTCCCTCAGAAATGTGGGTCCGAAAGTGTGCATTATACTCGGCACAATACTGTATTTAACAGAGGGAGACATTTGCCAAAACCGTGCATGTTTGGGTGACTGTAAAACAAGTGTCTTTCAAGTAGACGAACTATTAGTGGGCTATGAAATCAACCCAAAGGTCGTCACCAGCGTTAACCAAAACAATAAAAACGCCACAGATAAGAATTAAAACGCACTTGACGTAAGCATCGTCTCCTCAAATCTCTGCTTCAGCTGCGTCAACGTGGGCGGCAGGTCACACGGGGGACGTGGTCCCGGGATACACGTGACGGTGTGGGCCGCCCTTCCTCGCACCCCGCTGCCCCGGCGCACCCTGGCACGCCACGCCACACCACGCTCATCCCGTCACCCCTCCTTTCCAAGACCCTGTCGGGCTGGAGCGAGTGCAGGGCAGGCGCAGAGCGCAGCGCTGCGGTGCCTTGAAGCTGCGGTCACCTGCTGCATGCGGCGTGCACACCTGGCACCCGTGACCGTCCCCGCCGGGTGGGGTGGGAGGAACTTGCGTGAGTGTCGTACCGAGGAAGAAAGTCCAGTTGAAAACGTTGGGCATTTCCCCAGCGAACACCAGGCGGCCGGTCCCCATCACAACAGGGCGAGACCCCGTGCTGCCCGGGGGCTCGAACCCCACCCCGGAGAGGCGTGCTCGGAGTGGGGCCGGAGTACTCCGTCTGACCACCTTGGGGATGTGGCGTCCCACGGACCCCTCTGACTTCAGGAACCCTCTGCCATCGTGCTCGGCGTCCTGCTGCCTTCCGCCTCGCTGGACGGCCATCCTCAGCACCGCCTCCCCTGCCTGTCCCAGAGTCACCTCTCGAAGGTCTGGGCCTCCCCACTCACCACTCGTCTGGACAGAGGAGACTCCAGTTCCCCTGCAGGGGGCGCCCTTGCTGCCCGCACCCAGGGCCACCCCTCCGACCCGAGGACGGAGAGGAGGTGGCCGGGGCACAGGGGCCTTGGGCCCACCCCGCCATGTCCCGTCCTGAAGGCCCTTGCTTAGGACGCATCTCACTCAGGCTTTGCTGCATCAACCCGTGTGCCCTGCCTGGGGTCAGCGCACCGTAAGAGCTCAATCTTGAAACCCTACTTGTTGCCCGTTTGTTTGGTCGCACAGTGTCCCCGAAAACACCCACCAGGAAGCTGTGAAAGAGACCTTATCGGAATGAGACCGTCACTACCTGGCGCACAGGCCACGGGAGGGGAGGCCGGCAGCTGCGGACCGAGAGCGCACTAGCCACGTGACGAGTATCTCGACGACCATTTCCAAGGGAGCAATCCTGTGACCTCCGCTCAGCTCTCTGCCCCAGAGGTCATTCACTGGTCAGCAGAAAAGCTGGATGCCTCCGGCCACATGTCTATGCCAAGCCAATCAGCTCTGGGCAGCGTGGCCAGGCCCTGTGACACAGCCAGGGCTGCAGACAGGGCGTGCGGCAGAGGTCACGTGGCAGGCGGCCCACTCACGGACGCACGGTGAATGCAGGTGTGGGAGTGGCGCGAGCCCTAAGGCCCATTTCTCTGAGCCAGCCGGTGTGTGCACACCCACAGCTTGTGTGCAGATACACACACCACACGCAGCAGCACGCACACTGCACACACCCTTATGCACAGGGGCGCAGCTGCACTCAGACCCATAGGTCCACACTGCCTACGCGTGCACCTCCACACCCACGTTACCGCAGACCCTAGCCTCTCTCGCACACACGTGCACGTGCACTCGGACCCACAGGTTTGCACGCGGCGACCCCTCTGCAGGCCTAAGTGCCGATACACAACAACACACAAACACCTGCTCCCGTACCGGGGGCCCGCGCACACCTGCAGAAACGGGCGTGCAGAGGGAGAGGGAGAGGGAGAGGGTGGGCACGCGGCCCCTGGCAGGCCGAGGCTGCGGGAGGTTTCATTAGTTCATGTGTCTTTCCCCCCTCCCCGCGGGGGGCTCCGCCTGCCAGACAACCGGCTGAGAGGGGCCGCGGGGCCTTGGGGGCGCGGGAAGCCCCGAGTTCGCTATTGATTTCTGGCGCGTCAGGACAGGCTCATCAGAAAGTGGGCTGGGGCGGTCCGCGGGCGGTCCTGAGAGCAGGAAGCCCGCAGCCCGCAGTTTGGAGAGGGCGCAGAGGCCGCTCGAGATGGGGGGCTGCTGAGAGCAGCAGACGACCCTCCAGCCAGAATCCGGCCCTGCTGGGCCGGGGGGGTGAGGGGGCGGCCCAGGCCTCCGTGCGTGCACTTGGGGTCCAAGGCTGTGCCCTGCAGTGCTGGTGTCTGCGTCCCCGCTGCCTGGCTGGAGGCAGGGCGGCGGCACTCCGGTCCGTGGGCTGCTCGCCTTCTCTCTGCACCTCCCTCACCCCCGGAAAGGTGGGGGCTCAAGGGCTGGCAGAGGAGAGGTGCGCTGGTGCCTGCGCAGCCCAGGCGGCCGGAGGAGGGCTGCAGGAAGCCGCTGAGAGGACCCTCAGGCAGGCCGACCCTCTCGGAACCGCCTCGCGCCCCTCTGCACCCCGCTTCCTGTCTACAATGCTGCTCGCACTTCCAAACGGAATGTTTTAAAGTGAAAATCAATGCGCTCTAACAGGAAGCGCAGACGCTCAATGCCAAGGCAGACGGAGCATTGAAGGACGGATTGGTTAATCGTGCGGGGGTCAGATATCTGGGAAGGCCGGTGGGCCTCCAGCCGAGCGATGAGCCGTGGCTTCCTGGGGCACACACCAGCCAACTCACCAGAAGCCCCAGAGACTCCTGCCGCTTAGCCGCCCTGTTTGCAGGGAGGGAAATGAATCCCCGCGTGCCCATACCGAGAAACTCCCCGGGGGCCTCCCTCCGATTGTTGCTTCCCTTACTCTCCGCTTCAGCCCCGGAGACGCGGTCCGGCTCCATCAGTCACGGGGGAGGTCTAGGCACACCCCCCAACCCGAGTGTGCACAACCCCTGTGGCCGGTGGGAAGCTTAGGGGCTCGGGGTCTCGAGGTCCCAGAGAAAAGGCGGGTGCTGCTTCGGTGCCCTCTAACCCTGCCGGGCACACCCCACAGCTGGCCACATGCTCCTTCTTCCTTTGTTCTCAGTCAGAGCCCTGGAGCCTCACCCACATTTACTAGGCACCTGCAGCCTGGAAGTCCAGCTCACACCACGTCTGGGGACCCACGGCCACAGCTGGCACACCTCAGTGACCCCGGCCACCAGCTCAGGTCAGCCTGCCACGGGCTCAGGCAGCCCCCCAAGGGCAGGTCCCGTGGCCCCTTCTCAGCCCCTCCTCTGTAGGAGCTGTGGCTGCACTAGGGCCGTCCCATGGGCAGTGGGACCTGGGGGCCCATCATCACCGGGAGTCCAGCTGTCATCCTGTCTAGACTCCAGATTGTCACTGGGGTGGCTCCCTCCTCTCCCATCTGCGTGTGACTCTCTCTGCTCAGAGTCCACGGGACCAGGGGGCGAGGCTCTGGGCTCAGGCTCGCACGCAGGCCCTCCCCTGCGGGCTGTCCTCACTGCCCCACCTCGAAGACGGGGCCACCTCCCAGAAAGCAGTGGAACCAGAGGGTCAGTTGCCCAGACTGTGGAGCCAGCCCGCCTGGGTGCGAGCCGCGGCTCTGACCTTCCTGGCGGGGTGCAGGGGTGGGGTCTCCCCAAGCCTCCGTTCCCACGGCGATGTGAGGAAGGTCGTCGGGAGGGGTGAGGAGATCAGGCCCTCCCCGGGGAGGGCTCTGCCAGTGTCCTGTGTCATATTCCCACACTACGGCGACAAGGGCCCTGGAGAACCTGGCTGCCCAGGGCCCAGCCTGCGCCCATGGATTCCAGCACCAGTCCAGTAAGAGCTTTGCCTCCTGTCTCTCCTGGGGTCCCCTTCACCCCCTGAAGGCCTTCCGGCAACGTGGGGTGCGGGGTGTGGGGTGTGGCGCCCAGGAGGCGGCGGCTGCACGTGCCGGGCCCACACGTGCGCAGCGGGGGTCCGGAACCTTCCTGGAGAGAACCAGATGACTGCGTTTCATCAACAAGCATAGGTGCTCATTTGCAAGCAACGATTCCCACTTCACACCTTACTGTAATTTTCCAATTAATTGTGATTAAAATATGTTAATGCGGCTAACTAGGTTGAGCATCAGCTTAAAGACTTTCCGAATAATGAACCAAGAAGTCCTGGTGCACTGGGGGAGGGGTTTTCCGCCGGAGGCAGCGGGACCCAGACACTCGGCTGGCGGGCACGGGTCCCGCCCCCCCCCCCCCGCCCCGCCCCCCAGGGTTCCTCTGCAGACTTTCCTGCAGGGCGCTTTTGAGGGGCTCAGAGGGCCCTGACTCCTTGCTAGCCTGCTGCCAGTGTCCACTTTACCCTCACGATCGCCCTGCTCCTCTTCCTGTGGCCTCTGGACACCGTGACCCCAGACACAAAGCCCCCCAAGGGGTCCCCGGCTTCTGCCAGGAACAGGGTGTCGCTCCCGCCCTGGGTGGAGCCGGGGACGGGCCAAGATGGTGGTGGGCTTTCACGCCCTGCTGACCCACCCCCTGGCCTGAGCTGCCTGGGGCAAGAACTCCTTCTGTCCTCTCCGGCCCCCCACCGCGTCAGCCACTTCCCGTTCCCGGTGGACACACCACGGCCACAGAAGGGGCTTAGACCAGCGACCCCTCGTGACATCACACGCCCGTGCCGTCTCGGGACAGCTGAAAGTCACGCAGTGTGCGGTCCGTCACGCATCCAAATGCCTGGTCTCCTCGTCCGACATCCTCAGTGGCTGCGCCCCTTGCCTGTCAGCTCCGCCACATCGGTCTCCCCCACCCGCCGTCCCAGTCCCTGTTCCATGCCGAGTGTGACGTCTTTGGCACCTGGACTAATTAACCGGGTCCCTGATTTGGGGGTCTCACAACTCCCCTAGCCCAGGACCTGCCATTTCTTTGCCCCACGAACTGCGTGAATGACCTTCACGCTCCCTGAATGACCCCCTCAGAGGCCCCGTGCTCACAGGCCTCCCTTCACCCCAGCTCCCACCCCGAGCTCTGTGCTGTGCCCCCCACACACACACACACACGTCCCTCCGTGCACAGCTTAGGACGCGTGCACTTACTGGCTCGATCCCTTGATCCCTTTCTCAGCAAATGGGAAGCTCCACCTGGGCCGGGCCCTCTCCCCCCAACGCACCACGAGCCATCTCCCCCTTGGGAGCCTTTGTAACAGTTTCTCCAAACAGTGAAAAGCACTCCAAGGAAAGCCACTAATTCACTGTGATGGTGCCAACCCCCACCCACGCCCCCAACCCACTGAGAGTCTGACTGAAGGCCTGTCCTTCCTTCCGTGTTCTCCAAGAGGGACGCTGGAAGGACCCAGAGGCGCTGGGGGAGGCCGCAGCCCCACGCCTGACGAGACTCGTTAGGGAGGCCATAACTCACAAAAACACCCCGTTCCCATGTTGTCTCTTCCCTTTCCCTTCCCCTCAGAACAAGTCACGTGGACGGAGGCCCCGCGGTCTCCTCTGCGAACGTGCAGGACGCGGCTCCCTCAGGCCCGCATGACACTCATTGGAAGTGGCACATGGACACTCGGAAAGCACGAGGCATTAGCAGGTCCGGCCGCGGAGGGCCCCGCACCCTTTCCAGGAAAAGCCCTCAAATAAGCGCAGCGGCCTGGGCTGTGTAAATGTCACACACGTTCGGAGCCGCTTGCCTCCATGCCCTTGACGGGCCCTTTCCCAGCGCCCTGCCTGCGTGTCCGCCGAGGACACGGGCGGGCGGGGGCGGGCGGGCAGCGGGCATCCGGCGCTCGGCAGCCTCGGTCCCCAGGCAGCCAGGGGGGAGCGGGCACGCAGCCCCAAACTGCACTTAGGAGCGCGGCGCCTGCTAAAAGGCTGCGTCCCCACACTCGCTGGCCCGGTACCCAGCGGGGGCTGACGTCAGCCATGTGCATGGCACATCTCGGGCGTGCGTCCCCAGGAAGCCGCTTTGTCGCACTGCAGCAGTCTCTGGGTGCGCATCCTCAGCAGCCCGCAGCCCCTGGCCTCTCCGTCAACCCGCAGCTGGTCTGTCTGCCCCGGGCCGCCCTGCCCCTCCCCGCACACCTGCAGGGAGGCTGAGCAGGTGAGGACCCCGCGGGTTAACGGCACACGGAGGCTCAGAAGAGACGTCTGACGATCCTGGCGCCCCAGCAGGGACCCCCCCCTCTGGATGGCATGCACCCTCCATTCTCACCGGCCCGGGGTTGCGCCCACTGTCCCCGAAGGCCCTGCTCCGCTCCAACCACTTCTGAGGGCCCGTGGCTTTGTTTTTTAACACAGAGCCACCAAAAATAAAACACCGCAGTAAAATAACGAAAACCGTAGCATTGCATTTGCAAGGCCTGACAAGCCGGTGACATCCTTTGTCACACATAAATGGGCTCTTAGAACTCAGGGATGGGCCCCGTGTCTTTGAACTAGAACGTGGTGGAGCATGAGTCCTTGAAGACCCAGCTTGTGGCTGACGGGGGCCGGTGCTCGGAGCCCTGGGAACCCCCCCCCCGCTTGGCCCTGCACCTCGCTGGCCCTGGGCACCCTGCCAGCCACCCGCCTGCCCGGGCCCCAGGTGGTCCCTCCCAGGCGAGGTCGTGGGAGGAGGCGGGGCACACCAAGTGGGGTTGGCGCAGCACGGTGGGCGAGCGGCCATTTTCAGGACCTGGAGCCTCCTGCTTTGGCTCTGCACTTTTGGTTCTGCTCAGTAGCAAGTGTGTGCACATGCGTGTGCAAGCATGCACGTGCAGGCCAGGTGAACACACATCGCTCTGCTCCTTGTCAACCCCTCCCCGCCCCTGTCCCGTCCTCGATCCCAGGGACCCACGGCCAAGGTCACGGCAACAGGCACAGTGACCTTCACGGCAGCTTCAGCCACTTGCGTGCGTGCCGGCAACTGGCTCTCGACCTGCTCTCCAGATGGACCCCCGGGGGCTCCGCGCCTCGCAGCTGTCTGCGGCTGGCACAGCGGTGGGCACGGAGACCCGCACAGAAGGTGCAGCCAGGTTTCAGGGGCTAAACGTCACCTTCAGTCATTTTTTGGTGGCAGCACCGGCTGCCCCAGACCCTGGCACCAATCAGCATAGCGGTCCTCAGCCAGAAGGAGAGAGCAGAGGCGGGAAGGCCGGCAGCTGCCCCCTCGCCCTCTGCTGCGGGCCCTGCCAGGCCTGGGCTAGGAAGCCTGGTGGCGTCCGTCGTGGGGGCTGGCCAGCACCCCACGGGCACCAGGTGCTGCAGGAACCAGGAGAGAGGCGGGCTGCAGGAGGCAAAGTCCCTCTCAGAGTGCCCACCTCTCAGGGGGCCCACCTCTGGGCTGGGTGGCAGAGTCTGCCCGCCCTGCACGTGGGGCTGGCGGGACCTGAAGCCGCCCTCCAGGGCCGGCTCAGCCGGAAGGTGCCACAGTGCCCACCCTACTCTAAGGACACTGCTCAGATGGCGACCACGAGACTATCTGGCCAGGCACAGAGGCGTAGGAATCCACTCAGCCTTGGGCTCAGCGTTGGACAGGCTTTCCTGGGGCCGGGCTCCTGGGAGGAGGCCGTGTCCCTGAGAAACGCAGGCTTGGCCAGACGCCCCTGAGCACCTGGATCCGGGTCTGGGCGTGGGGCAGAAGAGGCCTTCCCTGGGCGCCCGCCCCGCCCACTCCTACCCTCCGGAGGCTCTGCGGAAGCCCCCCTAGTCGCCGGGTCTATCAGAGGGAAGTCAGCAGCAGCCAGAACCCAGGGGCAGGAACGAGATCTGGGGCAAGAACGTGCTTGGTTGAAAAGGCTGCCACCCCCCTTCTTGGGGGGTCACACAGCTCAGTGTGGGGCTGGTGAACTCTGGAAGTGCTCCCCACCTTCTACCCTTCCCCCTTCTGCCCGCACACGAATCACGGCCAATCCCCCGCGGGCTGGGCTCGGCCTGCTCCACTCCCACTGGAGCACTCCTGGAGGGCAGAGCAAGGCCCCGCCTGGCCACGCCCCCGGCCACGCCCCCGGCCCCTCCCACCGTACCGGGACTCTGAGCAGCAGCCTGGCCTGGACTCAGGGTCTCGGGGCCTCTCCCCGGCAGGACCGGAGAGGGGCTGAGCCGCAGGCCCCAGCTCTGAGCACCAGTCACAGGGCGGGCTTCAGAAACACACGCTCTTTAAAAAGCTGCTGTCACAGACCGCGTGTCTGTGTCCCCCACGATTCACGTGCTGCGATGAAACGTCCAGTGTGATGGGAGGGCACTGGGGCAGGAGGGTATGTCCCCATCACAGGGTCGGTGCCCCCAGAGGAGAGGCCGAGGAGCTTGCTTCCCTTCCCTGCCGCCCCCCACGTGGCACGCGGCGAGGGGACGGTCCTGGGCGACCAGGAAGGGCCCTCCCTCATCGGACACCATCTGGGCCTGCCCCTCCCCGCTCTGGGACTTCCGGCCTCCAGGGCTGCGAGAGGAAACCTCTGCTGTTGAGGGCCCTGGTCAGTGCTGCTTGGAGGGCCGCCCATGGAGACCCCAGCTGTGGCCTGGCTCGTGGGGCCAGCGGGCTCCAGAGGCAGCAGCGGGAGGGTCTCGGAGGCCGGCTGAGAGGAGCTGCTGAGACAACGCAGGGCTTAGCCGACCTCACTGGGGGACCGGACAGCTGGCTCCGCTCCCTGAGCCTCCACGGCCCTTCCCACAGCCCTGGGGCCACAGAAAAGGCCCCGGAAAGGTCCCTGCTGTTGCCTCTGGGGACGCAGGGCTCCTCGTCGGGGTAAACCCCAGCCCCGGTGTCTAGCTCCTCCTGGGGCCGGCGGAACCCCACCCGCCTCGGGCACGCTGTGATTTCAGGACCGCTGGGAAAAGGGCCCCGTGTGTCCCCGTTTGCTTTCCACCCAGCAGAACCCCGCACCCGTACTCTTCCCCCAAGCCTGTTGGCACCCCGTCTGAGACGTGATACAGCGGCAGAGCGGGGTCCCTCCCCAGGAGAGCTTCCCCTGCGCTCTCCTCAAAGGCGGGCACACGGACTCCTTCGGAGTGCTCTTCCAGAGCAGGGCCGGCTGGGGGGCTTCGCTTCCTTCTAGGGGCCAAAGCTGTGTTGAGAACCTACCCCCAGTGTGGTGGCATTTGCAGGCGGGGCCTTTGGGTGGGGAGCGGGGCGAGGTGAGGCCGTGAGGGTGGGGCGCTGGGGCAACGGCATCGGTGCCCCTCTGGGAAGAGAGCCCGGCACACTCTCTCTGTCCCCACCCCCCACCCACCCCCCACGCTGTGGACGTGGAGAGACGAGACAGCATCCACCTATGAGCCACGAGGAGAGAGTCCTGGGAATGAGCCCTGCCCATGGCCACGCCTCCAGCCCGGACTTCCAGCCTCCAGGCTGGGAGAAACGGAGGCCTTGCTCTCTGAGCCCCCGGGCCTGGCCCTCTGTGGGGCAGCGGGAGCAGATGGAGGCCAGGCCCTCCCTCGGACGCTGGCCACCCAGGGCCTCAATCCGTCCAACTTCACTCCACGGCTGTCAGGTTGTCGGCCTGGTTCGGAGAGCAGTCAGGAGACAGGCGGGAAGTGGGCCTGATCGCGGAGTTCTTTGTCACTCACGACCGACTCGGGCCTGCCTGGGCACACCTCTCGACCCCTCCTCGTCCACAGGAGGTGCCAGCCTGTGGGGTGACTGCCCGGCCTTGTGCGTCCTGGCCAGGGGCCCAGCCCTGGCAGCCTGCTGAGCCCCGGAGGCAGCCGGCCTGGCCTCTGCAGCGGCGCCCCCTGGAGGTGAGGCCAGGGCTCCTCGGGGAGGCGGAGTGCGCTCAGGCAGGCAGCAGGCGCGCTGTGCCTTTGGCACTGGCTGCCGCGCCAGCTGCGGCTCCAACAACTGTCATCTGACATCCTGACGGGGACACGCGCTGAGAGCCCGGAGGCCGGGCCGCCCGCCGCCCGCTCCCCGCCACGCCCGGACCCCGGCCCAGCCCGCACACAAACAGGTGTGCGACAGCCTGCCGCGGGTCCGCCGGGGAGGCCGCGGGCTCGACGGAGGCCTCTGAGGGGAGGACAGATGAAAAGAACAAAGGAGGTGAGGCCCCGGGTTGACAAGCTCATTGATAACAGTTCGGGGCCAGCAGGTCTGCCTGGTGACGACAAATCGCTCCTAATGGCTTTTGCCACCTGCAGGCCCCGGGCGGAGAGAACAAGCTGTCGGGCTGGTCCGAGGGCGGCGCGTGCTCCTGAGCCGAGGGACGCCGGCCCACGCCCTCCTGGGACCCCGGGCCGGTCCCCATGTGGCCTCTGTGCACAGGTCCGGAGCAGGAGCCAGCTAGCGCTGGGGGAGTCATCGGGGTCTCTGACAGGGGCTGCCGGGTGCTGAGTCCCAAACACCGGCCCTGCCTGGGTGTCTGGGTCTGTCCGGGTACGCTCGGCCCTGCAGCGGGGGGGTGGGGGGTGTACACAGGTGTTACCTTTTGAAACCCCACTTTGCACATGCAGGACCTTGGATTCAGAAAGGGTCGGTGTTCCCAAGGTCACACAGAGGGAGAGGACCGCAGAGCTCCGAGCTGAACACGCAGGGTTCAGACCCCACGCACGTTGTTGCTGTGCAACTCTGTCCCCAGGGTGGAGTGGGGGGTGGGGGGTCACGGGGGTGCTGTTCCTATGGAGCTCGGAAACTGGGTGTGGGCCACGGAGAGGGGCGCAGTCCCCGAACCCCGTCTCCAGAAGACACCGCAGGAAGGCTTCCAGGAGAACGCCCAGGCAAAGCCGAGAGGGACTCCAAGCTGCCGGAAGGCACATCCCACGTCCCGAGGTCATCCTGATCCTGCCCTGCAGCCGGGTCAGTGCGGCCAGGCCGAGCTCAGTGGGCTGCCCCAGGAACGCTTGCCCGGACTTCCCTCCTGGATCCAGAGAAAAAGTCAGCACCGAGTCAGGCCCCCGTACGAGAGGCCCAGAGGCCCCAGGCGGGGGAGCAGGTCAGCAGCTGGCGGTGGCCGAGCGATGGCAGAGTCGTCCCCACTGTGTGCGGAAGCACCTGACTATGGGCAGGTGTGGGGGCTGCGGGGGAGGACCCGCGGCCAGCTGCTCTGCCCCCTAGCTAGCGGGAGGACAGTCACATCCACAGTCACGCCAGCAAGGCTGGGGCCAGCGGTCCCTCCCTGAGCTCCAGCTCAGACGGGGCTGGACACGGTGGTGAGCACTGGGCCCAAGGGACGCTTACAGGGCATGTCAAGGTCACCTGTTTAAAAATGTATGAATACCTGGCTGGCGTAGCTCAGTGGATTGAGCTCGGGCTGGGAACCAAAGCATTGCAGGTTCTATTCCCAGTCAGGGCACATGCCTGGGTTGCAGGCCACGGCCCCCAGCAACCGCACATTGATGTTTCTCTCTCTCTCTTTCTCCCTCCCTCCCTTCCCTCTCTAAAAATAAATAAATAAAATCTTTTAAAAAGTAATAAATGAATGAATGAATATCCTGAGACTCCTGTACCACGGACGGTAAAACAGGACACCTTATTTCTAACTTGATCACGATGAACTCAGTCACTGACCCACTGGCCCCCAGGACTACCCAGGAAGCACCCGTACTTCTCCCCAGGGGAGAGTAATCAATCCATTCGGCAACCGCACGAGTTTCCTGAGGCCGCGGTAACAAACTGCCACACGGCAACCAGAGTATATGCTGTCGCGGCCCTGAGGCTGAGTCTGAAGTTGGTCTCCCCAGGGTTAAACCAGGGAGTGGGCGGGGCCTGCTCCCCAGGAGGCGGGAGGGGCTCTGCCTCTGCTGGCCGCAGCATTCCTTGGCTTGTGGCCCCATCCCCCCCGGGTCACACGGCCTGCTCCTCCCCTGTCCTGTCTACCTCCTCAGCCTCTCTCTTGTGAGGACACCACGACGGCTGTCAAGGCCCATCGCCTAATCCAGGATAATTTCCCCATCTCGAGGCCCTGAATGAAGTCACACCCACAACGTCTTTGCCGCGTGAGAGATTAGACCCGGCGTCCCTGGTCTTGCTGTCACTGGGCCGGTTCGAGGCAGCACACAGATGACAGGATGAGACACACGGCGGGCGCAGCGGCTGTGAAGGGGACGCTCCAGGTGTTGTCCTGGTGCTCGGGTGCAAGGGAGTGAGCAGGTGATGAGGTCGGGCCCACATACCGACACCAGGCCTGGGAACGTCTTCTCTCTATTTTCCAAGCGCCCGCCAGGACTGGGGGCCACCTTTTCTGTCTGTCCGCCAGGGTCTGGTCTCTCTCTGCGCACCCCAGGCCAGGCCTGGGCAGGCCCCCCCATGTGTGTGCCGGACGAGTGGGCCTTCATCAGGCTCAGGCGAGAATGGGGGCCAGGACTCGGCCGCCCCAGCCAGGCACCCTGGAGCCCCCGGGGTTGGCATAACGATGAGGACGGCAGGGCCACACTCACAGCGGTGGCTGCTGTTTGTCCCAGGGGCCATGCTGCCCCTCACGTCACCACGTGAGTAAAGTTCACGTCCACGTGACGAGGGCTGGTCGGCTCCCCTTTGCCCAGAAGGAAACCGAGGTTTGGGGAATGGAGTGACTTGCCCAAGGTCGCTCAGCTGGTGCACGGCCAGGCTGGGACTTGAACCTGCGGCTGTGTGGGCTCAAAGACTGCAGTTCTCCCGGGAAACCGAGGCAAGAGAAATAGTCTAAGGAGGCCGACTAACTTGGGCCGGGAATCACATTTTTTTAAAAGTTCTGGTTTCCTTCTTTTTACCTTAAACAGCCAAACGAGAGAAGGAGAAAGAAAACGCCTCTTCCGAGCCGCACTGGCCCGCCACACGCTCACCGGGCACCTTGGGATGTTGGCTGCTCCACGCGTTACCCTGATAACCTCCCGCCCCGCCTGCAGGCCCCCAGCACCCCCCCCTCCGGCAAGGACAGGACCACCCACCCCGTTACTGCCCTCCTCCTGGTGCTCCTAGATCTCCCTTCCAGCTCTTTAAATTTGATTGGGCCCCAGCGCCTCAGTCCCAGCCGTCCCCCGGGCTCCGAGACGGCTCCAGCGTCCGCTGGCTGCACAGCACCCGGCGGCGGGCAGCGCACGCCTCCCTCCAGGCCCCCTCGGGGACCCATCCGCTTGCCCTCCCCGGCTGCTCCCATCCCAGACTCTGCCTTTGGCATCATGAGCTCGGTGATTGGAGCGTCGCTCTGGCCAGCGCCTGCCAAGAAGGACAGGGCTTCTGCCCAACCGCGCTGGCGCGGCCCAGACTTTTCTGGATGGGAGCGAATGTTCCCCTCCGACGTTCCTTCTCTCTCACCCTTTAAGAGCACTTAATTCACCCCGAAAGTGGAGTGGGTTATTTACGACCCCGCCACCGCGCGGTGGCGAGGGTGCCAAGGCACAGATGACGGCGCTGGCATGGCCGTCGGTCGGGGATGTTTGCTCAACAGCATTAAGCTGAAATATTGTTTGCCAGGGATCGCTGCCCATCAGGCACTTAATTACATACAAAATTAAATTTCCTTGTGGTTTCACCAAAAGCCCAGGGTGTTGAGATAATTGCTACGAGAAAAGGTGAAAACACAAGTTTATACCCCAAACTGTGCCCCCAAATAGCACCGAGCAGAAGCATGAGGTGACACCCCCAAAGTGCCCCCCTTTTCCAAGGTCACCTGGTCGCTGGCCCCTTGCCATGGCATCCCAGGTTAGGACACTCTGGAGCTGTGAGGAGCTGGGACTCTCCCCAGAGACCCGTGTGGTCCCTCCTGGCCAGGGCGCTCTAAGGAGGCCACGGTGGCTCCCTGATATTTTTAATGAATTAAAAAGTGACTGAGCAGAGACCATGTGTCTGGAACTCTGGGGGCACGAGTCCTGGATCTGAGTCCTGGGTGCCCTGGCGGACTGACCTGCGGCCTGCCTGTCGCCTCTTTGAACCTGAGGCGTCTCGGCTGCAAGATGGGGCCACAGGACCCGCCGGCGAGGTGTGCCGTGAAGCGTCCACGAGACCTCTTCTGTGGCGCGGCCTCTGCGCCCAGCACACAGCAGGTGTGGGAGAAACCAGGGCAGCTGCAGGGACTGTCTCGCACAACCTCCCCGGGAGGGAGGGGTTCCCGTCAGCCCAGGGGCACCCGTGTCCTGCCTGCTCGCTGGAGGACGGCTGGCTTTGGCTCCCCCACCGTGCGTGAAGTGGGAATGAGGTTGGGGCGTGGAAGGGTCTCCCAAGTCCAGCCCCCAGCCCCTCCGTTCCTGCCTCAGCAGCCTCTCTGCCGGAGAAGCTCCCCAGCGATGACTCCCCCCCCCCCCCCCGCCCCACTGGCAGAAGAGACCGTGGCGAGGGGACAAGGGTGCTGGATGGGAAGGACTGGGGCCAGCCCTCTGCCCCGGACTTGCTCTCCATCTGTGTCCACGACGTCCAAAAGCTTCCCCAGCAGAGCCAGGCTCTTCCTCCTGCCCGCGACCCACCGGCTCTGCCCAGCCCAGCCCTGAGGGCCCCTGGGGGTCTGTGCTGGACCTCGGCTGAGTTGGGGGGCACGGAACTGGGTCCCTGCTGGGCACATGCTCCCCACTCGCTCCCCGCGGAGGCCAGATGAAGCCGCACGCTGTTGAAGGGTCGAGCTGGGTAAGCGAGAGTGAGCAAAAACACGACACCTCTGGAAGGCTGGAGGCAAGACACGTCTAACTGCCTCCCCTGTCACCGGTGTCACGGAGCTGCCGCTCGTCTGGTTTACCGGAGGACGGCCGCACACTGCGTCCGCATCCTGCCAGACGCCGGCATTACAACGAGCCGCCCGTCCGAGCCGGCCGTAAACACGGCGGGTCCGCGAGACGGGCAGCAGCCCCCCGGCAGTCCCCGGCGCGGCTTTTAAGCGCTTGGCACGCCGCTCGCTCCGCCTGGAGAGGGGGCTGCGAGCATCATTTGGGCCCGCGCGCGATGCACTTGAAATAATTACTTTAATCAGCAAAAGTTAATTACTTTAAATCATAAATTAATGGCGGAGCATTTGGCAGGGCCTGACGGGTGCGGCGAAGCCGCCGACAGGAGAAAGCCCAGGTGAACCCGCGACCCCTCCCCGCGCGGCGGCCGCGCTGGAGCCCTCCTCCCGCGCCCGCCGCCCCGCCCCGCTCCTCCTCGCGAGGAAGGACGCTCTGCAGCCGGGGAAGAGCCGCCTTAAACTGTCACCTATAAAAGCAGGGGCCGTAAACAAGCTGCTGCGCGAAGCAGGTGCTGCTGGAAGAAGCCGGCCCCTGACAATACTCACATCTTAAACCGGCATCTGCCTCTATTTTATGGCACAATTGGAAAGACGGTGAAAAGCCATAAACCCGGCTGATATGTTTTATGAGTTGGTAGTTAGCGGTGTTTACGGTGGATGAAGATTTTGGAGAAGATACCGTCACCCCCTCGGCGCCCCCTACCCCCCGCCTCCAGCCCCCCGCCGCCGCCGCAGGAGTGGTCGGAGCAGCTGGAAGGTGGGGTGTCTTCCACGCAGAGGCAGGCGGCGGCCGCGGGCCCTTCCGGCCTGGCCTCCCGCGCCGGCGTGGCAGCGGAGGAGCTGGCGTGGTTCTCGGAGGAAGGGGGCGGCTGCTCCGAGAAACGGGGAGCCTTCGTGAACGTGTGCCCCGGTCCCCAGCCCTCCAGCCTGCAGGGACTGCACCCTGTCAGAGTGGACCGGGGCTCGGAGCGGCAGAGACCCCGAGAGACGGGCGTGGGGGCCCAGGTTCCGCCCAGAGCCCTCACCCCGACGGGACCAGACCCGGCCCCCGCCCTGAGGACGTGAACACAGCCCAACAAGTGCAGGGCAGTGTCACGGGGCTGTGACAGGAGACACACAAACTGTGGGTCACACGGACACCTCAGTGTCACCTGCCCGATGCAGGGGACACCTCAGTGTCACCTGCCCGATGCAGGGGACCAGGCATGAGAGGCCCCTAGACTTCTGTGCCCTGGGGAAGCCCGTGGTGGCAGAGTAAGTGCGGACGCCGCCCCTGGCGCGTGTACTCAGGACGTGTGACCACCCAACGCGTGGGCTGGCCTTGGACGCCCGAGCAGGCAGGCGGGCACTGCTGCTCAGGCTCGGTGGCCGGGGACAGAAACCATCTGAGCCCCGGCGCTGAGGGGCTGGCCACTAGGAACAAAGCGCCCTCCCGGCTGAGCACGGGGAGGGGACAGCGTCAGGGGCGAGCCAGGGGACAGTGTGACAGCGCCGTCATTCACCCCGCTCCTCTCCAAAACGCTCTGGGTCAGACTCAGTCTCGGGTCCCTCGTGGGACATTCCCCCTTCCACCAAAGTTTGTCCACCGAGCGCGGGAGCCCAGCTCTCAGACCGAGGGGCCTCAATGAGGCGCGGCCTGGAGGGAGAGCCCCCCCCACCCCCGCCGTCTTCAGGACTGTCTCCAGGCCGTGGTGACCCACACGGGGCCTTCCGACGGGCAGACACCGGCTTCTCGGAGCGGGCCAGGCCGGCCGTCACTGGCCAGCGAGCTAGCACTTCAGACGTGGAGAAGGGGACGGGGGCCTGGATTCTAAACCCTCATTTAATCTCCATTGACTTCAGTGGAAAGAGCCACGTGTGCCCAGTGGCCCAGCTGGAGCCTCCCCGCCACGGGCCACGTGCGGCAGGGGCGCCGTGGACCCCCCGACCTGCAGACTGTTGTCGGGGGCCGTCGAGCTGCGGGGCACTGCCTACAACAAGGGTGACTGCCCCCCCGCCCCACAGGCTTTGGTCCCTGGCTCAAGAACGGACAGCCAGTGACCGGAAAACACCCGCCTGCACGAGACGAAGTGGCCGCGCTCTCGGACACGGCCGCCGGCCAGCGTGCGCCACGCCCTTGGGAGTTTTCCGAAGCCAAACGCGGCAGGGCCACCGAGTCCTGCCCGAAGGGAAGTCAACCGCTACGACGGAACTGAGCCCCAAATTCAACGCAGGCCACCTGTGCTGCGAAATCCGCATGTAAAAAGGTAACACTTGCCATCCCATAAAACCATCTCAGAATGAACTTGGGGCTCCCGGGGGGGTGCTGGTCTCCAAGGGTTCAGGTCCATTTTCTCCCCTGACAAACCCCAGACTCGCTCTGCTGTAACACGCTCTGGGGGAGCCAGAGTGGGACCCACACCTTTTCCCTCCCCGCCGTCAAAGGCTGCGAGAGCTCCGGTGCACAAGCGGAAGCCGGGGTGCGCAGCCACCCGGTCTGGTGACCCTCGGGGCAGTCGCACAGAAGAGGCACCTGCGGCCCGTTCGCCCCGGGTCAGAGCCGGGGAGGGGGCTGTGTCGGGGTGTGCAGAGAGGACCCGCCAGTCCACACCCTTCTTCCAGGTGCTCTCTGGGCTCCTTAATCTGGAATGTCCTCTAAGGATGGGGGAGGCCCTGGGGTCCCGGGGGGCAGGGGAGGCCTGGACAGGCACAGCTGGCTCAGGACAAGCCTGCCTCCTGCTGGGGAAGGCCGCGGCCAGCTCGGAGCACCCGGCTGTCCAAGAGGGGGGCTCCCCTGGGGAGGAAGAAAGGAAGGAAGGAAGGAAGGAAGGGGGGGGGGAGCCCCAAGCTCCAGCGGGGACCGCTGCAGGCATGGGGGACCCCAGCAGCACAGCCCAGGAACCTCTGGCAACAAGAGCAACCCCACATGCCAAGTACGAGTCCCACCTGGCACCCCACTTTCATCTTCCCCCCCTGCCCAGGCGTCTACTCGGGGAGCATGATTGCACGGGATTTTTTTTTTTTTTTTTACCATTAATATTCCTTCCTCGGTGTTCCTGCGAAGCAACTTCATGCAAAGAAAGGACGGACTCGCCGGGCCGCCTCATTTGTCTTCGGCACCTGGGCTGTCTCAAATCAGAGCCCCCCCCAGCACGGGGGGCTCGCGCTATTTTAATCATTGCAATGTGTCCAGTGCTGGAGATGAACTCAAAAGGTGAATATTAAAAGTAGTCATGGAATTCAGTCATTTCGCGAATGAGCACGTAATAGCCAAAGGCAAAACCGGAAGGCGGTTTCACTTCCAATCAGCGTTCCCGTCTCATTGGAACCAGATTGGAATTCCTGGAAGGGAGCCCGCGGATCGCATCTTTAATGCTCACTCTCCTGCACCCCGGCAAAGCTGTCAGGCCCGCTCGGCGGTTGAAGGGCTTCCTGGATAATTTACAGATGTGCCTCCCCGTGGCCCGTCCCCGGGACGGGGAGCAGAAATGTGGTTTTGATCAGGAGCCGAGACTTCCTCTCACCTGCCCAGGCTTTCCCGGGCTTTAATTTGTCGATTAAGACTGGCCTCTGCCCGCCGCCCCGACCCGCCACGCCAGGGACCTCGAGCCCCCCACATGCAGCCCAGGCGGCTGGCCATGCATGCACCGGCTTCTCAGGGGAGACGGCGGAGTCTGCGGCGGAGCGCGGGCCCTGGCCGCCCGGCTCCCTCCCACCGCGGCGGGCGGGGCTCTCGGGAGACCTGGGAGCGCCCGGCCGGCACACGGAGGCCGTGCTGGCTCTGCCCGGGGAGGGCAGAAGCCTGTGTAGGAGGGGGCACTGCGGCCCACCTCGCCCTCCCCTCCTTCCGTAGGAACAGGGAAGTTCCACCCATCGCTCCTGTTCTTCCTTTCTCGTTTAAAGATTTTATGTATTTATTCTTAGAGATGGGAAGGGAGGGAGGGAGGGAGAGAAGGAGAGAAACATCAGTGTGTGGTTGCTTTTTCCATACCCCCAACTGGGGACCTGGCCCGCAACCCAGGCACCTGCCCTGACTGGGAATCGAACTGGCAACTCTTTGGTTCTCAGGGCTGCACTCAGCCACTGAGCCCCACCAGCTGGGGCTTCCTTGTTTTGTTTTTAATTCCCGGACAGTCCAGTCCCTGCCTTGCGCGGGGCATCCTGCGGCCCCCCTGAGGGGAAGCGCTCCGGAGGGTGCAGAGCCCGTTCCCAGCTCCTGCCTCTTCCTGCCCCTCCTGGATGCCAGCCGTGCGGGACACAGGGCAGAGACGGCGTCGGTGGGGGGCACGGGTCAGAGAAAGGGGACAGCGGGGCCGGGGGGCAGGGTGCACCCCGAGCTGCTGGGGTGAGGCTGCGGGACAGAGGCATGTGACAGTGGCTGCTCAGGCCACTCGCCACACTGCCTTCAACACGGGGCAGCTCCACCATTTACTCAGTGACATGCTTGGCTAATAAATGATTTCAGCTCCCATAGAAAAGAGGATGCCTCCCTGTCCCGAACCATGGCTTTTGAAACCTTTTTATTTTTCAAACAGAGACCCCAGATTAAATGAAGCGTGCCCAAAACGCCGAAGTGCGGGAGGTGGTGGCTGAGAACCGCGGCCTCCCTCCCACCCAGCCAGACCCGCGGCATGCTGGGAGTGCAGCCCACAGCCAGAGCCCCAGCCCAGCTCTGGGACTCACGGGGCCACCACGGCTGGCTGCCGCTCCTCGCCCGCCTCGGTTCGCTGATCTGTCCTACGGGAGCGAACAAGGAGCCACCGTCCTCGATGGTGGCAGAGCCCGAACAAAGCAACGGCACAGAGGGATCAGTGCCTGGAGGTGGTGGTTATCACTGTTGCCGTAGAGGCCGGCTCAGGGGCGAGGTCCGGACCTCCCACGGAGCCGTGGCTGGCCGCCGGGCCTCGGCACCTGGCCAGGCAGGGGAGCAGGACCGGCCAACAAGGCCAGGTGCGGCCACTGCGGCTCATCGCCAGGCTGGCTGGAGCTGAGCAGCAGCCGTGACAGAACCGTGACCCCCCGGTCTGTGCGGCCCCACAGGAGACACCGCAGAGGGGAGGGGGACCTGGGGCTGGGGCCGGAGCCCACCTCCGAGGCCCTAGCTCGTCACCTGCGAGATGGAATGCATGCCTGTCCCCCAGCTCTGCTGTCATTGCCGTGAGCACACGTCCGAGGGCACTGAAGACACCCTCATGGCCGGACGCGCAGACAGCAAATGGGGCAGGGAGGCGGGCTGGGGTCGGGGGGAGTGGGGGTCCCCTTCGTCATCTTCCCAAAGGGGCCAGGGGTGCCCACCTCCCATTTAAGACTCTTCACCCCCCCCCCCGACCCCTGATACACACACAGCAGGCCCAGCAGGAAGGCAGCCAACACTGGAGCAACGCTGAGCGACAAGCCCCACGTCTCACCAGACTCAGGGACTCCACTGTCCAACAAGGAAAAGCAGAGCAGCACCCATGCCTCAGGCACCTGTCAACACAGCTCCCCCTCCTCGGGCCGCTCCCCCGACCGGCCGGGGAAGACCAGGAAAGCTCCCACCCCAGGCGCACCCCTCTCAGAGGTCTGCAGGAATGTCATCCGCCTGCGACAGGTTTGAGTGCGGCCTTGAACAGCAAGGGCCTGGAGTGCCGTTCCCTCCGGGCACCGTCCTCCCGCACGGGCCCCCGGATGCCAGGGCAGAGCCCCGCCTCCCGCCCGGTTTGGCGGAAGGACGCAGGACGCCGGGGCCCGGACGAGCTGGGTAGGGGGGCAGAGCAGCGTCCGTTCTGCAGGGCGCGAGAGTCCCCAGCGACAGGAGAGCCCGGCCCCTCCTGGCCTCGCCGAGGCCGCCCAGGGCAAGCCAGCGGGTGCCACACCTACCCAGCCAGGGTCTCGGTGGAATCCGGGCTCTGGCCTCCTTCCTCCTTCCTCCTCCCACGGAGAGCTTCGAGCTGAAGGCGAGACTCCGCTTCGTGGAGGACGCACCCATGCTGCCTGCGTGCTCCGCAGAGGGCAGAGGTCTTAGGAGACTGGCTCCTCCTGCAGGCCCCACCCCCCAACACAGGGCCCACCCCCGCACGGGTGCCAGTGAGGGGCACACACGGGGAAGAACACAGCTCACAGCTCACTCCCAGAGCAAGACGACTAACAGAGAACAATGAGAGGAGCGTGCTCTGGCTTTCAGTGCCTGGCGACACACCTGGAAAGTCAGGAAGGCTCCAGTCGCTGGGGAAACACCGGGGAGTCTTCCTTCTCACCTGCCACGCACGCTCACACAGGGACATTCGCACACTCGCACAGGCACACATACGCACACATGAGCACTCGCAGGACTGAGAGGTCAGGACAAGGGCTGACATGCTGTCCCTCATCCAAATGGTCACCTGCTGAGTCCCAAACAGTTTGCTCTTAGAATGAGTCTGGTCTTCCCCACGTCCCAACAGAAGTGAGAAATAAATGAAGGGGCTTGTGGAGACAGACAGCCCTGGGGACAGGTGGGGTCACAGGAGGAGGCAGCCCAGAGCCCCTGGAGGATGAGGAAGGACACCAGGAGCTGCTGCCTTAAGCGTCCCCCCCTCTGAGATCCCCGTCCTGGGGGCCGCCCTGTCATTGTCCCCTGACATCCAGTTTCCCTGTGAGCCTTGGGCACAGTCTCAAAGTTCACTCAGACCTCAGCCTGAAGGGTGGGGTGTGACCCCAGGAAGCCCCTGCCCAATGCCTACTCCCCCCATCCCAGAAGCCTAAGACTTTAAGGTCACAGACAGAACCTTCTTGTATTTCTCAGCTAGAACATTCCCTAACAGCAAACTCCCATTAAGGAGACGACTCCTCTTAAATTCATGCTACAGTGTAAATGACTGATAGCAGATGCTGCCCTGAGAAGGAGTTTAATAGGCAGCCAGAGGCAGCCAGAAGCTGCTTTACTTTAAAAAATAGGGATGAGAGCCTCCTGTTTCCAAAACACCTGCCGTGCCCTCTGTTTCTGTGACCTTGCTAAAGCTCTACGACATCCTTAGGAGGGAGAGGGAGGTACATCCGTTTACAGGTGGAGACCAATGCTCAGAGAGGTGAAGCAACTCACCTAAGGACACCCAGCCAGGAACAGAGGCAAAGCTGCAAGTTACTGGAAGCTTGCCGACTCCCAAACCCGAGCTCGCTCCCCGGCCCGGTCGGGAAGCCCCTGAGTTAGCTTTGCACTCAGGGCCACCGCGCTCCTGAGTGTGGGCGTGTGGTGGGGGAAGGGCGGGAAGGTCCAGAGCACAGGCCCCAGCCTCCCCAGGGGGACGGGCTGTTCGGGAGGTGAGGGGAAGCGGGCGGGCTGCCGGAAGAGAGCCACAGCGGGAAAAGGGGTCCCTGCAGGACCTGACCCACAGAGGGGGGGCCCTCCGCACCGTACCTGCTATCAGGTGGCACCAGCAAATGGTGGCTCCCCCCAGAGCAACCCTGGCTCCCCACAAACGGCCAGCATATTCTTTCCTTCCGGTTCCTAAAAGCCTTACCACCTGGGAGAGAGCTGGGCTGCTTCCCTCCCCGGGGTTTCTGGGGGAACCCAGGACCCCGTCCTCGGACCCCAGCCAGGGCCCCCGCGGGCGGCGCACCGGGTAGGAATCCAGGTGGATGGTGATAAACATCCGTCAGTTTCTGGCTCACAGTTTGACGCAAGACACAAAGGTGCTGCCACTGGGAGAAACGGACGGATGTGCGTGTGCACACACCTGCGTGTGCGCGGGGAGGCTGCCGCACAGGTGGGCCGAAACAGACCGAGGAAGCCCGAAGCGTCCCCGGCAGCAGCGCTGACGGTCCATCTGGGAAGTTGCCGGCCACCCAGGCCGCCTGCTCCTGGGAGCCGGGCCGGGGCCGGGTGGGCCTGACCTCCTAATCCCCGCCCCGGGATGTCTACCTCTGCTGGGACAACGCGGGCCTCCCCGACGGCGTGGGGATGCCGCAGGTGCCCTTGTGGGGGGGGGCAGAGATGAAGATGATAGGGGTAGTGGAGGAGTGACCCCGGGCTGCCACAGCTGGCCCTCACGGCCGGCCCCGGAAATCCTGGGCACACCCAGCCACACAGGTGGGGGACGGGGCCCCTGAGTGGGCAATTCATAGTTCATGGCTCCATCTCGATTGCCAAAAAGGTGCGATTGTGTGGCAAAGTCATGCACTTTCTATCTTCCTTTTCAAGCCTTGACATAACAGGGCAATGGCTACAAGGCGACAGTCACCTTTTTAAAGGCTTCTGAGACTAGCTGTCCACAGACGCACTTGAGTGTGGACCACGGGGCCGGCGGGGGCGCGGGCAGGGCTGGCAGCCGCTCCGGCCGCCACGGCGGAGCCAGTGTGGCGTGAGACGTGAAGGATGATGGCTGTGGCGGCCGCGAGCCCCGGAGCAGGTGCGCCGCCTGCTCGTTGGCACTGGAGCGTGGCCCCCGGCTCAGCGAGCCGCAGCCGCGCCTGGCAGCCCCTCCTGCGCCCGCGTGCGGAGGGACGCTAATGATAATGGATGCGGGCCCGTCAGCCAGCTCATTTGGAACGGCACGCCGCGTGCGGCCTGGCTCGGGGTGCAAGACGGCGGCCCTCGTGGGGCAGGGGGGAGCAGGGATGATGGGGTCGTGGTGGCTCTGGGCTATCCCGGCGGTCCGGGGCCCGGGGCCAAGGTAGGTCATGAGCCCTAGAGCACACTGGATTCCAAGGGTCTCCTGGACTCATGGGTGGCATTAATTCCAATTTACTAGCTCAGAAGGGCTCGTGGCAAGGCGCCTACTCTCGCCCTCGGGAAACCCGCTAGGTATGGCGGTCTTACCGGGTTGTTGGGTTCCGGGGGCCCCGCTGTGTCCCCACCTGCATGTTCCCGGCTGGCCCACACACGCCTGGTGGCACTCTTCGTCCATGGCACCGACTGGGCGCCATCACGGACCTAGGACGTGGCATGGCCCAGACCCAACCTGCCTGGGTTCAAATCCCAGCCCCACCCTCCCAAGCTCGGGCTCCTTGGAGCAGCCTCTGTTCTTCCACGACGGCGAGCCCCTGTGCCTCTGTTTCGTCCCCAGGAGGCAAACACCCACGGCAATCTCTCGGCTCCAAGGGGGCGGGGGACAGTGGGGGGCAGGCAGGCACAAGGGACCAGGGTGGAATTTTTAGTGCGCTGCCTGGCCCTTAGATGACAGACACACGTCCATCCATATACGGCCGTAACACAGCGAAGGGTTGTAATCCCTGCCCTTCAGTGGTGACCCCGCCGCGGGAACACTGCCAGGGAGAAGACGGGGTGGGCTTGCTCCTCCCGGGGCTGCAGGTGGCCCCGGAGCCACTGAGGGGCTCTGGGCTCTGAGAGAGGCGTGTGGGGTCCAGGAAGCCCTCCCAAAGGAAGGTCATGGGGAAGGGGCCACTCCGGGAGGAAGTGAGGTGGTGGGCGTTCCAGGCACGGGCGCAGCCAGACCCGCAGAGCTCAGGCCCCGGGGGCCCCAGGAGGGCCGGGGGGGGGCGTCCCCACAGGGACACCGGGCAGAGGAGGGGCCCTCACCGCAGCCAGAGCGGCACACCGGTTCCCACTGCCCCGGCTGCATGGTCCCCAGCCCAGGAACGAGCCGGGGGTGCCACGTGCCCGGGACCAGCTGCCTGGCCCTCTCCAGGGCAGTCCTGGGCCACCTGCCCTGTGGCCTAGTGCTGCTTGGTACTCAGCTTCCTGCTCCGGAGAGGGCAATGTCGGAGGGCAAGGCCTTGGGGCCCCTCTGAGCCCAGACTGGTGGTCGGGAATACTCCACGCTCTCGAGGGGTGACGGCAACGCCCACAGACCACCATCCACGGAGGGCACTGAGCTGTCTCTCCCATCAGCGGCTTCAGCCAATGGGGCGTGTCGCCTGCTCTCCCACAGGTGGGACGGGGGGACTTGGGACGAGCTTCAGATCCCCGTGACTCAGGAACTCTTGCCGCCAGGCCGCTTTAAGATGCCCACTGAGCAACAATCGTTTCTTTGTTCGTTTGTTTGTTTGTTCGTGCAGTGGCGGGTTTTGGCATTGCTCACTGACTTGGCTTTTCCTGGGTCCCGCCCACTTCTGAGCCTGTGCAGCTTCGCGCTGTCCCTTCAGGGGGGGTCAGGGACCCACGGGGGCAGGGGCTCCGTCGATGAGCCGGGGAAGGGCTTGGCCATGGGGTCAATGTCCATGAAGCTCAGGGACATGAGCCCCCCGTGGGCTCACGGTCCAACGTGGCATCAAGCGTGACTGTGACGGGGCGGGGGGGGGGGGAGCCAATCCGGCAGCGAGTGCCTCTGGACAAGGAGGGGGATGCCCCCCCGTGCTAGTGACACGGACAGCCCGAGTTCTCTGGCTGAGAAGCTAGACCACGGCCCCCGTCTCGGCACCCACCAACCCCCCGCGGTCTGCACCCTTCCGCCGCAGGGGCACCCAGCTGTGCTTCCTCACGGGGACCCTTCGGTTGGCCACAAGGGGTCCCTGCCTCGGATGGCGTCATCTCCCCCATTAGGTGGCACCAAGTCGGGGCACGAGGATCTGGTGAGGAGGGGAAAAGAGGGGGGCGGGAGAGAGGGGAGGACAGAGGGGGGACACCCGGAAAGATGGGCACACCTGTCTGTCCTTTGCAGCACCTCCCTGCTTGCCCCTGTGCTCCCCTCGATTTCCGGGGGGCCGCACCTGCGTGCTCCGCCTCGGCCTCAGGGAATGAACTGGAAATTTGGCCAAGTGTTTCGGTCTCCTCTGATGGGAAGGGAAGGTCTCGGAGACAGAACAGGCCCAGCCACCCTGGGCGCACTGGTTTGCATGTAGAGACCCGGACACCGTGGGTCCGGGGTCCCTGGGTCGCGGCTTTATGAGCAGGAAGAGAAGAGGAAGGAGGTGGCCCCAGGGTCCTGTGTGGCCGAGCCAGACAAGCCCACAGGGACCCTCCACTCCCCCACGGGATGCCCGTGACTGCAGAACATTGTCCACCGTGGCCCCCGGGGAAAGGGAAGCTATTCTTTGCTGAACCTGGTGTCGCCGCGGCCGTGCTGGGAGGGGCCCTGCATCCGTGAGGCTGGCCCTGCCCCCCAGCCAGGGTCCTCCCCCCCGCCCCCCGGGGGCTGCACCTTCCCGACCCCTGGAAGCTTTCGGTCCCCTGGCCCTCCCGGCATCCAAGGGGCCACACCCATACGTTCTGCCTAATTACTATTTTGCGCAGCTCTTCACAGAAGAAGGAGAGAAGATGAAGGAAGGGAAGAGGACGCCGAGGCCTCTGTAATGAGATTCTAAACCCGCAGGGCTCCTGCTGTGAGTATTTCCCAGCCTCCGAAGGCAACAGTCCTTATTTTCCCACAACACGGCTCAGACCTGGGTATATCCACGGCCGTGCCTGAGCACGCCAGCTCAGAGCTCGGTCCTGGGATGGCAGTGGTGGCAGCTGGAGCATGACGGTCCCGCCACCAGGCCCTGCATAGTTAATTGGTCACTTTGTCCAGCCAGGCCACGGGGGTTCCGGCCTGCATGGGTCACTAGCAGCTGCCCAAGTCTGTGCCGCTTTGAATCAGCTCGGACCCTCCTGTTCCCTGTGGCTCTTAAACGCCGGCCCGCCCGGCATCCCGCCTCTGGCTGAAAGCTCCCGGGTCTCTGATGAGGGCTGGGGACCTGAGTCAGGTTCCCCCGGCTGACCCGTGAGGCCGAGTGCACGGCCCACTCTGCAGGGCAGTCCTGCGGCAGGCAGCCCACGCGCTCCCCAGTTCTTGACAAGCCCCCCAAATGTGTCAGCACAGCAGGGTGATTATCCCGGCTGATGCACTAACAGCTCCGCCGGATTGCCAGGAAATTCCGACACGGGCTGGGGCCAGCGGGAGCCCCGTCGAGACAGAAGCCGACGGACGGAGCAGCCCTGGGACGTGGCGTGCAGTGGGAACCGCGCTCCGAGCGGCAGAGAGTTTGGCTTTGAGGTGGCGTGTGCACGGCACACGGGCACACACCAGCCCGACAGCACACCCGCGTGACAGTCGTCGGGCTAAGGATGGGGAAGGATGTGCCGAGTAGGACAAGGGTCGGGCTCCCTGCCCGCGGGCCCCTGGGGTGGGCAGGGGCTGCCCCCGGCGTGGTTCCTGCGGGGGCCTGGGGCCTGGAGCTGCGTTCCAGCTGCATGAGGCCCGAGCGTGCTCCTTCTAAGAGCTCTGGCCAGAGGGGCTGTGGCACTCGTCCCCACAGCCATCAGACACTAAAAGCCGCGCCAGCAGCGTTTCTGTTTACGCCGTGTGATCCAGGCTCCGGGAGCAGGCTTTCTTGTGCTTTTCGAGGCTTTCTGTCTTGGGGCCTCATGCCCCAGCACCCCCCCAGGGAGCGCCTGGCTGGTGGCTGCTGGATGAGAAGGGAAATTTCCATTTCTAAGCCCAGGATCCCGGGCCTCTGCAGCTGGCGGGATGTCTTTCTGCATAATAGGCACAAATAGCTCCTAACGTGGCAGACTTTGTAGCAAAGGAAAACAATGGGTCTCTAGGCCTCAGGTAGGCCCCTGAGCCCCCCCAGGGACCGGTTTTGAGAGCCACAGCTTCCAGAAGATCTCCAGCCTGTGGCAGGGAGAACCACCTCCGGGCCCACTCAGCCCTGGAAGAGTTGGGACCTCTCTCACGCTGGCTCCCGCCAGCAGCCTCGGCAGAATCCTGCCCCCTTCCAGACGCTCCCGGTTCCCAGGACGTGATTGATGTCCTACCTGGTTCTGAGTGTTAGCCTGAACCCAGTGGTGCGGAAGCTACTGATCCATCCACGCTGCTCCATCTGCCTCGCCGGCCGGGGTGGGCAACAGCAGGACCCGAGCAGGTGGGCCCTCGCCGGGCAGCCAGGCAAGCCTTGGAAGCAAACCGAGTTCCACCACCTCGTGTGTGTGACGCCCCCGCCCCCAGGGGCCCCCGGGGCCCCACCCCCCAGGTGTGGCGCAGCCTGATGATGCTATGCCGGCTGCACGAGGAGGCGAGTGGCTGGCGAGAGGCTCCCAGAAGGACAGAGGACAAGTGGGGACATTTTTCCAGAGGAGGGACAGAGGACAGGTGACCTGCAGGAGGAAGCCAGCCAGAGGCGACCGCAGCCAGCGGTCAGCAAACCCTCAGGCCAGGGTCACAGCCTAACAGTGCCGGACGCAGCCAGGGCCAAAGGCAGGCCTCTGAGTCTGAACCCACCACCGAGACCAGGGTCGAGCCTGGTCCTCGGAGCCCAGGGAGATCCGTCTCCAGCGCGTCCCCACCAAAGGGCACCACGAGGTCACAGCAATGACGCCGATCGTGTCGACCACGATGACGATGATGATGAAGATGGTGAGAATAAAGAGGAGGAGGAGGAAGATGATGACCACGGTGCTAAGGAGGAAGGTGGTGAGACTGAGGAGGACGGAGTGAGGATGAGGATGAGGATGGGAACCAGCATGCGCTGGGACACTGCGCTGGGCCTCTGCCTAATCACTTCACGTAAGTCGTACTTCTAACCCTCACGGCAAACACTGCCGCCAGCATGACTGTCATTGTCACCGTTTTCTCAGATTCCATGTGGGTCCCGAGAAGTCAAGGAGACTGGACCCCTGGCCTCCCGGCCCTGCACCCCACCGCCACGCAAAGCCCCTCCTGCTCCCCCCGCCTGTCTTCACAAAGCCCTGGGGGTCATTTCTCAGTCCGTCAGAGGTGCTCAGGGTCAGTGCCCCCGGACAACGTGGCAGCCGTGCCCCCTGCCCCGAAGCCTGAATTCCCGAGGCAGTGGACAGCGTCTGGTGACCTCTGAACCTTTGCTCAAGATCACACGCTCCTGCCTGGATATAACAGGGCTACGCCCCAGTTACATAACAAGCGGGTATAGAATAATACGGTCACCCTGAGGTCGTCCAACTGCAGAGCCCACGAGTGTGACTTCTCATAACTGTCCTCGGTCACTCCTCCCCCGAGAGGGCGGAGGCACAGCCCCGTTTGGACACGGGAAGCCAGGACTCAGGAGGCGCCTGGACCTGCTGTTCCCAGAGCCCCGTCTCGTCCCGGGTCGCTGTTCTGCCCTCAAGGAAGACGTCACCTTCTGACTGTCGTTCTGGGGAGGAAGGCGCGCCTTCCGGGGAGACCTGGGCCACCCAAACACCCAGGGGAGTCCCCAAGGTCCGGCTGCTCTGGGGCCAACCGAGAGATGGGCACCCAGCTCTGCGCCCCTCGCCCCTCCCAGGTGAGGCCTCCCCTCGAAGCGCCTACGGCCCCTCGGTGGGGTCTTCCGATTTACCGGGTGCCCTGCAATGGGCAGTCGACGTCACCAGGCCCCAGAGATGCCTCATTTGTGTGTCTGCTTTGGAGCGTGAGGCGGGGCCGGGAGATGGACTCTGGATAACTGAGGATTCTGGACGCCCAAGGAACTGACCAAATGCAGCCGTTGGCACGGAAGGCTTTATACAATGTAGCGGGTGTGCCCCCACGAAGAACATAACTGAGCAGGGTGTGAAGACTGTTGAACTTCCCCGTGATGAGGAGGTCGTAATTAGCAACATCAGTTACGGGTCCACGCTCCGGTCTGCGGGCCGCCCTCAGGAGTTGCTGACACCTGCCGGACTGCTTGTCCCCCCAAGGAATGGCCCCATTCGTTTCGTTTTCCTAATTTCTCCGGCCTTTTTCTTTATTATTATTAATTTGCCCAGTGCCTCCGCCATCCACGAGTGGCTAACAGGTCTTGACGCCGGGGCTGGGCCTGGCCGCTCCTGGATCCCCAGTCTGTCCCCTCCCTGCTGCTGGGCGCTGGGCCTCTGCCCCAGTGAGAGCACCGGGACCCAGCCCCCAGGCCCCGCGGGAGGCCCGCTCTGCTCCTCCCCTCGGGCACAGGGGCGCTCGGGGCCTGAGGTCGGTGCCCGGAGGGGTGCCGGGTCTCCCGGGCAGAGGTGGGGTGTGCACGCCCCCTGCCCGGTGGTGTGCGGGTGGCTCAGCTTCGCAGTTTCACCAAAGAGCTTCGGGATGCGCAACCAGCTCCCTCCCACCGCTCCTCCCTAATACGGGCTCTCGTTACCACCTATGAGGAAATAAAATCGAAGATAAACAGGGAAATCTCACTTCTGCGAATTCGGAGCTATTCACATATGCATAAAACAATAGCAATTTGCAACTGCCTGGTTTTCCCTGGAAGCAAATGAATATGTAACAATCCATAATGTGCCGAGTTAAATACAGCAAATGCAAATCACTTTAATGATCATATTTACAAAATACGTTACCTTTATTTTAAAATAATCACCAGGAGCTCTCCCAGTGAAATCAGGGAGGTTTGAGACTCCGTTCGATCCGCCTCAGAAACACAGGCGGGGAGCTGGTGCTGGCCCGGGGCGGGGGGGGGCGGGGGGGCCTCCAAGCGGGTGTCCTGCTGGTGTTCGCAGGGCAAAGGCGTCTTTGGCCCCTTAGCCTGCCGGGCCTGGGTTGCCCCCTTGCGCAGATGAGCACAGTACGAAGTGTCAGGTCCAGGTGCGGAGGTGCGCTGGGGTGCCCGGTAGCTGTGAGGACAAGGTTCCGAGGCCCCGCCTTCCCTCCGAAGTGGCTCCCAAGTGTGTGCGGCTGTAGGCAGAGGAGAGGGGGCCGCAGGCCAGGGCTGCCTCGAGCGCTCTTCAGCGCCCCCGGGGGGCAGACCCAGGCCACGGCGCCCTCTGGGGTCCCCAAGTTCAGCACATGGTTTAGGTTGCACGGGCACATGCACACCGGTATGCACACGCATGTGCACACTCACACACATGTGCGCTCATGCACACGCACACTCACTTGTGCACACACATCCTCCTCTGTGCCCCAGATGAAGGAATAAAGGGCAGACAACCGTCACCTCCATCAGACTCCGCCCCCCACTGCCCTGCAAGCCATCACTGAGTTTTTCTCATCACTGTCACTAAATGAAACCAAGCCAGGATGCTACATACATGTCTGGGTAACGAGACGGGTTCTAAGCTATCTGAAGAGGGGAGACGCTGCTGGTTTTGAAGGGTGCTCGCTGGAAGTCCCCCTTGCGGCTAGATGGGCCAGGTGATGGGGTGGTCCCCTCTCCGAGCCACACCAACAAGAGCCAGTGAAGGCGGGAGGCCACCAAAGGGACTCATCCAACTGGCTATTACAGAACCGTGTGGCACCGTCCACAGACCCCTTCCTGACCATCGAGAACAAAGGTGTCATTTTGATGCACAAGAGGATAGCAAAGGTGTACGAGGGGGACCCAAAACATGGAATTTGTTTATAAAAAACTGTGTACTCACTCTTCCTCGTTTAAACGTCAGTCTCCTCCAAAGTGCTCTCCACGGGGCTCAGCACTCCTGTCGAGACGTCTTCTCCTGCTCGGAACAGTTTCGAACGCACGGATTTCGCTGCCTTCGAGTGCCTCAGCCCTTTTTTCTTTCACCTCTCCCACATCGCAGGACGCTTCCCTTTGAGGACTTTCTTCACCTGGGGAAACAAAGACAAGCTGTGAGATTGGGTGAATAGGGAGGGTGGGGCACGGGGCTCACGATGTTTTGGTAAAAACCGCTGAACACGCAGCAAGGTGTGGGCAGGTGCTCGCGTAATCACCCACTGTGAAATGGGCAAACAAGCTGAAAGAGTTCTTCAAAAAGAATTCACTGAAGCCAGACACAGCCTCTCACAACAACGCCAGCTGGCACACCAGTGCAGACGGGTTCCTAGATCACTCACCAGACAGGAGAAGCCCGTCCTGCAAGGGGTGCACCCTCCAGAAGATAATTCCAGTTGTTTGGGCCCCACCCCACCCCGAGCCGTATGTACTAGCATCAGCCAAGACACTTTCACCGAAGAATCTAGGAAGTCAGTGATGGGTCTGAGACTGACGGGCCACGGTTATCCAAACAAACCCAGGGGGCAGCACTGAGGACAGCGGAGGCGGCCTGGCACACCCTGGCGGACACCCTAGTGGGAGGGGGTTGGTGCCTGGAAACCCAGGCAGGGTTTAGCTCTAAACAAGAAATGAGGGGTGAAGCGCATTCACTGCCCTCCGACCCGCAAAGCCGCGCTTGCCAGGGCGTCAACCCGTTCTGCTAAGTTGTCTTTTACTCAGTTAAATATTAAAGGTGAATAAATATAATTCCCATAGTAAAGGACACACGCTAATTTAATTAAAGATAGGCGGCGAATTTACCAATGGGTCCTTACCATAAGGGCGAAGGATGGGCCTGTTATGCTAAAAACAGGCGACCTCCCTGCACCTTTCCCCCGTATTGCGCCTCATTAAAATCTGAAAAATCGCTATTTTAATTGTCAAGCGCGTGACAGCCTGCTCTAAAAACTTGACACTTAAGTTTCAGTTTCCCGAGATGCATTCTAACAGCTCCTTCCGCTGCTTGTTTTGTTCCCCATAATCCAGGTTTTCAAGAAAAGAATTAAAATGTCATTTTCCAGTAGTTTTTTTAGAGCACCGAGTTGAGTTTGCTGCAGGGCTGCAGGAAAACACGTTTAAACCCTTACAAGTAAATATGGAAACGAGAACCGTGTTGTATTTCCGCTGCAGCCCGCGGTCTCCTTGTTGACTGGGAAGCCTTGGGGGGCGGGGGGACCGGCGGAGGAAAGGGAGGCCCCGGGGAGCTCGCGCGAGACCGCAGGGGGCGGGGCTGTCGGAGGGAGTTCGCAGCGGCTTTCCGGGAGGATTCCCGTTTCCTCCGCTCGCTCGGGGTGTAAGACACGGCTACGGCTGGGAGTCGCGGCAGCCTCCGCAAACAACTCTCCCGTAGGAAGAGAAGGCCGCTCGCCGGCGGGACGCGGATGTCACTCTGGAGGAGGGGAGGGCGCCATCGCGCGGCGACGCCGCACCGGGTGTCCTGGCGGCCTCGGAACCCGCTCCGCGTGATCCGGGAGGAAAACTGGGGAGTGGGGGGGCTCTCCGGGTGCCCGGCCACGCGAGACATTCCGGTTTCCTGACCTCTCGCTGGTGATATCCTGGAAAACGGTCCGTTGTCGTTGCGCGAGCGTCTTCCGGTCTGAAAAGTCATATTTGGGTCAGCCGAGAGGACACGGTGCCTCCGCACAGTCCCCGGCTGACGCCGAGGAGGAGGGACAGGGCGGGCAGCCGCGGGGCAGCGGGTGCAGCCACCCCGACGGGCGCGCCTCCGCGTGCCATCTCTGCAGACGCACGACCTCGGCTCCCAGGCGCGGGACGCACCCAGCGACGACGACGCACAGCAGTAAGCAGCAGAATCCGTGCGCCGCCAGACCCTCCACCGCAAGCCTTTAGGGAGCTCCCCGCGGAGACGTGCTGGATTCTGATGACGCCGTGGGCTGGCACCTGAGACCCCAGGCGCGCCGTCCCCAAGTGTCAAGTCCAGGAGCACGTCCATCTGGTTTCCACCCTCTCGGGACTGGCTGCGGCTGACAGGGGCCTTCCTCTGCCGCCCGTCCACCACGGGCTCGCCACCCTCTTTTCCGAGCCAGGTCGTGAGTGCCCGAGCACAGGCCGCCGCTGGAGCCCCCGCCGCCTTCCAGAGGCGGCGGACCCGTGATGCTGAGCGTGGAGCCCTGTCCCAGAGGTCGATGCTGTGACTCACTGGGTCCATGTTCTGTGCACTTCCTGCTCCCACGCGCAGGCCAACCCTAGGGGCTACTCAGAGAGGGGACCCCCACCCAGCCCAGCCCCACACAGCCTCTCCCGGTCTCAGCTGGGCCAGGGCAACATCGCTTGCAGAGTAACAACCAAAACGAAATGTGGGCCACGCTGTCACCTTGGGGTCAATTCTCTTACGTTTGGAAAGTTTAGAAAAGTCTCCAAACTTTTGCCACTAGGCACCTGCAAGATGAGACTCCATTCAGATAAGCGAGAAGAAAAATCTAAAATGTATGATTTTGCAAACTATCTTTCTCTTCTTTTTTAAATTGGATTTCACTGTTTATGCCATTGCAGTTGTCCCTGCTTTCCCCCCCCTGCTCCCCTCCACCCCACCCCCTCCCACGGGTGACCCCCACACCGCTGTCCGCGTCCACGTGTCATGCGCATGAGTTCTTCTGCTAATCCCTCCCCCTTCCTTTATCCAGCCAGTTTCCCCTCATAGAATATCTTGATCATCACTTATCATATTTAATCTCACAACCTTGGGTTGGATTTACACATTAAAGAGGTGATTGGACCCCTCTCCTCCCCCCTCTCCCCCAAAAAGAAAAAAACAAACAAACTAGGTGACCGGACAAACAGACGAAACCACTATTTCCAGACCGCAGGCATCTTAGAAGTGTGAACCCGAAGAAAAAAGAAACAGGTAGCCCCGCAGCCAACCTGAATTTCCACCTTGAGACCTTTTTCATCGGGGATAGGAAGGGCGGCACAGCACGGCACGGTGTGTCCTGGAACAACTGGGGAGGCGGGCCATGTGCTATGAGGCTCAGGCGGCCAGAAAGTGAGGGGCACGGAACAGAGGCAAAGGAGCCCCACAGCCAAGCGGGGGGGGCAGGGGGGGGTGGAGCAAATAGGGATTTGTAATGGGGTCCAGAACTCGGTGTCCAGGAAATATTAGAACTATATATATATATATATATATCTCCTCACCCCCACAAGTCTGAGCTGGGGGATGGGACGCATGGAGCAGGGCCATTGAGAGCTGTTTTGAATAGCAACAGTTTTTCACATAACCTCTGGCATGGTCATATAACATATCTATAAGCTTTAACTGGTTTCATGGATATGTGAAACAGCTGTGGCCACACTTTGAGCCAGGGGGATGGGAGTGACTTCAACCTATGACGTAACTGGGAGGCAACTCCCCCTGGTTACAGCGCCTGCGTGAGAGCTTGGAGATGATTGGCTCCACACCACAGGGCCACACCTGCCCGGACTTACTATGGCAGCCCAGTAAAGCTGGAAAACTACGGGAATGCTGGCAGCTGTGGCCAATTGTGGGAGGAGTCGGAAACCGTGCGGCAGAGGAAGATTGGCGCTGGGGTTTAAACCCAGGTGCAGTAACCATGTGGGGTCTTTTGGGGACTATGCAGCTTGGGCAGAGAAGAACCACTGACTTCTATTTCTTTTTCTGAGATACAGTGCCCTGGACTGGGCAGAGGGGGAAGGAAGGACTGTGTGTTTGTGGGTGTTCTGAAGGACTTTGGGATCTCAGTGAAGACATTAAGTCATTACTCTTAAGTCTGTATAACTCTTTAAATAAATAACCCCTTTCCTTTTCACCCATCTCTGGCACTGAGAGACGGCTTTCCCTGGTGGCGGGCAAGGCGGACCTAGAACAGGGTGGGGGACCCTGGAGCACAAGGGCGGGACCATTCAGTAATAGTATATCATTTACCCCCCACCTCGGTCTATTCTGTAACACTTTCACAGGTGAAAATTACAGTATCTGAATTAAAATGTTTACTGACAGGAACTAATAACAGATGAGACATGACAAAGATCAGAGCCCCTGACGACAGAGCAATAAAAACACTACCCAACCTTAGCACAGAAACAATAAATGCCTGGAAGAAATAACCAGAGTTACGATGACGTGTGGTGTGATACCAGGTGGTCTATCCCACATGTAATAGGGGCTCCAGGAGGTGAAGACAAAGGGAGGTGAAAATATTAGAAAAATAGTAGCTGACAATATTCCAAATTTCACGTAAAGTGTAAACCCCTGGGTCCAAGAAGATCAACAGACTCCAAACACAATAAATATTTTTTAAAACTAAGGGACATCATAATCATTCACGAGCATCAGTGAGAGAAAGACAGATACACGTACAGGTAAAAAGCCCACGTATGCAAAGGAGCAACATGTGACCTTCCGTGTCTCGTGTGTAAGCCAGAGGGCGATGGACTAACGAACCTCTTTAAAATGGTAAACCTAGAAACACATTTCAGAACAACTTTCCAGAAATAAAGATGAAATAAAGACTCCTCAGACAAACCCAGTCCAGCAGAGGGGCTGACAGTCCTTTACCCAAGGAAGGAAGGGGGGGGCTTCTTCGGGTGGGGGCGTAATGGTGCCCGGCGGGAAGCTGGCCCCACCCAACAAATTAAGAGTCAGAAAAGCAAACACACGAGTAAAACGAGAGGTTTTCTCCACTTCTTAAATGGCCAGCCCCAGGCCCACTGTAGCAAAACTCGATGTGAGAGACGACTGAACTCTGAAAACAAAGTCTGTGTCTCCAATTAAAGATGTAAACGAAAACAAAACACAATCAAACATTTTTACATTCCGAGGGTAAACCCAGGTTGTCATGGATGTTTTTGTGGCTGGACTTGGTGAACTAATATTGAATATCTCTAGTAAAATGTGTCCGTGAAATTCTCCAAGCTGATAGTTTGTGGATCTACTTTAAACAAGTAATTAAAATTACTCAATAGCCATTGGTCTGTTAAATTATTCGACTTAGTAAGTGCATTTTATCAGTTATTTTTCTTTTATGAAATTACAAGGATGTGTCATCTTCCAGTTAGCTTATAGCTGTGGGTTTTCCCTTTAAATCCATCATCCCTGCGGGTTAATTTTTATAGATGTGACATATTTTATTAAATTTTTCAAAGTACCATTTTGTGGCTTGTTTGTCCGGAGGGTTTTTTTTGTTTCATTTTGTTTTATTGTATATTCATTCAACTTGTGCCTTTATCACTTACTTTCTTACATTTCCTGTGGGTCACCCGTGCCGGCATTAGACAAATTTCTTCAGCTGGGTACTTACACAACTCAGGTCCAGGCTCCCGTCTCCCCGCGTGTGAACTGAAGGCCAGGAATTCCTTCTAACCAAGTCTTCAGACGCATCTCAAAAGCTGTGCTCTGCAGACTTCTCCTTGCCGTTTAGTTTGAGATATATCCTAATCTTCACTGTGCGTTTTTTCTGTAACATAATGGCAATTAAAAGTATATTGCTTAATTTGCCAACCCTTGGGGTTTTGTCCAGTCTGAGAACATTCTCTGTGTGAATTTAATCAGCTGAAATTTATTGATTTACTTTATCATCCACTCTATAGTTACATTTTAAACACTCCTTGATTGCTTGAAAAAATATCTCCTATGTATTTTTTAAAGATTTTTTATTTATTCACTTTTAGAGAGGGAAGGGAGGGAGACAGAGAGAGAGAGAGAAACATCAATGTGCAGGTTGCTGGGGGTTATGGCCTGCAACCCAAGCATGTACCCTGGCTGGGAATCGAATCTGCGACACTTTGGTTCGCAGCCCGAGCTCAATCCACTGAGCTACGCCAGCCAGGGCAAAATATCTCCTATGTATTAACAGTTGTTTGGGGCAGTGTTATTTATCTATTTATATCTGTATTGTGAGATTTATATTTTGATAGATATGAATGAGGCCAAATTTTCAAGTCCTGCTATTTAAATTACTAAATTTATTTGTCTTTTTATCTGATTATTTACTGAGAAGTATGTGTTAAACCTTCTACTTACTTTAGATTTGATTATTTCTTCCTTATGTCAAATTTTGGGGCTATTATGTGATACATACAATATTGAACTTGCTATATCTTCCTGGCAGATTAAATCTTCTATTATTTTAAATCTCCACATTATCTCTGACAGCGTCTTAAAACACATTGTGTCCGATGACGCCGATTTTCCTGAGTTTACGTTTGCCCTTCGTTTGGCTTCTTTCTGAGCTGCTGCATCTTTGTACACAGGTGCGCGTCTTATCAACACATATCATTATCTATTTTCCATCCACTCCGATAATCCTTTTCCTCGATAAGTAGTATTTAATTGAGTCACGTTTAAGCAATTACTCTCTATTGGTTTTGACCCTGTGGTGACCCACTGTTTGTGTTTTACTGTGCACACTCGCTCCTGGGTTCCCTTACCCTTGTTTTTCACTCCACGGTCTCCGCAGCTACCTACCGCCCTCCTGCTGTGGTTTCCCGGCCCTGTCCAACCGTCGTCCGGGCGTGGGCGTCGCTAACTCACCAGAAGTTCCTTCCCTGGGCAGGAAAGACCGAAGGCTCTTGGGCCTCACGTACCTGCCCCCTCCACAGGCGGAAGTGGGGTGTGATTTTTAAAATGGGGCTCACATGATAATACGCCACATGATAGGACACAGTACCACCTACGTGATTTAAAAACGATACACAACAGAAGAGCCATGTCTTACCTCCCTCCCACCTGGGGTAAGAGCCACGCGCATTGTTGCTAGGGTTTCACACCATCAACGTTGCTCAGAGGACTCCCACCTGGACCCTGGTGCCCCCCCCTTCCCCCTCCGCCCTGAGCTGCCTGGCAGTACCCCCGCCCATACCCCTCACACCCCGCGCTCAGTGGGGGCCTGCCGCGGACAGGCTAACTCCGTTCTGTCTGCGGGAAGATAACTTTATTCTGAAACACGCTTGCACTGGATAATAGTATTCTCGCTGGGAGCCAGGTGTCGAAATCACGTCACTCCCGAGTATTTTCAAACCTTTTTTCTGTGTCATCTACATCTCTGACATTCTTTTCTTTGTTTTCAATTGTTTTTTTTAAAAAAGTCTTACCTCAGTCTGATTTTTTTTTTTTGGAAACTATCTTTCAATTCACCGTTTCTTCCTCCAGTTCTATCACTGTCGTCAAACCCACCCATGGACTTCCCTGGGCCCCCGGGTCCGTTTCCTGCGTGGGACTCCACCCTGAGACCAGCTCCACTCTCCTCCTCCTCCCCGGAGCCCGGGGGTGGACCCAGGGAGCCTTCGGCCAGGGCCTGCGCCTCGGGCCAGAGTGACCACTCAGGCACACCTGGGTCTCCGAACACCCCACGGGGCAGCACCGTCTGCCCACGCTGGGGCCCGGCCCCTTCGAACTGCCGTGTGAAGAGGTGACATCCTCCTGCGTGTCTGAGCCGAGGACACGCCGGCCCCTGGGTCCACCTTGTCCCCTGCGGACCGCCGAGTGGCAGATACGGGAAGTCTGGAGCGTTGCCACTGTCCCCGCGTCTGGCTGTAGTGGGGCGGCTCTCAGGTCGGGGCCTTTGGCAGCATCCGCACACGTCCCGGGTGGTCCTCACTGGGGGGCGGGGTTGCCCCTGGAGTATCAGAGACCGGGGTTCTTGGCTCCTTAACCGAAGTGGGCAGCGGGCAGGCCGCGTGGCCGCGGTGCCCGGGCTGAGAACCCGGCTGCAGAGAGCCGCTCCCCTCACGCCTGTCGCCGGCAGCACAGGTGTTTCGGTGCTGGCCTCACGCCTGGCCACTCCCTGGTCAGCCCATGACGTCATCGCTGTGACTCTGGGAGGGAAGGGGTCAGTCTTTTCCCTCCCGCCCCGCCCCCGGCGCAGCTCCAGGGCCCGCACGGAGGGGCATGCGATGAATGTCCGTCTCTCAGACCTGTGCCCCGTGTCAGCCCTGAGGACCGTGCCCCGCCCACGTGCACGGGGCCAACCCCGGGTCCCGGGCGGCAGCCTGCCCTGCCCCGCCCCAACCTGACCATGGGTCATGAGACGCCACCCCTCCGAGCCCCTAAGCAGCCGCGAGTCCTGCCTCCGAGGTCCTCGGGGGGCAGCTCCAGAGCTGTGTGCTTCTCCCCGGGTGAGAGAGGGACTGAGAATTACTTCGTTGCCCGGTCAGAGCAGTGCAGACATGAACATGCGTGATTTTATAAGGATGCATCAGTGAGGAAATGGCAGTCTCTGTTCAGCAAGCGGGTACTGGTGAGTGTGTTTCTAGCTCCAAGCGGGGCACCTGGCCACCCCGTGTCTGCTGGGCAGGTGAGGCTGGTCCGGGAGGGCCGGTGTGGGAGGTGGCATATGGAGGAGACTGGGGACCTGAGAATGAAGGGGGAGTGAGGGCCCCCCGTGGTGGTGGAGCAGGAAGGGATCCCAGACAGGCCAGGAACTGTTAGTGTCCTTGCAAAGGGACCTGGCCCATTGAGCTAGGGGAGCCGGCAGTCACAGAGATCCTCCATCGGCCACTCCAGAGCCACAGAACTCTGTGGCCTGTCCAAGGGTGCACGAGATACCGACAGGGCCCGTGATGACAAAACCACCTCCCGTCATAGAAGGACACATCCCCAGTCCTCCTAACAGACATGTGTACGACTCTGAAAACACTCCAGTCTACAGATACTGCAAACAACTACCTTAAGTCTAGGAGGTCTAGTTTCCAAATGAGTAGGCAAGACTTAAAACACCAAGCCCCATTAGGTGCAAAATTGAGGTCCTATCGCCTTCTCGGTTGGGAAGCCACAGACCGGGATCTGGCACAGTGCAGCTGGGTCCTTAGACATTTCCAATCGCTTCTTCAGTTAAGTTTCATTGGTGCCGAAAAGCAAGCAAGCGATCGGGACCGTCCCCGGGTCCGGCTGGCTTTGTGAGCTATTTTAGGACTTGTCCAGAACACCCACGCCCCGGCAGGGCACCAAGACTCCCCTGGAACAGAGGACGCAGCCAGAACCTCCCATCCCCCACAAATCATGTGTCGGAGAGCGTGTTACGAAACTCGGAGGCATCCCCTTCAAATATATTTTGAACACTGCTAATGACGTGTTTCCACACGTCACCGCCTGACAGCTCCAGCGTCCTCGGCTCCGCCCCCTGGAAATGCACGTGCCATTGAACCCTCTGGGCCAAGCACCGTCCCCCACGCTCATCACCCATTCAGCCCCGTGACACGCTCACCTGCGCGGCGTCCAGTAGGTCTCCGCCTTCTGCCCGAGACGGAGCGCACGGAAGGGATCCGGGGACAGAACTCGCTACACAGACGTGCCCCAGCCTCCCGTCCTGGAGACGCCGGAGCTCTGGGGAACGCCCGTCACGCGGGGCCCCAGTGCAGCCTGACCGACCGCCCTCTGCTCCTCCCAAACCTGCATCCCACACCCCTTCTCCTCCGCCCCCAAATACGGCCTTCGTCTCCCGGCCCAGTCAGTCCACAGTGGCGCCGGTCAGCCAATCGGTGCAAAGACTGGAAGATGCTGAAGGGCTCTCGGTTTCCTGCCAGTGCGTGTTGTGCCCGTGAGCTCCATGTCCCCATGCCCCCCCTCCCCCCCCGTGTTGTTTGGCCACTGCATTTGTCTCCGGGGCTGCAGGAACCATCGGCCACCGCCTGGGTGCCGTGAGACAAGGCCGGCTTATTCTCTCACGGTTCCGGAGACCAGAAGTCAAAATTCGGGGTCAGCCATGTAGGTTCCCTTTGGGGTCTGGTGGGAGAGACCAGCCACCCACCCACCCCCGTGCCCAGGAGGACGCGTCCAGGTAGGTGACTTCAGCGCATCGCAGACACCGGGCTGTGGGATGCGGCCGGTGCAGAGCCCCTCGGGTCCCGCGGGCCCGGGCTCCGGCACAGAAGAGTGACGAGCCCGTGAGCGCAGCCTCTAACCTCTCGCTGACCCTCCAGCATCCAAGGAGAAACCCCCCAAGTCTCAGCGTTTCGTGGCGACTGGTCTACGGAAGAGCTTACACACCTGTGTGTCACTGGGGGGGGTGGGGGTGGCCAGCGCAGGAACAGTTGGGGCTGTCCGTGTCCGTGAGACAAGGGTGGCATGAAGTGACAACCACCACACTGTCCGTCTCGGTCCCGTGGGTTAGGAGTCTGGGCGGGCACCGGCCGGTGTTGAGCAACGTCACCCAGGGCTATGCCGCCAGAGGCTCTGAGGCAGGGGCGGATGGAAGGCTGGACGCAGCGGGGACGTCGGCCAGTGCCGCCACAGAGCCCGGGGCAGGCGCCCCCACGGAACCAGGTGGCGATGCACAGCCTTCGGCGGCCTATCCACAGAAGCCACAAGGTCTGGTGGCCTATCCACAGAGGCCACAAGGTCTCGCTGTTTTCACGGGGCCCCCGTCCCAGCCTGACAAGATGGAGGGGGGGGGGGCGGTCAGGGGACTCACGCCCCGGTGGGAGGCACGTCAGGTTGTTAGCGGTCGGTGTGGAGTCACCCGGGAGCCACGGGGCTCGGGTTCCCATCCAGCCTCCCCTAGTGACTAACCAGCCAAGGATTCGGGGCAGAGTAGCCCATTTCTTCCTCCCCAGAAAGGGCCGGTGCCACCCCCAGAGGTGAGTTCCTAGGGCTGAATCGTATAATAATACAATTACACGGGGGTCCAAGCAGCGGCCTCCGGGCCGCATGCAGCCCGGGATGGCTGTGAATGCTGCCCAACACAAATCGTAAATTCACTTAAAACAGGATGAGATTTTTTTTGTGTGTGATTACATATCTCAGTGTATTTCACGTGTGGCCTAAGACAGCCCTCCTTCCAGTGTGGTGCGGAGACGCCAGAAGGCCGGACACCCTTAGTGTTCACAGACTTCAATAATCATTAGCTCCTGGCTGGCATAGCTCAGTGGATTGAGCGTGGGCTGCAAACCAAAGTATCGCAGGTTCGATTCCCAGTCAGGGAACATGTTTGGGTTGAAGGCCACAGCCCCCAGCAACCGCACATTGATGTTTCTCTCTCTCTCTCTCTCCCTCCCTTCCCTCTCTAAAAATAAATAAATAAAATCTTTAAAAAAAATAATTGTTAGCTGTTTTCATATGGACCCTCCTCCAGCTTCTCACGCAGATAACCCTGGAGGACCCCGGGCTCTGAGGTTACGTGTGACCCTTCCCTTGTTCACTCACTCACTCACTCACTCACTCGTTCATCGGGTCAGCATCTGAGGGACCGGCGAGCGCTGAGGGCCGCCTGGGTAGCAAGCCCAGGCTCTGGCGCTCCAACAGGGAGTGGGAAGCACATGGGTCCCGTCCCCAGGGTCACAGGCCGGGGAGATGCAGTGATGAACACGCACCCCAACGTAAAGCTCCCCTGGAGACGGGCCCTGCCGAGGTGCTCCGGTGGGAGGAACATGACCTCCAGGGTGGCCAGGGGAGCAACCCTTGAGCCACAGTCTGCAGGCTGGGGGGGCAGCTGACAGCGAGGAGGGAAAGCAAGGCGGCGGCGCCACACAGGAAGCAGAGGTCTGGAACCGAAAGAATTACGGTCACAGCCCAGGCCCACGGTTCCCAGAGGCGGCCAGCTGGTCATCACACGAGCAGAGAAAACATGCATTCTTGCTTCAGTCAGGGGGCACCGGCGGCCAGGGCATGGGCAAGCCCCTCGCCCAGTGGGGATGCAGCAGAGGATCGGGGCTCGCAGAGAGCAGTCCATGACAGGAGACACCTCGCTCCCGGGGGGCTGTGTGCTGAAGGCCACCCTCCAGCCGGGAGCAGGACCGTGAGGACGCCGGGACCAGGGGCGAGGCTGCAGAGGCAGGGGGTCTGGGAGGAGCGGGGAGCCTCACGCCCTGGGCAGTGCAGGAGGAAGCGCTCCGGCGGCAGGAGGAGCTGGTGGTGGGCAGACAGGGGGACCCCCTCCTCGGATTGCTCCTGTTTGCTCAGAAAAGCGAGAGGCAGGTCTCCGCAGGGGGTGGGGGTGAGGGGCTCCGTGGGACTTGAGAGGACAGGGAGAGGGCGGTGGTGTGACCAAGGAGTGGGAAGAAGAGACACCTGGAGGAGAGACATCAGGTGGGGTGCCCGGGCCGGCGGACCGAGCTCGGAGCCAAGGTCGTGCCTCTGTGGGGGGGGGGGGGGGTCCGTCGTCACGGCCGCACGGTTGCAGGTCCAGCCCTCAGCCGCAGCCCGGAGCAGAGAGAGTCAGGGCGAGCCAGGCTCGGAGGAAGAAGGCGAGGAAATCGGCCGTGTTTGTGGGTCAACCGAAGAGTTTCCGTCAAATCATTCCTGCCAGACCATGTCTTCGGGGGTGGGGCGATGAGAGAAAAGGAGGGAGACACACAGCCCCTTCCTCCCGCAGGCATGGGGGCTCACCTGCCCTCAGAGAGGGCCCTGGCTGTGGGCCTCTGCGCTGCCCTCGGTCCCTCTGCCTGAGGTGGCCTGAGGTGGCCCACCCTCCATCCTGCCAGGCTTCAAGCGCCCCCACACCCAGGAAGCGTCTCCCGCCAGCCTCAGCCACACAGCCCTCCTGTCGCCGCCCCGCCCCCCACTTCTGTAGCCACCTCCGTCCTCACGTCGTCCCTGGTGAGCTCGCAGTCCCCCGCCACGCAGACCCGTTCATGATTTATTCACCTCGGAGCCCTAGGTCTGGCGTGGTTGTCGACGCGCAGGAGGCGCTCGATACTGCTTTGCAAATGTGTTTTGTTCTGTGTCGTGTCTGAACCGTCCAGGAGGGTGTAAACAGGAACGTGTGAAGAGCGCGAGTGCCCGAGGAAGTCTAAGGCACTCGGCACTCGCCGTCTGGAAACCCGTGGAGCCGCCTCTCTCACCAAAGTGGCAGAATGTGGCCCTGTGCGGGGCAGCCTCAGTCTGTCCAGGACGCGGCGCCCAGTGCAGTGGCTGCTCGGAGCCCACGGGTGCCTGGAAGGGGACGCTGCCGGCAGTCAGAGGGGGAGGGCGCCCCCGGGCCAGCGCGACAGCTCCTTCTGCCCGCCTCCCCCGATCCAGGTGTGCGGAGCTGGGCAGCGGCCCAAGGAGCGAGGGCGTGCTGAGAAACCTTGAGAACTTGGCCGGCGTCTCTCAAAACACAAAGAGTGCTGCCAGATTAAACAGCACCAAACACAACACAAATATTGGCTGCCCGGTTACGTGTGAGTTTGGGGATACATAGTGAACAATTTTTTTGTGTAAGTATGTCCCATGCAATGTTTGGGACATCTTTACACTCAAACTTACTCGTCGTTTATCCCAACCTCAGACTTACCTAGGCGTGCTGTATTTTATGTGGCAGCTGTGGGTACAAACTCCTACCTTCCACCCCCATCCACGCCACGCCCCTCCCCCTGCCGCCAGGGCCGCAGCCGGACAGAGGGCTGACGAAGCCCTGGTCCCCGCACACAGGCCTGGGTCCCTCACTGTTGGTTCAGCAACTTCCCACGGGGAACAGCGGCCCCACAGGCAACAGGCCTTGTGGGTGCCGGGGTGTCCGTGTGGGGAGACGTGGGGGAGGGGAAGACACACACGAAAACACCAGTGGTTTCGGACGCTAGTGGATGAATAGGCTTCAAGGTCTCGTGCAGAATGCCACCAGCAGGGAGACCCCAACACTGCATGTCCGAACCGGGAAACACCCTGGAACAATTTTTCTGTGAAGAATCAGTGAGTTACATTCAGGTGCTGGGCTGCGCCAGCCTTTCTCCGGCTTATTTTCGGGGGCTGCCCTCCCAAGGAGGACCCCACAGCTGGGCCGGGCTGCCCGAGCGCTTGTGGAGAGGACGGCCTTCTTCGATTGCTGCCACCTGCCCCGCCCTCCCCCGGGCCCCACTGGGGACGCGAGCAGAGGTGCCCCTGAAGGGGGTGTCTTCCTTCCAGAGGGCGCCACTGCTCGCACGCGAACTGGGACCCCCACCCCGGGGGCTGGCTGCCGACGGTTCCCCGGAAGCCAGCACCCTGGCCTGGTGGCCCAGCTGGCTGGAACCTTGCCCTGTGCACCAAAAGTTTGGGGGTTTGATTCCTGGTCAGGGCACCTATGGGAGGCAGCCGATCAATGTTTCTCGCATGGGTGTTTCTCTCCCTCTCTCTCTCTTCCCCTCTCTCTAAAATCAGTAAACATGTTTTTTTTTAAATTAAAGAAAAAGACAGGAATCTAGATGGACCAGGCAAAGGGCTTCACAGCTGTGTTAGAACAACGGCTGCACAACTCTTTAAACAGGCACAGCTCCTGTCCGCGGGCCACGGGGGACGCGGGCTCCCAGGGCGGTGTCTGGCCGGGCTCCCCTCGGCTGTCGGCTTCGCAGTCAGCTCCGGCCCCGTCTCCCATCAGAAACCCTGCTGCCTGATCCGCTCGCCACTCATGGCCTTTTTTCCTTCTTCTCGGCTCCCTTCCTGGGATGCCCAGCGCCGCGGGGCAGGTCGGACTTGACAGATCTGCACGGAGCCCTCTGCAAAGTGCCGGGTGGATGCGGGGCGCGCGGCGACGCCGGGGAGGATGAATGGGGCCTGGACGCAGGCCTGTCAGCCCGAGCCTGCGGCTCCCAGCTCCGCCAGCCCACGCCGCGCGCACCTGCGGGCTGTTGACAGTGTGGAAATGAGACGTTGGGAGGCCGTTGGGCACCCCGTGGATCCGCACACCCGACCACACAGAGGTGTTTAGCACAGGTGTTTCTGTAATTGTGATGCATTAGGAGGCTGCCTGGCGCGTGGCGGCCCTCGGCACTCCCGGCCTCGGCACTCCCGGCCTCGGCACTCTCCACCTGCCGGGAGGGGCTGCGCGCGGGGTCGGAGGCCCCTGGCAGGGCCAGGCCGGAGGCATGTTTGCTGGCGGAGCCCGAATGCCCTCGGTGCGCGTCCTGGCTCCCACATGGCCCCCGAGGGTTCCTGTCCCCCAAAGAGCACTGGGTGCGTGCGCAGCGCTGTCCCGGCCTGGCCCCCTCTCCGATGGGAGGGTCTGCCACGGGTGTGCTGGCAGAGGCCGGGCAGCAGCAGCGTGCAGACGAGGGAGGCAGGAGAGCGATGACCGGGCTCGCACACAGAGCCGAGACCAACCCGAGAGACTTAGAAGGGGGTCAGTCACGTGGGCCATCAGTGGGTGATGAGGGCCCCAGGGTGGGCAGCTCAGAGTCCGGCATCAGCCTAAGCCGTGGCCCAGTGCCAGGGACCAGGAGCCCCGGCACCAAGGGACAGGCCGGAGGTGAGAGCAGCCGGGACTGGAGCGGAGGAGGAGGGCGCAGAGGGAGGGGCAGCCCGGCACGGGCAGGAAGGCCCTGCTGGAGTGGCCAGCTTGAGCCACTGGAGCTCCCCAAGCTGCCCACCCAGCCCCAGCCTTCCTGACCTGCACATCACAACAGGCCAGGTGAAGTGGGGTGCACAATGCAGCCTGTGGAGTCGGGGAGCCAGGCAGCACACCTCTGTCCACAGGGAAAGGTGGCCCGGAGTCCAGGTCCACCTGCCCCTCCTCCTGACCTCTCGTCACCCAACAGGGAGCAAGCAGGGACAGAGGGCCGGCCACAGACTCGCTGCTGCACCCCGCAAACCTGGACATGGGGGTGCTCTGCAGAATGGGAAGGGGGGCAGGAGGGCACCCCCAAAGGCAGCCTGCATCCACGTCCCAGCTGTGTCTGATGCCACTGCACGTGGGGGACACCAAGGGGACAGGCGCCATCCAGAACGCCATGCGGCACCGCTCTCGTGTTTAAGTCATTTTCAGCATCATTTCCCCATCCCCACGTGTCGGACTCGGTGCTTCTGAGAACCCAAGGCAAACACACACAGTTGGGGGTGGCCTTCGGGGGACAGGTATCTGATGCCAGGAGCCACCTTCCCGGCAGGGATGGGAGCCCAGCCTGGGGGTGCTGGGGGGCACCGGGGCAGAAGCGAACAGGGACCCCCCACACCTCTCCCCACCAGGGGTCCCTGCAGCTTGAAGCCTGCTTGCACGTGCACACACACAATGACACCCACACACGATCACACCCACACACTCCCACCGTCACCCCCCGTCTGCAGAGGCCGAGCTGGGCCCCCACGCCAGCTCCACACCTGGGGGCTGGGGGTTTGGCTCTCGGGCCTTGGGGCTGAGGCCTGCAGGGCTGCGCAGCCACCTCCCACGGGCATCAGGGACCACCGGCCTCCAGTTCCCCTGTCACCCACAAGTTACCTCTTCCTCCCACTCCAAATACCTGTGTCTTCTACTCCATGTTTATAAAAGCAGGTTGGGCCGCTACCACTGTGTTAAAGAACAGCACGGAAGATGTGGCTGGCATGTCCAAGAGGCAGAACACACCTCCCCACCGCCAACAGTCACATGTGGCAGCCCCACCCCTCCACCCGTGGCAGGTGGAGGTGAGGCCCCAGAGAGGTCACTGGGTTCAGGTGAGGTCACGAGGGCGGGGCCCTTGTGATGGGCTGAGGGTCCTTGTAGGAGAGACACCCGACAGCTGGTTGACAGTCCCCCATGTGAGGATGGTGGGGGGGGGGGGGGGCGGCCGTCCACAGCCAGGACAGAGCCCTCGCCAGCACCCAGGCACGCCTGGCACCTGGACCTTAGACCCCACCCCACCTCCAGAGCGGTGATCAGCCCTGCTGCCGTCCCCGCCAGCCCCGCCCTGTGAGGTTGCGTCCGCTGCCCGAGCCAACCGTGACCACGCCGGGAGGGATGGAAGCTAGAACTTTTGTGAGAGTCAAGAAAGGCTCCAGGCTGACACCCAAAGCACTCTCCTCTGCTTCGTGGGGAAAGGCGAGATCCACTCTTTAAAAAAAAGAGATTTCATTTCTTTTCACAGAGAAGGGAAGGGAGGGAGAGGAACCCTGGGGTGTGAGAGATGTATTGGTCGGTTGCCTCTCACCCGCCCCCCACTAGGGACCTGGCCCACAGCCCAGGCACGTGCCCTGACTGGGAATCGAACCAGCAACCCTTTGGCTCACAGGTTGGCACTCAATGCACTGAGCCACACCGGCCGGGGCCAACTCACCGCTGATGACGGGTGGAAAGCCCTTCCCTGAGCTCAGCCACGCGAGCAGACCCCACACACAACAGGACACGGCTTGCCCAGACGCACGACTCCTTTTCTTTCCGGATCTGCAGGCGGTCCTAGCCCCCGAGAACCTCCGCCCCAGCATCAGGACCGGCAGCCGGCCCTGGCCGGTGCGGCTCAGTGGGTAAGGCATCGGCCCCCCAAGCCACAGGTCACGGGGCCGGCTCCCAGTCAGGGTACATGCCTGGGTCGCACGTTGGGTCCCTGGTTGCGGCACCTAGAAGACTCAACTGAGCGGTGTTTCTCTCTCTTTCTCCCTCCCTCCCTCCCTCTCTCTAAAAGTAAATGAATTCAAATTAAAAAAAAAAAAAAGACCGGGAACGAGCCAGCATCCAACCAGGAAATAACCCCCTCCGGCCCCTCACCCATCACCCCCACCTGGGCGGAGCTCCCCACAGCCGGGACCCCCGCCGCCAACCTGGGAAGAGACAGCCCCACCACCACACCCCGAAACGACCCTGCCTTCACACACCCCCTTCCGTTTCTAATCTGGCTCGTGCTTGCTTCCCCTTTTCCCTGGACTCAGCTTCGCCAGCCATGTGCAACCATCCTTGTTGCTGCGCTCCCTTTCAAAGAACTACCTCTTGGATGCATTTCTCTTTCCCATAACTTCTGGGTTGTTTTTTTTTTTCTGCCAACTAAAGGATGAGGCCTCCAAAAGCTCCTGTCCTTTGAAGTTCATTTCCATTTTTTTCGGGCTCTGTGTAGTGCCCATTTGTTTTGCATTTGGATCAAAGGGTAATCTTTTAATTGGGAGAGTTTATCATTTTTATTTATATCCTCGCATGTTACAGAGAGTGCTTCACAGAGATGAGCAGTCCCTGCTTCGGCGGAAGAGTCCGGCAGACGTCTGTCCGTTATTATTTGTGTGACCTGCCCCCCTCCGCTCCCGTCTCTTCTGCTTCTGTCCCAGAGCGAATCAGGGTCTCTCCTTATAACTCGCTTCCTCTCATCGCCCAGCCTGTCCGCTGCTCTTTTTCCTCGGTTTTTTAGAAAGTACCTCGGTGCTGTGTTATCCCATTCTACCCAAGAAGTTTAGTTAAGGCCATGGACTCACTGGTTTAGTGCCTTTATCGAAGTGCATTGGATGTTTTATCCAGTTTTTAAAAATTGAGCACGCTTTATCTGGTTCCGCCCTTTATTTCTAATCCTTTCTCTTTGTGTAGATGGGCGTCTAGCCAGCAGCGCCTCGTCAGGCGTTGGTTTGGAGTCCACCGTGGACTTGACTTTCTGATGGGCGCACGTGAAGCCTCGTGGCCCCCGGTAGAACCGTGGACACAGACGGCGCCGTCGTCATTCCGAGAGCCTCCGTCACGTGCGGTCATTGACCCATGACCCGTGACCTATCTGGATCTCACGCAGAATTATTTGCAAGGCCAGCATCTCACCCTGAATGCCGCTGCAGCGTGAAGACGCCACTCGGGCGTGTGCAGCCTGAGACGCCACGGCACTCCGCAGCGTCTCATCCACATCGGCCCTCCAGCTTCTGCTCTGGGGGTGCGGGCGGGGCTTGCCTTCCGGATGTCCGCGCCCACTTTTTAGTACCCGAGCCCTGTGGTTTGGTGTGGCACCTTGCCCTGTGGTTTGGTGTGGCACCCTGCCTCCATTCATTCGTTCGCGGAGTCAACGTGTGTTCCGCTCTCGCTCTGAGAACGATGCTCTGAGCACAGAAGGTCCTACAGAGAGCGCAGCAGCCAGCGTCCCCGGTCTGAGCCCTGCGGCTCCAGCAGGGAAGACAGACGCCAAGGGGGCGCCGCAGGTGGCCACGAGCCCCGCGGGGAACAACGAAGCCCGGGCAGAGGAGGAAGAGGCGCCTTTGGAGAGCTCTTCGCCGCACCGGTCAGGGAGGCTGGTGGGTTAGCTGGGATTTGAATCTGGACCTGAACGAGGAGAGGGGTTGGGTGGCAGTGACTGGCTGGCAGGGAGAGGGTCAGGCGGGGCAACCCCCAGTGCAAAGGCCCTGGGGCACATGCAGTTTGGCAGCTACCAGCCAGGGACCAGTGGGGCTGGAGCGGGGAGAGAGGAGAGCTGAGGCCAGGAGTCCGGGAGAAGGGCTGGGATAGAAAAGGGACATGTTGAGAAGGTTGTGAGCAGAGAAGTGGTTTAAACTTGTGTTCCAATCAAACCTCCAAAGGACCCCTCTGGCCACCGAGTGGAGACCAGGCTGTGAGGAGAACAGGCATAGGCGGAGGGAGGCCCCGGGCCAGGCCCCTCGGAGTCTGGTGGTCGCAGGAGGTGAGGAGGCCTGGCCAGAGCCCCAAGCCCCGTCCAAGCAGCGCTAACCAGCTGCCCACGTTTCCGACGTGAGGCGGGAGCAGGAGGAGGCAGAAGTTCGTGGAACCACCCTCAGGCATTGCGAAGATCGCAGCAGGCCAGACCTGCCAGTGACCCCTGCCCCCCTCGGCGTCTCACCCACGTCCACGCCACCCGTGACCGTCCGTCTCCCACTCCGGCGTTCCACGTATCCTCTCCACCGGTGGCTCGGTGCACGGTTGGCAAGGGTGTTCTCCCGCGGTTCCGTTTTCATTCCAGCCCTTTGTTCCAGGGCCACCCAAGCCTTCCCGGGGTCCCCGGAGACACGGCGTCCCTGCCGTGCAGGGGGTTCAGGTCTGGAAGGGCAAGCCGTGCAGGGTCTTTCTGTCGCCTGCGTGTGCAGATGACGCATTGGCTCCTGTTCCCCAGAACCATCTGACCTCCCAGCTTAATAAATGCGTGCTTCCCGGGAGCCAGGGAGCGGATCGGAGCCCTTTGACGACGTCTTAGGTTTCCCGTGGGAGGTCCCTTCCAGGGGGAGGCTAGCCTTTGTCCTCCTTCCGGTCCTTTTTCTTTTTCTCTGAAATAAGGACAGTTTTGCAGCAGGACCAGCCGTCCTCTCTGAAAGGTCAGGGAGTGGGCTGTCTGGGAGGCGGCTGTGCACCCTCCCGCTGCCCAGGTGACACCATGGGGGTGGCCGAGGGTGGCTTCGTGGTCAGAAAGGGGACAACGCTGTTGGAGGGAGGGTTCCAGGGAGGAAAGGGCATGGGTGATACTCACGTCACCCAGAAGTAATGCCCTTCTTTCCCTGATCCCAGCACGCCAGCCGCCTGGCCCCTGACCGGCAGCCGCAGCACCAAGCTGGACCCTCGGGCCGGGGGCCAGCCGGCTCTCCTGTCAGGCCCCTGTGGCAGACTCCCCTCGGAGTGGGTCCCTTAGCACGTTTTCTCTGAGCGCCTGCTACCCCACCCTGTTTGCTCCAGGGGCTGGGGCGTCATTGGTAAACAGCCCAGCGAAAGCCCCTGTGGGTGCCAGCTCTGTGGAAAGGGCTGACGCCCCACCTGGGGGCCACCTCGGGATCCCTCAGCCCGTGCCCTGCACCCGCCCCCGCCAGAAGCTGCCACTCCGCCGGCCGCACACCCTCCCACGGGCCAGAGGCTTCCCAAGCCCCAGCCTGGACCCTCCTCGCTCGCAGGGTCTCAACGCTTCAGCTCCGTCACCGCTGTGACATTTAGAACGTCTTCATGGAATATTCGGGAATCCTAGCAGCTTTAGGGGGTGGCTTGTGTTGGAAATTTCTTTTTTTTCGCCACCCCCTCCCTGCCCTGCAGTGACTTCATGAGCATTTTAGTGGGAAGCAGCAACTGGGCCCAGGGGACATCGCTGATATTTTTGTGCCCCCCCCCCGCCCCCGTCACGCTCGTGGAAGAGCCCTTTCAAACACTGGGTTGTCACTAAATTTAAGGTCACCCCACTCGGCAACATGCGCCCTTCCAATGACATTTCTGGCTGGATTCTGTGCCCTCCCCTTTTTTTTTTTTTTTTTTTTTTTTTTACAGAAGAGGTGTTCCTTTGAGAGGCGGCCAAGCTGATCTCGTCGGAAGTTTATGAGAAAACCCAATATGCTCCGGCCCCACCGCCGAGGGAGCGCGAGCCAGCGAGCAGATTTGCGCGCAGCTCCCATGCAAACACGCGGCGCGTGCCCGGCCCCGGCCTGCGCCGCCTGGCTCCGGAGTGCTCTCTGGGGCGCCGCGCGCCTGCCAGAATGCTCATGACATCACTCGCATTATTAATAATTACAGGTTATTCACAGATGGACGGGCAGATGGACACACGGCGACAGAGATTTGTTTAATCTCAGCAAGACTATTTCCCCTGCACGGCTCCCTTTGCCCACTCTGCTGCCTCCCCGGAGGAAAAATTAATGAAAAAACAAAATGTCTATGAAAGAAAAATGAAAATCCTGTCGGAGGGTTGTGGGTTTTTTTTTTTTTTTTGTCTTTCTTTCTCACTCTCCCCCTCCAGGAGGAAAACATGTCCTGTCTCCTTCCCCTTTCCCAGCCCCGCCTGCGGAGCGCGCTCCTCCTCCGTGAGCCTTTGAACCATAAACACTCCCGGAGAAAGGCAGCGCCCTGTGTCTCCTCCGGCCCTCGGAGCGCCGCGGGCTCGATCTGTGATCCGGCGTTCTCGCAGGGGCCAAGAGTCGGAGCTCCGTGTCTGTGCGTGTGTGTGTGTGTGTGTGTGTGTGCGTGTGTGTGTCCTCCAGGTTTCCGGGGGTGGGGGCAGGGGATGCAGCGTCTCTGACTCTGCGGGGCCCTCGTGTGAGTGTGCGCGCTCGCTGGACGCAGGGCCGCCGGGCACCTGTCCCTGCTCAGCCTTGGGGGTGATCGGACCCACTGCGGAAACGTCAAGGCCAGGCCATCAGACCAAAGCCGTCCTCGGCCCAGATGTCCTGCAGGCTGTCCGCCTGCACACGGGCGGTGGGGACGGCTGCCCATCGGCTGACCCTACTACAAGCTGCAGGGAGATGAACTTTGCGGAACACGGGAGGGGAAGGTCTGCAACCGAGGGGGCACCTCGGGTGGAAACTGGGTGCTCTCGGTTTCTGAACCACAGGGGGGTGGCCCCCACTCTCCACTCACGCAGGCAGCTCCTGCTTGGCCTCAGGGTGTTGTCCTGGGAGCGCCCCAGCCTCCTGGGCCCTCCCTTCCCCCCCACTTCAGGCAACAGCTCCACAGGGGGCCTCACACCCCTGCCCCCCACCGCCCGCCTGCTCAAGCAGTGCCCAACCGTGAGCCACGGCGACTTTGTAAAACACAGCACCCGTCTCCCCCTCTGCCTGGACCGCCGTCCTCCTGCTCAGTTCCGGCGTGTGTCTCCCACTGGGCGGGACGGGTTCGAACCCTCTTTCCGAGGAACGCCAAGGGCAGACAGAGCCAGAGACCTTCGCCTGCTGTTCGCTGAGCAGGGTCTCTGGGACGTCCCGTTAACGCCTCCCGTTCCTGCGGACTCTAGACGCGTCACAGGTGCGGCCGAGGGTTAAAGAGCACATCTGGTTTGTTCGCCGTTGGAACAAGCAGGCTGTGGTTGGAGCCTCATCCAGTCGGGGGGAGGGAAAAAGGTATTTTCAGAAAGCAGCTCACCTTAGCGGCATCTGCCTACGCAAAGCCTGCCGGGGCGGAAGAGCTCCTGATCGTTTTTTAAACACCCAGGTACTTGACGGCATCTACCCTGTCTCGTGCTGTCTCCCCGCCAAGTCCTTCCGTGTGTGCAAATGCCACCTGCCACCCGTGACCCAGCCGCCCGGCCCTCCTGCAGCCGAGGAGAGCGGCCCGCGCCGGCCGCACCGTCCTGGCGGCCCAGCCTCAGCAACAGCGGCTCTGCCCTGGACTCGCCCCCAGCCCGTGCTCATCAGCAGAATCTGTAGTTTTCCTTTCCTTTTTTTTCTGGACTAAATAGTTCTGTTTTTTATTTTTTAGTCATTTTTTATATTTCAATCCCAGGGGCACGCACTATTACATCAGTTTGTGGAGCCCCCCCCAGTGGGTAGACATTATATCACCCACTAAACGGTCATCCCGACAAACCCAGTGCCCGTCTGACACCGGTTTCCTGATAAGACCCGACCCACTCAAAATGCTAGAAAGGTTGCCAATGTGGCTATTTTGCAGAATTGACCAATTCTCAACCGCGAGGTCTTAATGCATATAGGATGCCTGGTGCATAGTAACTGCTTAATAAATACATTCTTCTTCGATAAAAAGATGCGTAAGTATAACAATGTGGGCTCTGTCCCCCCCCCCCAGATGAAACCCCCTCCCTCCCAGGGCCAAGGGCAGGTCATTTGGAAATCAGTGAGTGGCAGAGAGAGAGAGAGAGAGAGCAATCAGGCCGTCCCGGCGAGAGGCGCGCTGCCCACGGCTGATTAAATATTGAAGCTCTTTAGAAAGGTCTGCTGACCACAGACTCCAAAGCACCCACAGTGTCAGGAAATACCTGATTTCTACAAATCACACCCGACCGCCCAGACCTCATCGACGGAACCGCGGCCACCAACATCGGGTGGTTTTCTGCCGGCCCAAAGCGGTTTCTGCGGGGACCTCCCCTCGATTCTCGGACCGGTTGGCTGGGCGGGTGCTCTGGGCCGAAGGCGGCTAACGGGCCCACCGGGGGCTCCTACCCCTGACCTCAGCTTCATTAGCCCAGTGCCTGCCCCACCCCCCGAGCCAGCCGGGCTGCTGAAATATGAATCAGCTGCTTTCTCCCGGCTCCCCGTCCCGCGGGCAGAGGCGCTAATGAGCGGGGCAGTGGCCAAAGAGCGCCGTGGGAGAAGAAATGGATTTGGGGAGGCCGCCGATTGGCCGACCTGCCTCTGGACAACGGCGATGGGGATCCAGATGTTTCTGAGCAAGACTCGCCCACCTAATGGGCCCTCTGATGCCCCCGACGGCCCTGCCGGCCCTTCCGGGCTCCTCAGTCCCTCCAGGGCCCTCCCCCTCCCCCAGGTCCTCACCCCCATGCACACCACCCCCAGACTTATCCTTGCCAGCTCCGGGGCTTGGAAACGAGGAACAAGGGAAACATGGGCACATGTATGTTGACATTAAGCTCCCACGGTTTCCAAATTCCCCGACCGTGCAAGGCTGGCTAACCTCGCCAGAGCCCGAGCGTGCTGCCACCGCGCCCCAGGGCGGCTCTGTCCCTGGGTGCCCTGCCACGCCCCCAGCTCCTGCCCTGCCACGGGGTTTGCAGAGCCCACCCTGACCGCCTGCTCCCGTCCCCTGTGGTCACGTCGCCCCCTCTGCCCGGTCTCCTCCAACCCCAGAGCGGTCCGACTCCTCTTCACAGGCCACAGCTCCTACTCACTCCCGAAACCGCCGGCGTTGAACTTGTGACCTTGATCGCCCTTTGTGAGCGGGTTTTCCAACCTCGCTGCATCTCCGCTCTTTGGGCTGCATCGATGCCGAGGCCGGCCTGGCAACCCCATTTTTCTTAGCGGCGCTGAGCAATCACCATTCGTCTTGGAAATTGGCTCATTCCTCCAAACGCATTCATGAGGAGGCCGGGTGTCTCCTCCAATGAGGATGGGCATCTTAAAGGATGCGCCCCCGCCCCCTGCCCACCCCCTGAAGCCGATATGAAAAAGAGATGGAGATGGAGTGCTCTCCAGGAGGAGAGACTGGGGCGGGCGGACATGGAAATGCATGAGGTGAAACACTCCCGAAAATGGGGGCTCAAAATGTCATTCCGTAATGAAACAACCACCAAGCACGGCGGCGGGGCGGGGGGGGGGGAGGGATTCCAATCGCACAGGTGGAGAGCAAGCACGTATTGCATCTCCGTGTAAAACAGACGGACTCCTCGCAACTCGGAAGGGAATTAGAATTATTCATTCATAACTTCCTAGATGAGGCTTCGCCTCCCACACCTCACGGGCCCCCGTCTTCATCACAAGACGTAAAGCTTTTTATCTCGCCGACATCTGAGCCCCTCGGAGGGAGGACAGAGGTGGCTCCGGCCTATTTTTTTAAGGGTGTCATCGATAACTCCGGACCGAGGCCACGTGCCCACTGCCCATCAGAGAACGTGCCGGCACTCGCGTGGCCCGCAGCGCCACGCACGCTGGTCCCGCTCCGGGGTGGAAAGGCCAGTGTGGGCCAGGGACCAGGGCGCTAACCTATGCACGGCCGGGGTGGGGGTGACTTCCTGGCCTCGGACCGTAGACGGACGATTCCCCCAGCGCGAGGCGGGCCGAGCTGCGTCAGCCGCCGGCTCACACGTGGAAGAAAACGGCCTCTTCCTCGTCACTGCCGGAACCAACCCCCGCCCACGCCTGCAGGGGGCGCTGCCCATTTCCGAGGCCGCCAGAGGTCCCACAGGCAATCGTCTTCGTGTCCGGTAAAAAGTGTCCTACAGGCCCCCCCCCACCCACGTCCCAGTCAGCCCCCCACTGGGAGGCACAGGGAGACGTCACCTACCTGTGCAGACACCGTCAGCAGGGGACCAGGACCCCGGAACAGGGGTAAACGGTGGGCTGCCTAGAAATTTCCGTGGCTTCACCTAAGCTTGTGATCCAGGTGGGAACGAGCAGACACTGTGTGTGTGTGTGTGTGTGTGTGTGTGTGCGTGCACGTACGCATTTGCACGCAGGAGTTACTGCAGGGGGCTGGTTAGACACTTGGCCAGAGCATCTGCCTGGGATCCTCCCTGGGCACCTGGAGGGGCTCACGCCTTCCCTGGGGAGGGGAGGCCCAGCCCCGGGAGAAGGTCGCTCCTCCCTCAGTCTCCGCCTCCATTAAAACCTCCTCGGAAACCCAGCTGGCCAGGCAGGCCTCCCCCTTCCGGGGATGAAACTCAGGGGCTGGTTTTATATGGGGGGGCTGCCTCTCACCAGGGTACAAAGACCAAGCTCCTGAAACGGGAACAATGCGGAACATGCCCCCGGGCACTGCAGCTCTTTGTAAAACCCTGAAGCCCCCAAGGGTGGTGACCTGCCCCCCCTTCATTCGGCCACCCTCAGGAACACGCGATTGTCACACGTCTCACAGTTAGCTTCCGGTGGCCCTCCACGGGACCCCCATCCGGGTCTCACCGGTGAGAACGCTCGGCAGTGCCCATGCGGCCGCTGGTGTGGGACTGAGTGTCTTCTGGGGACACGCACATGTTTCATGATTTAGACACAAGAACGGACTCCCTGAAAACGGCCAGGCTCCAGCGAGACAGCACGTTATTCGGGCGCGTCACGGGACGGACTGTATCCCCCGGACGTGTGGAAGTCCTAACCCTCCCCCCACCCCCGGGGCCTGGGATGGAACCTTGTTTGGGAACAGGGTCTCTGCAGAGGGTCAAGTGACGGCGAGGTCACTGGGGTAGACCTGACCCAGGGTGACTGGGGTCCTTATGAGAAGGGAACGTGGACACGAAGACAGACACGCGGGGGGGGGGGGGGGGGCGTAGTCAGGACTGAGACGGCCACCCGCACGCCAAGGAACCGGGAAACCAGGCCGAGGCCACCAGGAGCCGGGGAAGGCCTGGAGCGGGTTCCCGCGCAGGCCCCCCCGACTCTGAGACGGGGAAGAGGGGGGTTCTGTTGCCGGCCTCCGGTCTGTGGGATTCGTTACCGCAGCTGCCCTAATCAGTACGAGGTGTCGGGACAATCACTCCCGTCGCCGAGAGGCCTGTGGCAGATGGTGCCGGCCCTGCGGGCAGTGTGGTGGTCCTTCTCCCGCCCCCTCAGGGCCCTGAGCTCCCGTGGGCGAGATCACTAGGGATCGGTCTCAGAAGACTGAACGCACAACCAGACAATGGCCAGACCACAGGTGGCGGCAGGACTCTGGCCCACCGCTTCTGCCGCCACCAGCCCGGGAAGCCCGCCTACACCCCCTGCCACGTTGACCGGGACGGGCAGGACGTGGGCAGGGACAGCCAGCGTCCCCCGGCTCCGCTCCCAGCGCAGGGCCGACAGAGAAGGCCACGCAGGCTCCCAAGAGTCACACCGGGAGCCGCCCCAGGTCCCCTGGGCCCACAGCACCTCCCCCGTCCCACCGCAGACCACGCCCCTCCCCGCCTGCCTCTGTGTCTCTGCCCCACACGGGGGAGGGTGGCTGCACCCTCGTCGGAGCAGCTCCACACACACATCCCCTGCCTGGTCTCCCTTGGGTGCTCTCCCTTTCTGTCCGCAGTCTGACTCCCTCTCACACCACAAGGGCCATGGGGGCCAGCCGGATGCCCGGCACAGTACAGCTCCCGGGAAGTATCTTCTGGGTGGTGGAAACGGTGGATCGATGCTGTCGCGATGACTAGTGTTTGTTGAATGACTGAATGTTTTTCCTGCAACTTGTGAAGACAACATACTATGACCTCGGAACCTGGGGCTAAGGTGTGTGTTAACGCGCTGGACAGCCCTGGGCGTTGGGCAGACAGGGGAGCTGGCCAGACTGTGAGCTCCAGGCTCCCTGCACAGGACGCATTACTCTGCCAGCCTTATTTACTGTGGTATTTTTGAAATTATAATAAACTTGCTTTCTTCTGAATATTCAGATGCTTCAAAAGGTACCCAAAGGACGGGATTGGCCCCGGGGGAAATATGCTATTATGTGTGCGTACCATGTTTTGCATAGGCCTTCCATCATCTACATAATTTATGTGCTCCTGCATAATTTCACCTCTTTTTATGTTTTCTATGTATTTGCGAGATAATCTGGAAATCCGTTTCCTACCGTCACAGGCGCAGAAGGAACTCGGGCCGACTCCTTCACCCACTCGGCCTCCTTCCCAGGAAGCGCCGCCGGAAGCCCCGGGGGGCCGGCGCCTCCCCCAGCCCAGACATCAAGGCCGGGAAGCCGGGGCGGCTCGCGGAGCTCGCAGCAATGAGCCGGAGCCTCGTCCATGCCTGTGCTCTCCTGGGCGCTCGCCGCGGTCTCTGGTGGGTGGGGCTGGCGCTCTAAAGCTCTTAAAACTGTGGGTAGTCCTCACTTTGGTTCTGAAACAGGAAAATAATGCCAAAATTAATGGGTTTTCAAAGCCTCTGAGGGGTGGGTTGCATTGAAATTTCCCCATCGTGGCGAAAGGCCCTCATCTAGGGGACAGGTAGGTTGTGGACGACGCTGGTTGGACTTGAATCGATTTTTCTTTCTCGCAGCCTCTTCCGTGTTCTGTGTTCAATGTCCTTTTCCCCCGTGCCCTCTGCGCTGCCCAAACCCCCTTCCAGCGCAGCTGCCCGGGGCAGACCGGAGACGCCTCCCTGAGCAGGGACCCCACCACGGATATGGCTCTCCGGCCGGGGTGGCCTTTGTGCACCGGCCGGCCCACCGAGGGGCCTTACCAAGATCCACAAGGTTCCAAAATTTTGTCCTCACCTCCTTTTTCAGGAAGACACGGTGATACCCGCTTAGCACTGCACAAGGATCCCTTCTGGACCAAACCAGGGAGGGACAAGGGACCTCCGTCGTTTTAGAAATAACCTCACCATCTTCCTCATTTTTGTCGGCAAAGAAACAGAGCAAGAGGGACCCTGGGGCCCCACCCTGAAGCCGTGGGGCGCAGCGGGGCCAGAGCATGGACCAGTCCCTCTGCCTTCTGACTCTCCGTCTAGGCCGGTTTGGAGAGCAAAGCCCGGAGGGGCTGGGCTGCACGGACCCGTGCGCATCAGCCGGCCTGGGGCACCCACTTCCAGGAAGCAGCCAGCCAAGGGAGAGGGTGCAGCCCCTGGACTAGGGCCAACCCGCTGACCACAGGGGCTCGGGCCTCTTCCAGGCGCCCGTGAGGCTGGGCACTGGCCCGCTGTTCCCCAGTCCCAGTCACGAGACCCTCTGTGCAGCACCACATGACTGCAGCGACCACCAGGCCCCCCAACCATCCCACCCTCTCTGGTAACTACATCCTCACTGCAACGACACCCAGCGGCTGACCGAGAGGGGCCGGAGAGAAAGTGCCAGAAAAACAGCAGCCCCGCAGATGGGACCCCGGACAGGTCCCCCCCAGCACCCTGAGCTGGCACACGGCTTTCCTTCCGGAGCACACAGAGTGCTCACACCCTGACGGTGCAGAGCATCAGTGATACGGGGAATGTCCGTTCAAAATGTGTGGTTTGTACAGAATCAATACCGACGTCCGCAGCAGCCAGCCTGACCCCAATGGAGCCGACGGAAGTGGGGCACCCGACGGAAAGGGGTGAGCCTCAGTCCTCCCCTCCCAAGGCAGAGCCTACAGAGAGAGAGCATGGGAGGAAGAAGCCTCCTAGGGTGGCAGCGTGAATATCACGCATCTGAGAGTCGCGCCCAAGACCAGAGCCCAGGGCGCCTGGGAACCTGGCTACCGAACGGAAGGAAGACCCTGATGCCCTTGCCACCGCGCCAGGCTCCAGGCGGCGCCGGCAGAGGCGCATGAGCTGCAGGACGGCGTTTCCTGCCCGTGTCCCGGGCAGCCGTTCCGCGGAGGCTCCCCTCCAACCTGTCCTCCGGGTGGGCGGGGCTCTCGGAGAGAACCGAAATGCAAACAAACCGCACAGACGCTCAAGGTGACACAGCTCCCTCCGTGTGGGTGGGTTAGGCTGTTCCCTTCCCGTCTGCGGGAGAAGATGCCGGAAGGAAAGGGATCCAGCCCTCTGCAGTCTGCAGGACCCTGGGTGCCAGGAGGAAGGACCATGGAGCCGGCCACCGCAAGCTCCCGATGGGACAGAGGCGGCGGCGCCCTGGGCCCTGGAATGCTGCCGACCCTCCCGCCTTCCCCTGCCCGCGCGGGCTGGGCAGGCGGGATGCCGTCTCTCCTCCGGGCAGGCAGACTCTCTTTGCAAATAGGCCCCTTGCCCTCGAAGCTGCCTGGACACCGGTCTTGGCTCCAGCTGGACAGAGAGAAAGGGCGAGAGGGCAGCCCAAACGTCATGGGACACGTCAGCAGGCTTCGATGGAACTTCCAGAGAAGTTCGGGACCCCCGAGGACGGCCCCCTGCGCCGGGCCCACAGCCTGGCCCAGCAGGAACGGAGGATCCGGGACCACCCGTGGGATGGACTTGCTCGTGGGGCACGGGCAGGAGCACCTGCCGCCTCTCTGCCCTGCTATTCCTTGTAACGGATACGCCTAACTCACGCTCCTTCCAGATGCGTGCGACAAACAGCTGAGAAAACAGTGAACACGCTGTACTGAAAAGTTCAGACGAAGTTGAAGAAACAGGGAGGTGTGTTCATCACTCTAGTATCTAGTCACATGAGGGCACACAGACGGTTGCTTTAAATTCGGTTTGGAAACAACCAGCAAAGTATCTAGTTACTCCCCGAATGCTTTCCCACGGTCTTCCTGGGGTAACAGTGGTGGTATTTCTCATACACTGCGCTTGACCTGGAAGACGTCGTAAGCCAGAAATCAGCGCGTTCGTGATTCTTCCTCCGCGTCCGGGACCATAAATGCTGTGGTCTCCATAAATCTGACAGCATTAGACTCCTGCACGACGGGAGTAACGGTTCGAAATGACATTTCTCATGATCGTGTCCAAGGCCAAGGGCTCACACATCTCTCTATTCCAGGGCATCTTATCAGTTCCTGGAGAATTTTTAATTTTTTTCCGTTGTCAGTTGGCTGAAAGTCTAAAAAAAGTATTTGTGTAATATAAAAACCTCTCTTTCCCTGCGATAATTTTCCATCAAAAGCCATGTCTATGGAATAAAATTTCAGTTTCTGAAGTGGCTGTTTCTCTTCCTGGGGCTCATGGAGTCCCTGGAGGTTCTCAAATGTGCTTGTGGGATTTTTCCTTGGCGCTTTCTCTTACGGAAACATCACTGGATTCCGATACCGCAACTTAAAGAAATAACATACTCCAAGCCAGCAGGCCCCTCGTGCAGCCGACATCCTATTTGTCTCTTTTTTTTTAATAAAAAAAGAACATTTACTCACCCACGCAAAAGCTAATATTGGGCATTTAGTTGTTCAATGTATTCCGATGACAAGACTCGACATGCGTGTCCCGGGATCTGTGATGGACACACTGCAAGGGGACCATGACCCTCATGGCGTTCACACCCTCACCTGTTGTGCCCCTGCCGGCCGTGCCCTTGGGTGCGGGGGCCTGTGACTTGCTTCTAACCAATCAAGTCTGATAAAGCGGCGGGATGTAAGAGAATACATACGCATGATCACGCATGCACAGCCATATACACATGATTACATAGCATGCACATGATCACATACACGAGTACATATGCACGACCATGTATACACAGCGGTGTGCTGGTAATCACATGTGCACCATGACATGCATGTGACTATGTATGTATGGCTGTATACACATGATCGTGTGCATGTGATCATGTCCACGGGGTTGTGTGTGATCATGTACACCCATTGCATACATATGATCATGTGCGCATGATTGCATACACATGACCATGTACGTGTGACCATGCACACGTGCTTATACTCACATGGTCATGTCCACAAGATCGTGTGCATGTGATCGTGTACGCACATCATATACACGTGACTGTGTACATACAATCCCATGAACATGGTCCCATATGCATGACCACATGCTCATGATGATGGACACATGGTCGAGCACACATGATCACGTGCACAGGATGAAGTCGCATGTGATTGTAACACCTGTCTCCTCAGACACTCCCCCTCTGCCCTGCGTGTGCGCTCGGGCCCCCTGCCCCTCCTCGTCACCGTGCAGGGCCACCCCTGCGGCTCCTGGACTATGACAGAGCCGCTGTGCTCGCTGCCAGCTGCCGGGCTTGCTCACCACATCACTGCGATGCCACTGGTCCCCGGAAACCTGACCTCAAGGAACAGCTTGGGCGGAATGAGATGCGGCATCCAGGACACTGTTAATGTCAACGACCTGGCTTGTTATCGGTTTAGACACATTTTACCGTACCGTGACTGTAGTCAGCGAAACCCGGAGAGGTCAGGCAGCGAGGACACGCACACACTCGGGAGTGCGCTATCGTACGTATCTCCCCCGCGCACGCCACACACGCTTTAAATAAACCCGAGTCAGTTCGGCAAACAGCGGCTCCTCCTTCTCTGTAACAACACCTGCTCCCCGAGTCCCTGGGCGGAGAGTCAAGTGCGGACTCTCCGCCGGTGCCACCAGGGACTTGCACTTGAAGGGATGGATTTGTGTTCGTGTTCAAGAGCCTCGTCTGAGAGGCCGGCCGGGCTCTGGCATGGGCCATGGGGAAGGGCCGCAGGTGCCGTCCTTGGTGACGTGCTGCCGTGTCCCCAGGGACGCCAGGGACGCCGCACCTGCCCCACGCACCGGAACCGGCAGGGATGACCGACCACAAGAGCGACGAAGATCTGCCCCGGACCCACGCACACGGAGACGAGCCGTTACAGGTGGCGGGGATGGCTTTGAGTCCCGACAGGTGGACTTGCTCCTGGGAAGTGCCAGCTCCTCCCGCGGAAGGGGGCATTCCTGAGCAGACACGTGGCCTGGTTTCAAGGGGAACCATGATGAGCCCCACCCAGGCCACACTGTCAGGGACTTTAGGGCCCGTTCTTCCCAGTGCGTGGCCCCGGCCCTCGACAAGCGGGGACGGAAGAAGTGAGGCCTGTGACTTTAAGTCCTTCCCATCCAAGCATCCCCCAACCCTAAAAGTACCGCCCCTTGTGTGGACTCGTGCTAGATGACACCCCCAGCTTCTCTGACACTCAGACGTAGCCGTGGGGTCATCTACTCTGCCAGGGGCCGTGGGCCAATGTGGACAACACCTTCGGCGTGACGCCCCTTCCAGTCAACTGTCGCCCGTGCCCAGCACGGCGTGGCCCTGCACAGACCTCAGCCGAGGCCTCAGCCGAGGCCACAGCCGGCCCTCCCGCTCGCCCGGGCTCTCCCTGGGGCACTGATGCGAGCCAGAGACCAGCTTCTGCTGCCGTGGGCCCTCGGACGGTGCCTGCCTGTCACTCCAGACCAGCTCGCTGGAGCCAGTTCCGCTCCCTTCACTCGAAGCCATGACAAAGGAGCTAGAACCACGTAAAGGGATGAGTCACTGGGTGGGGGCCAGGCTCCGAGGTCAGCCCTCTGTCCCAGCAGCACCCACACAGCTCCCTGAGCTCCTGACACCCATGGTGGCCACCCCTGACAACCCACCGGGGGCCCAGGGGGGCTGGGACAGCAGGACACAGAGGGGCAGGCTCTGACGCCCGAGGAGCCCCCCGGCGGGGGTCGCTGTCTCCGTTTTCCCCCGGATCTGCTCTCAGCAGACACGCACACAACAGCATCACCGGGGTGAGAGACACCGTGTCACAAGGAAACAGACCAGTCACTCCCGCAGGGCTGTCCTCCGGGACCCAGCACGCCCCGGCTGGCCGAGCCCCCTTCCCACACACGCCCCAGCTGGCCGAGCCCCCTCCCCACCTCGGTCGGATGGGGAAATACCCTTCATATTTCAAGCCCCTGAGATGTGGGGTGCTTGTCCCAGCGGCACAACCTGAACCATCCCGGCCCTGCGCCTCCTCACCAGGGACCGTCCACCCCAACGCTGAACCACCGACCAGCGTCCGCACACTTCCTTCTCCCTCCCAGCGCATGAGCGGGCAGCTACAGGCTGCACGCTGCCCACGCATGTCTGTGGCCCTGTCCCTGTGTCCACTCACCTCTGCCCTGCAGGACCTCGTGCTGGGGGAGGGGGCGGGACGGGCGCTTGCTGACTCCGTCTCCCCTCTCAGAGGAGACGGTCCGAATTGTCTGTGATAATGCAATGAGTCCCTTTTTATTGAATACTTAGGTGGCTTCCTTCGGTGGGAGGTTAGTACCATAACGAGTCTCTCTCTGTGTATCATTCTTCACATCTGCATTCCGTTCACCATGCTGGAGCTTCCACGGGGTGTCAGGCGCCACCCCTTGTCTCAGGGTGGCCCCCAGAGCAGGGCACACCGAGTCACATGGTAAGAAGACGCACACACCAGGTAGCTCTCCGGAAAGTTTGGGACAGTGTCGCAGTCCCGACAATAGCCCAGACTGCCTGGCTCAGCCCCACGCCTTCCGACACAACGAGTTTTATAAGTTTCCACATTTCGGGGATTATTTTCTGAGCAGACAGACATTCATGTGCTTTGTCTGTGGCCGTGCCTGCCCCCGGCCCAGCTAATAACGGCTCACCCATCGTCCGCTACGAGCTCCGAAGCAGGGCGCCCCATGTCCCCCCTCTGGTGCCCTTGGAAGCAGGGTCTCGAGCCAGTAATAAATGAGGGAGGGGAGGAAACCCCAGAATCTGGTAATTGATTATTTAGTGCAAAAGAGGAGGAAAACGGTCGCAGGTGGCGGTGGCAGATGCGACAGCCCAGGATGCTTGGCAAAGCCCGGCACACATTTGGTGACCAGCACGACAGCTTCAGAGACGCTCGGCGTCCAACCGAACGGCTCCTGGCCCTGCGTCGCGAGGAATGCGAGGTGTTTTTATTTTCTCCGCTGACTTCTCTGCCTCTTTTCTAAACACTCAGACGGTGACACCCACAGCAGAAGCTATGTGAAACCGGATGCCTGGGTGAGGCCGCGGAATGCTCTCAGTAAAGCAGGCCCGCGCTCGAGTGTTTGGAAACACACCGTCGCTGGGGCCTGTCTCAGAACGGAAGGACGCCCGGGAGCCTGAAGGGCAGGGGCCTTCAGGGGTCTTGGGTTTGGCGAGGGTCCCGAATCACCCCTCATTCTAGGTGCCCATTCAAAAGGAACTTCCCCTTCTTCTTCTTTGTCACACATGCTAACGACTCTCTAACTTCCTCTCTGCCTCGCTGAACAACCCTCGCCTGCTCTCCTGGAGCTCCCAGGGTGCTGGCTGACCATCTGATGCGTCAGGACCGCCGTCCTAGAAGGGCTTCTGCTCTGCAGCCCCGCCCACCACTCCTGCGACCACCCACTGGCCGCTGAGGTTCAGGAAGACTCGGGCTCCGGGGAAGCAGGTCAGAAACTGCTCGTGGACCAAAGACAGCTCCGTTTGCATTCGGCCTCCGCTATGAGGTTCGCCCTGGACACCCCGGCCGAGGGGAAAGGGAGTCACACACCCCCGTGCAGAGGCGCAGGGACGGCCGGGCCGCTCCAGCCGGGGAGGGGGCCAGACCACCTCCGCCACAGCCATGCCATCAGGCGGCGATGACGTTTGTGAACCCCAAGTCCCCGGCAGCCCTGGTCCTTACTCGTGTCGTGAGGACTCTCACCCAGAGGGCCTGTGCCCTGCCAACCAGATGTCTCCATCTCCAGTGACCTTTGAACGGGACAAGGGGGTGGGGAAATGAAACTGCCTTAGCTCCCCCAGTGAAGTCAAGTGTGGGAGAGGGAGAAACATTCAACGCAGTAACAAAAATACAAACAAAATAACACACACGTGTGCGTGTACACACGCACACCCCCTACCCCTGGCAGAGAGACAATACAAGAGCTGGCGCTTGCCGACCATTCTCTGGAAGGAATTCCTTCCCTCCTTCTACCTGATCACGTGGATCACAGGGAACCTGAGTCCTCAGGCGGCTCAGACCTTCAGAAGGTCGTTATTGTCCACTTCCCGGCCAAAGGGCTGCACGAGGCCCAAGGAGCACCCCGGGCTGGGAAGCACCCAACGTGGCTCTCCCTGACCTTGACGCCCAGGCTCCTTCAGCTGGGCCACGCCCTGCAGACCGCGAGTCTGAACTTCACCTTGCTCGGGCTGCCCTGGCTCTACCCGTGCTCATGCCCAGTGTGAACTGTGTCCCCCGTCAGCTTCTAGAAAGAGCGGCTGGCCCTGCCGCGTGCTTGTGACACGTGGGGCTGGAGCCCCTGTGCTCTCACTTGTAGGTGAGCCCGAGCCACGCTCTGGCACAGTGGGCGGCCCCCGACCTGTGGCCCTTGGGGAGCAGGCGTGGACCAGGGGGCAGTCCTCCGTCCCCCCCGGGCAGCCCCGCCCACAGGCAGGAGGTGTGGGCCAGAGTCTTTGTGCCCAGAGTTTAACTGTGGTCAGAAGGCACGAGACACGGGGGAGAATACAGCGGCTGGCCGCTGACCGCCCGCCTTCTGACATGCCTGCCTCAGTTCCAACGCTGCGGGACGCCGTCCACAGGGCAGCGATGAGGAGCGGCGTGAGCCCGGGTGGAAGCATGTTGTCCCATGCAGCAGGGGGCAGACGTACACTCGGCTGGTCCAGCGCTTGGCTGACGGCCCGGGACACCCCTCGGTCCTTCGTCCCTGGGTTGGCCTCACTCCCAGCGGCTCCCCACAGGGTCCCAGACAGCTCAGGGCAACGTCGGCAAAACACGGCGTTCCCGGTCTCCACCACCGCCTCGGCCGGGGTCTCGCGAGCAAGCCTCGGCGGCCCTTGTAAATCTCACTGGGTCGTGACCTTATCCCCAAGTGAATTCCTGCGTCCAGGGAGGTCAGAGGTGCTGTCCGGCTGGCCCAGGGCAGAGGTTGCCCCCAAATACAGTGACTGAGTGTCTGGGGGGAGCACCCCCCAGAGGAGGGTTTGAGGGGCGGGGAGTAGAGAGAGGACGAAGGCGGCCCGGGAAGCCAGAGCTGCGTGCCTGGAGGGGTGTGTTTGTCGTCGTAAGGCAGCCACCCAGAGCCGGGGGAGCTAGGGCAGGAATGCGGGTCACAGCAACCGCAAGTCGCGACAAGGCCACCTCCCCCCCCCCCCCGCGCACCTCCGGCACAGGGGCAGCGGCGAGCACTGGGGTGCTGCACTCCATTGGGGTCCCCAAAATGCATGTGTGGCCCCCGTGGCCGCGTTAGGAGACCCCCTGGAGTCGTTGGCCCTAGGGGCCCCTGGCTCTGAAGAGCCGTCAGAGGATACATCGGCCACAGTCGGAGGAGGAACCAGAACAGTCATCCATCGTTCTCTGCTCCACAGAGGCGGGGTTCTCAGGCCGTTCCGCACAGGTCCGCCTGTTAGTTTGCAGGAAAAACTACACGAACCATCTTGACACACGTGTTACCGTGTGTCGTCTCCAAAAATGCACCAGTCCTGCCCGTGTTTCTTGATGGCGTGTCCATCACGCCAGGCGCCCGCTCACCCCCGCCCTCCTCCCTCCATCTCTGCTCCGCAGACACCCCCTTTGCTCCTTATTTCTCAGTGAGGCTCGAGGCCAACAAAGTGCATTCTCCACAGCTGGGCCTCACGCTCCGGGTGCCAGGGTTACGGTGTGGGCTGGTCCCCATGTCCCGCTGCGCGCTCTCACAGGAAATAACAGACCTGCTGCAGCCCCCGTGTGCTGGGAAGCTTCCCTCTGCCAGTCCAGACACTGCCCGCTGTCTGCCCCCCTCCATCCACCCGCCCGAGGAGATGAACCGAGACGGTCTGCACAACAGGGCATCCTCGTCCACAGGCTTCCGGTTGGGCTCACCCCCGGGACCCCGGGAAGGAGGCCAGGGGAACAGAGCGAAGAGGGTGAGGCGGGGGCCTGGCTCCCCCGGCTGCCTCCTCGCCAGGTCCCATGGCCACACTGGCCTCCACTGACCGCCCCGCTTACTGCAAGGAGCTTCTCGCCAGGACCGTCTTCTTCCCGTCACGTGGCCACTCCCTTGCTCGTGCGTTCAGATGAGGAGGCGGCGCTGCCCTAGCCTTGGAGACTTCTGGCACTTTCCTCACGTCTCTGTAAACAGTATCGCCAGCGCATTCTCCTCCAACGGCTCCGGCTGAGGGTGCAGTCTGCGTTCGGCCAGGACCCGACCGACGAGCTCAGCGTAGCCAAAGCGTCTCCGCGTATCTTCCGGGTGCATTTGGCTGCCTTACAGAGGCGCCTGGCATAATGTCAACACTTAGTGTCTTGTTCCTGCTGGCTGCCCTGGGACCACACACACACACACACACACACACACCAGCATTAAATTACATGTGAGACAAAGCCAAGTGCTGGCAAGGAGGCAGAGCAACTGAAGCTTCAACACGCCACTCGTGGGAGTGGAAACAAGGGCAGCCGCCTTCAGAAAAGCCTTGGCCAGAAGCACCGACACCAAAACACACCCCCCTGTGCCTTGGCAGTGCCACCCCTGGGTGTAGCCCAGAGAAACGAGTGCGTCCGCCCGAAAGGACACGCACAAGGACACCCAGAGCAGCACTGCGGGTCACGGCCCCAAACCGGGAGCCACCCCAGCGCCCGTCGGCAGGCCTGTAAATAACCAGACTGCACGCGGGGTTTAACGCAGAACAAGCCAGCGACCCACACAGCCACCCGGCTGCCTCTCAGAGACGATGCTGAGAGAGAGAGAGACGCCAGGCCCCAGAAGTGCACACCGTGCGACTCCATTCCTGTGGGTGTCTCAGACAGGAGAAGCTAATAGGCGGTGAGAGGTTTCAGAGCCGCGAGTCCCTGGGGGAGGGGCGTGTGGAACAGAGACAGGAATGAAGGACACCTCTGAGCCTAGGGCACCCCACGTCCTGATGTGGGTGTAGCGACACGTAACACATCATCAGACCGCACATTCGTGGAAGCCCTTGCACACTCTGCCGCATCCGTGTGACACGTCCAGAGAAAGTCAAATTTCAGAACGACATGTGAGGGTTGCCACGATATTCAATACAAATGTTCGCTGAAATTAGATGCCTCACATGCCTCTAAACGTGGTTGCTTACCAGTGTGTGAACCCCAAGCCGTAAGGATCCGTGGCTGACCCTTCTTCACGGAAGAATCACGGGCAGGCTGCCAGTGACCAAGGAGTGATCCCGGAGACGGTTGCAGGAACTTGAGATCCCTTTGCCACCTTTTGATTTCCAGTCCCGGCCCCTTCTTCTTCAGCCCCCCAGCTGCATGGGATTGTGAACACCGCCCCCGGGCAGACAGGTCACTTTGCGGACAGGTCAGTGGGCAGAAACAAGAGGACGCGGGCACCAGGCAGGCCCCGCGGCTCTCCTTGCCATGGCAGAGCTCAGTTCCAACATGTGTTCGCAGACTGGTGTGAAAAGGCAGTACAGAGCCACACGGGGCCGACTTCCCCGCAGGAGGAAGGTGGCACTCTCCTGACCAATAAAGAGGTGACCCAGGAGAAGTCCCTGGGACTCGCGCTCCCACAGAAGCACTTGGACTGCTTTGCGGCTGACAGTGTCTAAAGCAGGAGACCCATATGGTCATTGGAGAGGCATTTCCAAGTTCAACAGCTTGAAGGGCGGGAAGGGTTTGAAGTGGGCTGTGCCCCAGAAAATCAGGCTGGAGGTCCAGGGCCCCCTCCCCCGCCGTACCTCCTGGCGGTGTCAGGGACATTGTTTGGGGTCCCGATAGAAACCTCAAAATGCCGTGCTCCAGTGACAACTGTGCCTCCCACGCACGCCAAGCACGACCCCACCTGCAAGGTCGTGACTGGCTCCTGCCCACGTCCCCACCCTGGCCTTACCACACCCCTGCCCACCATGCACTCCAGGGGCCTCCAGGGACCGTCCTGGCCCTGCCCCATCTGCCAGCCCTGCCCTCCTCTCCCCCGGTGCACACACTCCCTCCCGGGCAGGCCCCAGCCTCCCTCCTCCGTCCTCGGAAACCCCTTCTCGGAACACCCCTCCGAGCAGGTCCGCCTTGGTCTTCCCACGCGTGGCCAGGGACTTCCCCTTTGGGGAACTCCTCACAATTCGGGGTTGCGTACTTACGCAGGGGCTCACCTTCCAACTCCTGTCTCTTCTCTTAGAATGGGCCCACGAGGGGAAGACGTCCCCTGGGTTTTCCACTGAAGTCCACCCGAAGCAGAGCCCCACGCGGGGCGCAGGCGCCAGTGAAACAGGCAGGTAGGGGGACAGAGGCGGTGACACGGAGGGACGCTGAGCACGCCGGGTACCACTGTGGTCTGCCACCCGGCAAGGAGGCGGCCCTTCAAAGGCTGGGCTCAGAAGTCAAACAGAAGAAAAGTGTCATCCAGAAACCCACGCTGATGAGGCCGCCGGAGAAGAGAAACTCCCGTACGGTCGACAGTGACAGAAGGTAGCAGAATGCTTTTGACCAGTGACCACCACGTGGCGTCAGGAATTCATTCAAAACGAGCAAAACTGCCTTGACCAAGACAGACCTCGCCCACGTTTTCATCACAAAGATTAGGAATGACCCCACACACACACAACACAAGGGAACTGTTCGTTACAATACGGTGGGTGGATGCAACCTTCCGGCTGTCTGAAGCCAGGCATGTAGCCGCAGCATCGTAACCGTTACTGCTGGTCTCAGCCGCACGTTGAGTACAACGGCAGCGCACACCGAGCCTGCCGAAGGTTTCTGCTGCTCCGCGCGGACACCGGAGAGGAAGGGGGGGCACCCGAGAGAGACAGCCTTGTGAGAAAGAACAGGAAACCGGTGCCGGTCGCTCCTCAACCTCGCCTCGGCAGCAAAGTCGGATGATGAAGGTCCTGCGTGCGTCTCGGTAGCCAAAGGCACCTGAAATCAGTGGTTATGGGTGCCAACCGCTCCTCACCGTGCCTGGGCCCCCCACCCTCGGGGTCTGTGCCGCCCCGTCGGCTCTTCTCCCTTCCATGCCCCGCCCTCCTCTGCAGTGCCCCCTGCAGCAGACAGAGGCCTGCTCAGAGGGGGGCGTGGGCGAATGCGTCACGAGAGACACCTGGCTCTCGAAGGAGATGGGGGGCTTCCTTCCCCGCTGGGAGGCCCGCCTGAGCAAACAGTCCCTGACCCAAGGGGACCCACATCAGACGCTGTGCATCCTGGGAAAGAGGGAGCCTTATAGCTGGTCTCCTGAGGCTGCCCCCGACTCCCCAAGGCCCAGCCGAGGTGTGGGGGGCTGACTCTTCCCTCCCCAGGGCAGGTGCAGAGGCCAAGCTTCCACTCTGAGGCCGACACCTCGCTTGACAGCCAGGCACAGCGTGTGTTTGGCTGCGGACACAAGCCACCCGCTGACAGCCCTTCCCCAAAGCAGGTCGGTCGGGAGAAGACAGTCGTGAAGGTCCACCTTCGGCCTGCATACCAGAGTTCAGGTGTCCACGTGAAGACGCTTTTACAGGTAAGCACGGACGTAAAGGAACTGAGTGCATCCACCCCCAAAGTAGAAAATGACTGATTGCTTTGTGCACTGTGTCCTTGGTACCTTTTTAAAAAGAGCTGAGTGTGTTATTAACCAGCTAATTAGGATGAGGCAAGGTTGTCATGTGTCTTTATCACCGCTGTCCTTAAAAGCCTGATCCGAAACTTGCCCTCGGGCCTCCCTGTGTTTGGTGGGCGATGGGAGTGGGCCGCCCCGCGTGGACGGGCCCTCTGGAGCCGCTCGGCCCGCCTGGCACGCAGCTCACCCTGCGGGAGCCCGGCCCTCACCGCCGCGCCGGCGCAGCCTCCTGGAGGCTCACTCAGGCCTTGGCAGGATGGCGGGGACAGAGCAGCTGTTCACTCTGACTCCCTCCCATCGTTTGACCGGCTTTTAATCTGCAACAGCGCTTCCAAAATTGAAAACGGAACCAGGCTGAGTTCCCGACCAGGGCTCACGGAGAGCAGGGCTGGCTGGGCCCGTCACCGCGGGTGCCAGGATGAAGATGGATCTCCCTCCGTGACCGCCTGGACGCCTGGCGGGGCGGAGGCTGGGCTGCCAGGCGCCTGCCGAGCGCGGGAGAGAGGCCCCCGGCCGCGGCGAGCGCCTCCCTGGGCGGGGCCCAGGGACAGTCTGTCCCCGTAAAGCCAGGCGCCCATGCCACACCTGTCTCCAGGACCCCTCGGTCCCCCCGCGGCCAGGGACAGGCTGTCTGTGTGACGTTGTTCATAACCGAGAGGCGCTGGTGCCAAAGGCAAGGGTTCCTCAGGATGCAGCCAGGTTGCCCTTCTCGAACTCATTCTAATTTATGTTCTTTTAAAAATATTTCTTAGGAGGACTTCTTCCAGACATTCCGATTTCTCTTTTCAATTGTGTTAAAATACAATAACATAAAATGTATCATCTGCCCTGGCTGGCATAGCTCAGTGGATCGAGCTCGGGCTGCAAACCAAAACATCACAGGTTCGATTCCCAGTCAGGGTACATGCCTGGGTTGCAGGCCATGACCCCCAGCAACCACACATTGATGTCTCTCTCTCTCTTTCTCCCTCCCTTCCCTCTCTAAAAAAATAAATAAATAAAATCTTTAAAAATATATGGCCGATATTATTTTAAAAAACATATCATCTTAATCACTTTTTTAAATTTTTAAACTGATTTTTAGAGAGAGATAGACATCCATTTGTTGTTTCACTCGTTGATGCATTCATTGGTTGAATCTTGTCTGTGCCCTGACCAGGGATCGAACCCACAACCTTGGAGTATCGGTACGACAGCCTAACCAATGAGCTACCTGGCCGGGGTCCCACCATTGTTAGCTGCCCAGTTCAGCGGCAGTAAATTTTTGTTCACCCGTCGCTGCCATCCGTCTCCACAGCTCTTCCGTGCTGCAAAACCGGACTCCGCCCCGTGAACCCCGGCTCGCCGGGCCCGCTTCCCTCTCTGCCACCGCAGATTATAGCCCTTTTAAAGGAAGTGGAGTTCTGTTTGTATTGTCTTTTGGGGTGGCAAAAAAATTAATAAATAAGGACAGTACCCTCACCACCACTCTCCTGCAGTCCTTGAAGGGTTTCCCTGGGGTCCCCCCAAAAGTGGTCAGGAGCACAGATTAAGAGCCACTGATCTGGGGCAGTGCAGTAGGATGTTGGCTTTAACAGGAACACGCCAGTGTCTATGTGACCATCCCTGCGTTTCTACACAACAAGCGGCTCCCGATGATTCATTGTGAGACAGCGCCCAGCACACCTGTGCCTGTGTTTGAGGTGCCATTCGCGTAGGATTCTGCCCAACGTCTCTGTGTTTGTGTTTACAGAAAATATGGGTCTGTGGCTTCCTGGGGGTGTCTCCTCCTGGTCTGGGGACCAGGGCAATTCTGGCCTCATAGGATGAGGTAGAAAGTATCCCCTTATCTTCCATTTTGGGGAAAAGTTTGAGAAAGATTGGGATCAGTTCTTTAAACGTTTGGCAGAATTGACCCCTAAAGCTCTCACATCTTCTCACAACGAAGACTTTTCTTCGTTGGGAGAGTTTTGGTTACGGATTAAACCTCCTTGCAAGTTCTAGGTCTGCGTTTAGATTTTCTATTTCTTTGTGATTGAGTCTTGGTTGCTTTTGTGTTTCTGGGAATTTGTCCATTTCATCTAGGCTATCCGGTTTTCTGGTGTGCAGCTGTCCCTAGTACTGTCTCATCTCTTCCGCTCTGTGGAATCAGTGGTAATACCTCATTTTCGTTTCTCATCTTAGTAATTTGCGTCTTCTCTTTCTTCGTCTAGCTAGCTAAAGGTTTGTCCATTTAGTTGATCTGTTTAAAGAATCAACCTTTTGTTTCATTGATTTTTCTATTGTTTTTCAACTCCTTATTCCATTTGCATCTGCTCTAATCGTTACTATGTTCTCCCTCCGCCAGCTCAGAGCTTGCTAAGCTCCTTTTAACCGTGTGACCATTTCAGACAGACATTTTTAAAGCTTCCTCTAGAACTGCCTTGCAAATATTTAATTTCATTTTAATAGGCCTTGGGGCTCACCCACAGCCTCACGGCCAAACCCGCCTTCCCCCTCAGCTGCAGACCCCGTGCCCTCCCCTCCCTGACACGTGCGAACTTAAACACTCGACTGCGTCCCGCTCTAGTTAAACGAGTCCCGTCGAAGAACCTTCGCAGAGTGAATGACGCGCCTGGGTCACGCGGGCTGCAGGTTTTCCTCATCCCTTCCACGCCCCTCGTTTAGGCGGACGGATGCCCTCAAGCTTCTCCCCAGGCCCCTTGCTTTCTTGGCAGCTGCCCCCCAGTTAGGTGGGCTTCGCCTCCCGTCGCTGGGGGCAACTCCACTCTGAAAATTGGTGTTCAGTCCCACGCGGCAAGCAGACATTCTGAGAGGCAATGCGCGTGGTTTGGGGGCCACTTTAGACACCCCCCAGGCCTGGGCTTGCCTTCGGGGTGCCCGCCTCCAGCAGAGTGCATGGGTGACTCCCCGCCTATGGTCCCAAATGTATCCCATATCATCTCAGAGTGGGACCGGGCTTGATCTGGCTCAGCATCCGCTGTCCCCCTTGAACAGGGGGGCAGAGTGAGTCCTCAGGGCAGACTTCCCAGCCCGTGGCGGGTGCCCCCAGCCGCACGGCCTCTCCGACAGGCGGCCGAGGCTCGGTAATTGGCCCAGGCATCCACACTGCCGTCCAGGCCTGAAGCCGGGCACCAGCACCACCTATTTTGGTAACGTGCCCTTTCGCTGCTTCCAGCCTGGCGATCAGCTCCCCGAAGTATCAGCTTTTCACCGTGCCTGCTGCTCCAGGGACCGATTTCAAGGCGATGACCAGGCCGGGTCAGGCCGGTGTAATAATAACACAGAAAAACCTGCTGCTCTCTCTAAGACGCCACGCCTTCTTCTCCACACCAGCCTCAGGTGGGGGGAGGAGGCAGCGAGAGGGACCACCTGTTCATTTCTACAAGTCAGACTTACAGGCTGCTGTTCCTGCCCGAGCCTATCACCGGCGGGGTGAGCCCTTCCTTGTCCGGGGAGTCTGGGGTCGAGGGCAGCAAGCCCCGCTCTCTGCCGGCTAGCTGCCGAGCGCTCCCCCACCCTGTACCTGGGAGGGCGCAGGGAATGGCAGGGAGGTGGCCGCTCAGGGCCCCGTGCGGGCCGATGCTCCCCGGCACAAAAGTGTGTTTAATTTATTACGTGAGCACTTCAATTGGATGGTGGCTGTTGCCCGAACGGCTGGCGGGATTTGCATACCTTATATTTACAGCCGGAGGACGGAAACCCCCTCTGAGGCCGGCACTGGCGGTGCGGCGACCGATAAATCACGGGCCGGGGAAGGGAACCTCGGAAGGAGCGTCACGCCTCATATCGGAAATAACGGCGTTCTGAAATACTGCATACGGCGTGCTGCTGCTGGGCGGGGCGGCCGCCACGCTGATGGAGGAGATCCCGGTCCTGCTCCCCGTACGAAGGCGGAGGGGACCCCCCCCAACTCTGCCTCCTCAGGGGAACCATGGCGGAGCAGAGGGGAGACCTGCACGGCCCTGTGGGGAGGAGGCATCAGCGGGCAGCCTTCTGGACGTGGGTGGACGCACCCAACAGGCTGCTGGCCGTCCAGCGGGCGGTGTCCTGCAAAGGCACACGGCACCAGCTGGCCCTGCCCCCCCGATGGCCCCGGAATGACACTCGAAGGGCAGAGCGAGAAGACTTGGAGCCTTGTAGAGAGGACTCGGGAGTACTTGGTCCTGGGTCCCTGTAAAGCCAGCTGCCCCCTTCCTGCCATCTCCGTCACCACGGGAGGCCAGGAGGCAGCTGGTCTCCAGGATGATAACCCGAGTGTCCTCTTCACGGGAGAGTGGGCCTCGCCCACCCTCGGTCCAACCACCCCTTCACTGAGAGGGAGGAGGCCTGCCAGCATGCGCCAATGGCCTGGCCTCCGTCACCCCAGCGGGCAGGGAGGGGGCCGGTTCAACGGAGCTGCCAGTCCCTCCCACCTTCTCTCTGTGCAGGCCCAGCCCCTGCCTCCTGGGTCCCTCGGGTTGCACTGGGTGAGAGGAGATGTCCGAGGAAGTGACCACCCAGCTACAGACAGGCCCGAGGAGCCCTGTGGAGTCTGGGCCAACTCCTGGGCGGGCGGAGGCGGGGGGGTGTCTGCTTCTGGCACGGCCAGTCTTGTCTGTCCAGTGAGACGCCCTCCGACCGAGTTATACCAGGTTGACCAAAGAGGGTCATAACTCAAGAGGGTGGCCAGGGACAAAAAATAAAATAAAAACGTCCTCCAGAAAGTCCAAATGGCCTTAGAGAGCCAGGAGTGGGCTCTCCCAATCATTCGTGGACAGATGGTTCCTTTCCACGGGTTTCTAGAACGTGTCTGGCCCGCCCCATCACAGCCGTCCTTGGGGTGGGCGCTCTGTCTTTGCGCCCCTGTTTAAAGCATTGGCATACTTGAGAGAGAGCGGGAAACTTTTGCACAATGGGAAACCGTGAGAGGGGGCGCCACACTCGGGGGGGGGGGGGGGGTGTCCGTAAAAACCGTCCATGCCTGACCACCAGGCCCCTGGAGCTGATCTAAACAACACTGAATGTCGACTGTCATTGAAAAAAATAAGTAATAAATAAATAAAGTGTAAAGGCAAAGAAAAAGGGACCGGGGGGAGAAAAAAAGGAAATCAATAGATGTAAAGGAAATCCATAGATTTGTTTCTTAACAAGTGAGAACAAAACAACACCAATTGCCCAGCAGCTGGCAAAGAGGACGAGCCCAGCATTTGCATGCACGCAGCTGCACCCCCGCATCAAATGCGCCCCCGACCCCCCCACACAGCCCCCAGCCCCGCGAGGAAGAGCAGACAGCAACTGACATCAGATCCATTTACAAGACACCTATGAAAAATACACACAAAAAAGAAGAAAAAAACCCAGTGTTAGAAATAACCTCTGATTACTTCCAGGTTTATTCCAGGCGAGGACATTCGCCCGTGAGGTCCCATCTGTCTTTCTCTCGAGCACGTCGCAGATGTTGGTTGACCAGGAATCAACTGGAATCTTTGGTGCCACGTCCTGTGTAGGGAAGGCGGCTCCCGGCGGGGGCTACGAGGTCCCAGCCCTCACTGCGGCTCCCAGAGAAGTGACTCCAGAGAGCAAGCACAGCGTGGCGGGGACAACAGGCCAGCCCACCCTGGGGCCACCTCGACATCCCCCCCCGCATTTTCCACGAGCGTTTGCTCAAAACCCAGTTCCACGGTGTGGCGTGCTCCGGTGGACAGCGGAGCCGACGCCCAGCGGCTGGGAACAAGCGGGAGAGAAGCAACCCACCCCTCGAACAGACACGCGGCCCCCGCAGAGAGCCCCGGCGTGGCTAGGTGCCGTGGAGTGAGGAGTCACATCCCAGAGCGAAGTGCCCTGGGGGGAGGCCAGGGGAGGGTCCCGGCAGTATGGAGGGAGCCCGTGGGGGAGGGGTCGTCCTCTTGCCACAGAGGGACAGGCGGTCACGAACCCCCAAGCAAGGAGAAACTGAGGCTGGAATCCCCCGCACGGCGTTTATAATGTGTCTGTGAAAACTTAGAATAAACTGTTTTTCTCAAAAACAAAAAACAAGCCAAGGAAAAAAAAGCCTTTCTCCAAAGGTAGATGGTAGTGACTACTTTGTACTTTGCTGCTTTGCTTGTTTGTCCAAAACCGTTTTAACCACGAGTGCCACCCTTCCCCAGGCCGCGGGGCGCCCGGCGGAGGGGAGGAGAGAGGGACCCCGGGTGGGAATGCCCTGCACCCCCTGCGGGACCCCGGACCCGGGGCTGCCAGCCAGCCAGCCCTTTCCGCCGCCCACGGCACCCACAGAGTGTACCACGTGGCTCCGTGGGTCCATGAGGAGACAGGGCCCCAGGCCGCCCCGGCAGCCTCTGGTCCCCCAAAGCGACAGTGCCCCCATGCCCCGGCCCCAGGCGAGGAGGGGTGTTGCAGGCAGGTGGTCCCCTGCAGAGCAAACAGAATCCTTGATTTTTTTTTTTTTTAATCATCCGAGCTGAGCCAGCGGCGAGCACGCCAGCAAGCACTCAGTCACTGCAAGGTTTGGAAGACAAGGCCGGAGGCGTCTGAGAGCTTTTCCAAATTGCGTCTTTTCATTTCCCTCCGCCCTCCTTACCTGGGGTCTCCTGTCACCGCTGATCCATGGGAGAGCGGGAAGTGGCTGGAGCAAATGAAACACCCACACGCCCATCCGTTACCGGGAGGGAGCGGCGGCGGCCCGGGGGCTGCTGCAATCTTCCCAGCGGCCGTTTGTAGAAAATCCAGGGGAAAACCCATTTTTTAGAAAAGTTCCCTTCGCGTAATGAGTTGAAAATATCGAATATTCAGGCTGAGGGAATACCGACCCCACGACGCCCAGGATGGATGGCGCCGCCGAAGCCGCGGCAAATAGCGGCGCCCCCATCCGTCCTGCCGGCGCGGGCTCGCCCCGGCCTCCGAGCTCATCTCCGGCCGCCCGGCCGCCGGCCGGCGCGCGGCTCCTCATTTGTTAGGACATGAAAGTCCCCTTAATATTTCTGGTCATTTCACATCGCGGGCATGTAACGACACCCTCAGGAACAACCTGTCCACCCGGGCCTGTTGTTGGCTTTGCCGGCGTCTCCTGCAATCCCGTGCAGCTGGAAATGAGCCTTGGAGAGGCCAGGGAGAAGGGACAGGCCGCTGACTTTGGAACCCCCCCACCCCCGGTTGTCAGCCCCGCTGGCCCCCGCTGGTCCGGAAAGCTGCTCAGGGCTCAGCCTCCGTGAGGAGCCAGGCTCCGGGCCACACCTTCGTGCCGGGAGCCCGCAGCCCGGACCCTCACGGCCCATGGAGGGCACACGTGTCTGGCTCCCGGACCGTGAGTTTCCCGAGTCTGGGGTCCTTGGAGGAACTGCGTCGTGCTCACAAGTGCCGTGCAGCACTCATCCTGGGGAGAAAACAAAAAACAAAAAACAAGAAAAACCCTCAGGATTTCCAGCAGCAACTTTCAGTCCTTTTCACAGATAACCTACAAAGAGCTTGTTGGGCTTTTTTTTTTTTTAAGCCTATTTTGCTTAAGGTAACAAAAACGCTGCACTCTCCCGGGATTCTGACACTAAACGGTTCTGCGACGTCGCCGCTGACTCCCCGAGCCTCTTGTCAGCCGGGTTGTCTGGGGCGCTTAGAGGGAGTTGCCAATGATGCGCCTTGACACCTGTCACCTTGAGAAGAACCAGCACCCACTTATCCGCGGCCCTGTGATTTTCTGGAAGTGCCGGCGCGGAGCCGGCGGCCTTCTGGGTCAAGGGCGGGGGGCCCCGGCGGCTCCCCACTCAGGCCCTTGGCAAGTGCTCCGCTTCTGGCTTCCATTCTGACGAAGCACGTCCGTCCATCCGTGGGGCTCAGAGGCCCTTTGGATCCACAGATGGGTCTTCCCCACCGTGGGCCCCCACCTCCTGCCGCCCCAGCCGTTTGGTCACGGGCCGGCTGTCCACAGGACCATCCGATGTCACGTATCCGGGGCCTGGCTCCAAGGACGCGTCCTCAGGGGGCTCCCCACTGTCTGGTCATCCCCACAGCAGAGGGCCAGGCCATGGCCCCCTCCGGGAACTTAGAGAAAGGAGGAGAACAGGGCACAGCCACCGCGTGGCCACGTGAGACCTGAATAATTGCCCAGCTGTCTAAAAGACAACAGTTACTGAACATAGGGGGGAAATGACTCATTTTTTCCCACAGAAATGCCGCCAGGAGCCTGGTGTTACCACGAAAGGAAATCACCCCAGAGCAGGTAAAAAGAATCAAAAAGTGTCACCAGGACCCACGCGGCGTGGAGATGGCGTGGTGTTCCGCCCCCGGCCCCACCCACCCAGGAACCTCCCGGGCTTGCTATTAGAAAGGGGAAAACGCAGGGGGAGAAGGACGAGGACGACCCCCCGCTCCGAGACACCCATAAAACACGCGAGATCACAGGCCCATAAAACACACCCAAATAAATCTGTCACGCCCCGTATTTGCTCCTCCGTCCCTCTCCCGCCGGCTGGCTGCGCCGTAAATCTCCCGCGCAGGAGGAAAGGTGCCGCGCGCAGGTAACGTATCCCGAGACTCCTCACATAAATATGGGGTTCTGGGGGCCGACAGGCCCCCGCGCTCGCGTCCGCTTCTTTGATAAGTTAACACGTGCGCGTCGCACAGGGCTCGGGCGGACTTGACATTTGAATCATGGATGGCTTGGGGGGAAATGGCAGCGGCCTTATTTTTTTCTGGAAGAGAACCCACACGTCTTTACATAAGCAGGGAGAGTGTCGTTGATGGCGCTCCGGAGCTTTTCCATTCCGGCCATAAACCATGTGTTTGGGAGCCGGGCCATTTCTGCCGGGGAGTTATTATCGCCCGGCAGCTCCAACTGGCGAGTGCCCACCATCCCGGCGCCGCACGCTGCCGCGGGCCTCTCTGCCCGGGCCCAGGGCGGACGGCAGCCCCGCGGGGCCACTGGAAGGCTCCGTGTGACAGGCACAGTCCGACCCCTGTGCTTCTGCCAGCTGGGGACAGTCTCGGAGGGCACCGGGCTGGCCGAGGTGCTGGGTGCTGCGCTCCACGGGACTAGCCTGTGGTCCGAACAAAACCCAGTCGGCACCGACTTCTTTCGAGGTCTCCCGCGTGCGCTGGGTTCACTCCAGCCACGAGAGATGAAAGCACGCCCTGGCTCTGGACCACGTCAGGTGGGGCCGAACCGGCCGTGTCCCAACACGGACCACTTAACACTTCAGTGCATTAGCCGTGTCCGGCTCTACACCCACCACCCAGCCATACTGACACCCCCAACCTGTACCGGGCCCTTGGACTGAGCCCGGTGTGGGGCCCCGGCCCTCGGAGAGCACGTCGTTTCTCAGCACGGCCCCGGCTGGAGTGTCTAACTACTCTGCACCCCCTGCTGGGCTGGGGGAGGGGCTGGGGGTCAGAAGGTGGAGGGAGGCCGGGGGCTGAGGACTGGGACGGATGGGGCAGGGCCAGGTCCTCTGGGCCCTGGATCCTTTGCCCACCGGCACAGTTAGGCCTGGCCCGGGCTCCTGGACGCTCAAGGCCAGACCACCTGCTACGTTAGACACAAGGGAAGTGCAAGTGAGAAAAAGACTGGAGTGGGGTGCCCCAAGACCTCCACCCCAATGCTCCCCCGAGATTTTCTCCTAAATCTTTCACCTTCGATCTACCCGCTTCTCTGCGAGCTGCACTCTGCCCTCCTCCCTGCCGCCACCGACCCTGACCTCCGCGGTCACGAGGCATTCCCCCGTCTCCTCTGTGTCTCCGAGTCCAGATCTCCCCCCGCCTTTCTCTCACAAAGACACCAGTCACGACAGCGGGGCCGTCCAGCCCAGGACAGCCTCGTCTCAGCTCGGTCGCACGTGCAGACACCCTACGTCCCAGTAAGGCCACGTTCACCGCCACCAGGGCCAGGGGGGCAACGTCTCTTTGTGGGGGAAACAACTCCAACCTGAGGGCTCTGTTGGGGGGCCCACGAGCCCCCTGCACTTGCCACACCCAGACCGGAACTCGGCACCCCCTCCCTGGTGTCTGCTCCTGTTTCTGTCCTCTCGTCCCTACAAAAAAGGACCCGCCACCCACCAAGACTCGGGCAGCGGTTCAGACCCCCACCGCCGGCACTGCACGTGGCCACCACGTCACTTCGGTCTCTCAGCCCCTGCCTTCCCGCCGCCCACCCCTGGTTAGATACCCCCCGTCCCTCACCTGAGCCACTGCACCTACGGGCCCCCCCTCCGGCCTCTTCCCTCCAGGCAAGCTCCTCCCACCCCACTGCAGACAGAGCTCTCCGGCTACATGCAACTCTGACCTCACCACTTCCTGACAGTGTCGTCGTCCACGGTTCTGAGGGAAGACCCGGCTCCGCCGTGGGGTTCTCCAAGCCCGGGACGCCTGCCCGGCCCCCACCTGCGCTGCACTCGCCTCGCTGGGCCTCAGCCCCCTCCTCCGGACCAGCACCACCTTCTCACCTGCTGGGCTTCCCCTCGACCCTCCCCTCCCTGCGACCCTACCTCTGACGCTCAGAGGAAGGGGCACCTCTCCACTTTGCGGCCAGAGCACCAGGTCTTCACCCCACACCCCCCCACACCCCGCAGACGCCCTGGCATTGCCTGCCCGCCGCTCAGAGCACCTCGCCGCGCTGCAGGTGGCGTGGCGATGGGAGGTGGCTGTGGCCGACCACGGAACGCCGTGGCGGGACAGGGCCTGACACGAGAGGACCAGGGAGAGGCACGCACACTGAACCGAAGGGAGGGAAACAGAGAACGCCTCCCTTCTCGCCCGCAGTCAGGCCAGGCTCAGCAGATCCCCGGGACAGCCGGCCTCCTCGGGGAATGTGGGGGCTTCCCGGTGACGTCGCCGGCTCGGCGGTCAGTTGCCCTGTGACCTGTTTCCTGAAGCTCGTAGCCGGAGAGATGCACTTGCCCGCCCACCCTGCTCTGCGTTTCCCACCAGCCCCACCGGGAAGGCGATCAGGGTTGCTGCACTACCCAGCTCTACCGGCCCGGGTGGCCCTGAGAGTCATCGTGTTATTTCTTAGCGAAGCTCACTGCCGGGTCCAGCCTCTGGCCGTGTGCGCTGTGAGGAGATACACCCGCTAGTCGGCCACGCGTTCTTCTCAGAATCATTTAAGAGACACCGGAGAACGTGCTTTGGACCAGCCCCACCCCGGAGGAGCCCTTTACCTGACTGACCCCCATAACACCCCTGCGAGTCAGGGGGGATGAGCTAGAAGTCAGACCTCACTCACGGGGAATCCAGGGGACCGCATCTCAGAAATCACCCTCCCGGTGGAACCGAACCAGGGTCCCCACAGAGAGCTTCTCCACCGAGTGGGGCGAGGCAGCGGTGGCCCGCCCTCCCTCCCCCTTCCCCCTCCCCCCTCCCCTGATGGCCCTCCGGGGGCCGCTGTCCCAGTCGCTGCTCTGACGGGCCTTCACGTCTGTCTCCCCTTGGACCACCGTCCCAGTGCCCCCAAAGCCCAGCCCCTTCCCGGGGCTGGAGAGCCATCGCTGTGCAGGGAGCACAGCCCCAGAAGAGGCCATCACCGACCGACGGAGCCCGTAGACGCCCCCCCATCCCCCCGTTTTGAAGGCCGACCTGAGCCGACGTCTATGTGCCGCGTGTCTGCATGTGTCTGGACGCGAGCACTCGGCCCTCCACCCTCGATGCCGGGAGAAAGGAGAGCCGGCAGCTTCCGCACACCACCGCCCCACCTCGCCGCGCCGCGCCCGTGTGCCTGGCGTCCAGAACCCCCATCGGACCACATCCGCGCCGCGGGTGTTTTCCCGCGGGGCCGTCCCCAAGCAGACAGTACAGTAGACGCAGCACACGGCCCCAGCACACACAGCTCGGCTCTGCGCACGCTCACACGGGCGTCTGCACCCGGGCCGTGGAGAGCCGTGGAGAGCACAGCCCGCTCCAGGCAGCAGCCGGGGAAGGAAGCGTGGGTCTGGAAGATCAGAGACCCGCCCCAAGGCGCAGGCCGCGGGTGCAGGAAGACGTGGAAGGCACTGAAAGTGGGGGGAGGAGGCCTGGCTGGGTCCCGAAAGGTCTCCTCGAGACAGGGGGCCCGCCCTGTCCCATGGAGACAGAAACCCCCGGCAGTGCCGGCAGTGGGCAGCCCCAGCATGCTCTGAGACCTACCCGTAAGCCCTCACTGGAACTGCCGCGACCCCCAGCCCCAGCACAGAAGGTGGAGGGGCGCCGTGCCGAGGGTCATCTTGAACCACCTGCACTTACCATCAGTCAGAGTAGGAGCGACAAACAGCTCTCGGGGCCCCTACCACCCAACACCACCTGCCGTCACACAGTGATACCAGGAGGAGGGCCACTGTACCCCAAGTCGGGCACCTGGCCCCGCCCCTGGCCCACAACAGGTTGGCAAGTTGAATAGCAAAGGTCCACTCACGGGAAGGGGACAGCTCCCACCCCCAAAGTAACAAGCAAGCCCACCAACCAACGGCCCCCACCTGCCCGCCTCTTCATTGTTACATGTTCTCCAGGTGCGTCCTAATAGTCCGCCCTGTCGCAGGCCCGGAGGTGTGCCGCTCACACCCCCCTTCCAGACAGGGGCCCCTCTGGACAGCACGGGCAAGCTCAGTGGGCCCTCAGCCGTTCTCATTCCCTCCTGTCTGCCTCAGCTTTGGGCCCAAGGTCGGGTTCTCTTGGGACCGGCCGGCCTGCAGTTAGTGACTCAGCAAAGACGGGGGATCCCTGAGGCCCCGATGCAGAGAAATCATGCAAAACCCTTCTAGTATTTCTCCCAAAATGTCCAAGGTTATGGCAATGAGACATACAGTTTAAGACAGCGTAATCCATGAAACCCACTGCAGCCCCCAATTTCAAAAAATACAGCAAAAAAAAGTAAATTCTTTCTTTAATCCATAGCAATGTGTTGTCACAACTCACCAAGGGAAGATTGCCAGGAGTGAGGACAGAATACGGGAAGATGCTTGTTGATTCTATTCGCAAACAGTGAGAGCAAACGGGGAGTCTGCAGACGTGGCCGAGTTGTAGTGATGCCCGAGGCAGTTCCTGGGTGACCTTCAGGACACCTTGAGTTTCGTGACAGGTCACACAGGGTGAGCAGAGCCACCACTAGAGGCTCGGGGGCCCGCCCACCTGTGGTGGCAGCAATGACGGCCCCTGCCCCTCGAGACCGTGCAAACCAGGTCAAAGGGCCAGGACGGGGATGACCGGCCGAGTTGTGTCTGGCTGAGACGTCTCCTCGGGCATCAGGACGCTGCTGTCGTCCCCGCCCCCCCCCCCCCCGCTTCCAAAGGGGTTGGCGGGGAAAGGCCACTCTGCCCTGCACTTTCAACTGCACCCGGTGTCCACGGGGAACTGGCCTGAGCCAGTCCACTATTAAAAGTTTTTCCAGAAATTATGGCTCACCATCCCTAGACGGACTGAAATAGCCTACTGGAGAAAACAAAGGGGCTATTCTTCCTTTTTTTTTTTTTGGCTTGCATAAAAAGTTAAAACAGCCAATAAGCTGTTTGAATTAGTCATTTTTTACTCAGGAAGCCTGAAATAATGAACATAGCATAAAGGAATTATAAGTTCCTATTTCACACCAAAAGGAAGCAGAATTGTTTTGTTTGGGATGTGTAAGAGCAAGTGTGTGATGCAGAATATTTAACGCCAAAGCCAAGACGAGTGAACAATGGTCGCTTGTTTTACGTTTTTCCTACCTTCCTTTTAGGATATTAGAAAGTAAAATCAAAAGCAAAATGTTTAACTGTTATGAATCAGCAGAATACTCCCGGCCACAGATGCTGATAAAATGCTAACGGAGTCCGTGCTGTCGGTCGGTACGAATCTAAACTTTTGAGAAGTTCCCATCCAACCTTCATTTTTTCTTCAAGTCATCTGGGAGTAAGCCATCTAATCCCAACTTTATTTCATCTCATCCCAGCTCAGTTCAGTGATAAATCAGCCTCGAGTGTGCCCGGGACACAGTGCAGACAATCAGCGAATGTTCACCGAGGTAATGCACGAGCAAGTGATTCCCCAAGTAACTTAGCGCGTGGAGACGTGCCTTGCCCATCCCTGTGCTGGAACAGAAAGGGCACAGCCCTGTGCGAGCGCTCCGTGCTCTCACGGACACTCCGGCAGAAGAGTCTGCTCCAAGCGCCCCCTGCGCTGTCGAGTGTGCAGTGTGGGGACCTGTCGGTATCAACCTGAACAGGGTGGCTGTAAATTAAATGGTTAATTTTAATTCCTAGGACAACCACTGAGAAAATAACTAAGAAATGTAGTGAAAGAAACAAGGCATTAGGTCGGAGTCGCTCGGGAAACCGGACAGACGTGGCAAGCTAAGGAGGCAGGGTTTGTTCGCGGGTATAAGAGGGGAGTGGGGCCGACCGAGGGAGGTGGGGGCTTGCTCGGTGGTTCCCAGATCGGGGTTTTTAAACGCAAAGGCCTGCAGCTGGGGCATCAGAGTCTGAGGGGCTCGAGCCGGGGGCTGGGGGGCAGCTGCACCTGTTACGCCAGATACTCGGACCCCAGACCCTCTACTCCCTGGGCGGGGTCTGCAGGCAGCGTCCCGCGGTGCCACTTTCTCGCCCGGTGATTCTCCTTCCTCCTCGGCCCGCCCAGATCTAACACAAGGAGCTACAAGGGTGCGCTGTAACGTGTCAGTCTGGCACAGGGGAAGGCGGTCGTGGAGAAACGGAGGGACAAGACACGTGAGGCGTAGGGAACAAACCAAAGTGGCAGACGTGCGCCTCGCCCTACCAGCCACCGCGTGGCCTGTGAGTGGGCGAGAAACACGTGTGCCTCGGCGGACGCCGTGGAGGAGGGAAAATGCAACGCACAGGCTGGCTCGCCTGCTGGAGGGCCGTCGGCGCCGGCTGCGGAGCAGGGCGCAGGCGCGGCCTCTCTGTGTCGTAGCCAGAATTCCCACCGCGTGACGGCCGGGTTCCCGGAGCTGTGTCCCAAGAAGCCCGGGTGGACACTGCAAGGCTTCTCATGACTCCAGCTTGGAAGTCACACGCAGCTTCTCTTCCACGGTCTTCTACGGTCACAAGCAAGTGACGGAGGAGGTTCCGATTCTGGGGAGGCAGCCGCACAGAGTGGGTGCCCAGGAGGCTCGTTCGTTGTGGGGGCAGGTGGGAAAACCACACCTGGAGGAAAGCGGACTCTTCCATGAGCTCCTTTTTCCAGTCTTCGGACTGAAGGGATGGGTCCCCATCAATGGGCTGGCAAACTTGCTCGTTCGGTCCTTTCTGAAACGACGTTATTGAGGGACATTTCACATACCACACACAGTTCACCCGTTTAAAGTGTACAATTTAGCGGGTTTTCATGTTTTTACAGATATGGGCCACTGTCACCACAATCAATTCTAGAATTGAGCTGTAATTGTACCTTCTAGAATTGTACCTTCAGCTGTCTTCCCCGCTCTGTTTCCAAATAAAACAGTTGCTGAAACCCTTGGACACGAAGTGGGTGACCGTTTCACGGTGGAGCTGCTGTGACTGAGGGGCAAGGGGGACCCCCCAAGTTGCACTCACACGCCCCTCAGTCACTGCCCGTGCTCCGACTCCACGGGAGGCAGCCCGCAGGTCCCCGGGGGTGTGCAAGTCCACTCCCGTTCGCTGAAGCTCAAGAGCAGAATAACCAGAGGGGAAACGTTATGTGTAGGGCCGTGGCGATCAGAGAGACGGCGGTGGTTTCGCGCATTTGTCGCTGTCAGGGCGTGCCACAGACGGAGGCAGGAAAGGCAACCAGGGCCTCACGGGGCGTAGTGCGCCACGCCCACACGATCCGTCTCTGAGACGCCGAGAGTCACGTGGGCCAGGGGGCCGGGGCCAGGCCTCCCGCCCTGTAAGACCTCACATCTGGAGGGTGGAGTTACAGGATCCGCAGGCGTGAATTCGGGGGGACAGGAGTCCCGAAGCCCAAAACATAAACAGAAAAGGAAGGCAGCCAGGCAGGAGCAGAGGGAAAGTTCCGCTGTCCAGACAAAGCTTCAAAGACATAAAGGTGACGAGAAGGGAAGGTGAGTTACTGGGGAGCAGTGAGGTGCGGGCCTGGCTGGCACGCCTCCCACCTCCCCGGGTGGGCAGCTCTCCCCTCCGTCTGCCGGGAGGTCGTTTTCCAGAGCAACGGCCTGCAACCCTGCAAGAGGGGAGAATGGGATGATGTAATCTGCTTCGCACACACACCCCTCCTCAGCCCCCACCCCCCGGCCGCAGCGGGGACAAAGGCCAAGACTGCCCGATGAGGGGCCACTTCCCACAAGCAACCCCCTGTTCCCCACTCTAATTCCGGATTAGGAAGGGCCTATGGCGAGAGCTCGGGAATCTGTGCTTTGTTAATGGCAAAGTCTGGGTGTGTGCGTGTTCTTTTCAATGGGCATGACACGGAGAACCACATTCAACTGCACTGGCGTTTAATTTTCACGTTGTGTACATTTCAAAAATGTGGCGAGGTCACCACTCACTAGCCCCAAACCCCAGGGTTTTAGTGTACTAACATGTTCTACTTATTAGTTATCCACTTTTGATAAAATTCCTCTTGTGCTGGAAACAAGGACATAAAGGGAAAATCCGTTTTTATTCATAAAAATGAGCCCATGTAGGAGAGGAACAAAAAGGGTTAGAGCTGGGGTGCCCTCGCTGGTGTGGCTCCGTGGGCTGAGCACAGCCTGCGAACCAAAACGTTGCTGGTTCAATCCCCAGTCAGGGCACATGCCTGGGTTGCGGGCCAATGGATGTGTCTCTCTCATGCATCGATGTCTCTCTCTCTCTCTCTCACTCTCTCTCCCTCCTTTCCCCTCTCTCTATACATAAATAAAGCCTTTTTAAAAATACTTTTAAAAAAAGGGTTAGAGCTGGGGCACGAGGCTCCATGGGGGGTGGGGGGTTTCTAGTCTTTGCTTTTTCCCAGCGCCAGGAGCCCGGAGCTTCTAAAAGGAGGGGAGCGGGAGAGCAGGAAGACCCTGGGTGTAGACGCCTGGCCTTCTCGCTGCCCCCCGGCCCCCCGAGAGTCTGGAGCCCCAGGACCCGACCGCCTGACCACAGCCTCCGAGCTCCGAGCTCAGACTTTCCCATGCGCCTTCCCCCACAGCGGCCTTTGTGCGGCTGCGGTGCCTGCCTGCCATTCTAAAACCCAGTGCGGTTCTTGAGACAGGATGTGTCCTCACTATTCGCACCTCGGATCCGAGCCGCACACGTTCTGGAAACTTCCTGCCATCCTGTGCCTCTCTGGCTGCTCCCCGCTGCGTCTCAGTCGCACCTCATTGCTCCTCAGTCTGGAGCCTGTGGAAAGGGGTGTCCCCCTCCCCACAGGTCCCCGGGGTGCGCCTGATGGCCCCGCTCCCGGGGCCGGCTGCGGGAAGGAGGGACGCGCACTTGACCGCCGAGCAACTTCCTCCTGGGGCCCCCGGGACCGCCGAGCGTGTCTCTCCTGAACTGGACACCCACGCCCACTCACAGCTGGAACGCCCCCAGGGAGTGGGTGTTCCTTCGTGTTTCTTGGACACAAACGAAGTCGTGGCAGCGTGAGCGCAGGTGTGTGCGGTGCCACGTGCAGGCCCGCCCGGGGCCAGGCCAGCCTGTCTCGCGGACACTGAGCGGATCTTGGGGAGACTTTTGCCTTTGGCTGGGGAAGAAGGGGACGTCACCTCCGCAGACAGAGTACGCTTGTGCCTGCTCTGACGATGAGCTCTCTGTGGCGGCTTTGCAGGTGGCGTCCGCGGGCTTCCGATCTACAAACTCAGAAGGCGTGTTTCAGAATCCCTGCAGCCTGAGGGCTGGGGCAGAAGATGCGGCTGTCCTCCGCCCCCTCCGCCGGTCTGGGGTCTTCTGGCACCCTGCACCGCTTCCTCCTCGTCTGAATCCCTCCTCAGCGGCAGACAGGACGATCCAGCCGTCCCTGTCCACGGCCTGGCTCCCGGACAGCTGTGCTTCCCTCGTGTCCCCCAGGCTCAGGGACGGCCCACGACGGGGACGCCTCCACCTCGGGGTCCTTAGGTCCGCCCCTCGTGCCAGCTTCCCGAGACTGCCTGGGGTGCCACTTCTCTTTGGGCAGCCTGAATTTTCAGGTTCACGGCCAATGCCCGCTATTGGCCATTGGCCGCTATGACACGTGGCCTTTGTCGGTTTGGGGGGCAGTGATTTGAAGTCGAAGCTCACGCCTCATCCCTAAACCACCGTAGAATCTGTTTCCACGCGGGTCTTCTGAGGAATTACCTAACTTTGCGGCGGCGGCGCGGATTTAAAATAACCCTGGCGCGAGACGGAAGCCATCGGCAGACGCTCCCGACACAGGTTAAACGCCCTTACGCCCTGAGACAGAATTATGCATGGTGCAGAGATGTGTGGAGGCGGAATTATTCCAGAACGTGGCGGTGACAATGCAATTTCCTGAATTTATGACGGGCACCGTGGGAAAGGAGTAAGTGGCCCAAAAGAGTTAATGTGTCACCCCAAGTGCTTCATTTTAATGTTGGGAAGTTTATAATCTAGTACACCCCACCGCTTCACAGGAATAGCTCATCGTTACAAGCCTCCCTCCGTGTGAAAATGTTTGCCTTCATGGGTGAGGATGCCCCCTTGACAAAAGCAGTAAACGTTGGCAAATTCCGGCCTTCCGAAATCCAGTCGCTTTTCAAACGTGCGCTTCTCCTATTAGCGCCCTAATAAAAATAACGCGTGCGGTATCGGCCGCCACGCGGGCGGAAGGACCCTCTCGGCGTGGGGTGGGGCGGGAGAGGCTGCGTTTCTCTTTCGGACCAGCCGCCTCCTCAGCCACTGGCTGCCTCTCTCTGTCTGGGAGCGCCACTCCCAACCCATTGTCGGCAAAACGCGGGGAAACAAGGAACCTGAGAAAGACAAATGGTAGCCCTGGCTGGCATAGCTCAGTGGATTGAGCGCGGGCTGGGAACCAAAGTGTCCCAGGTTCGATTCCCAGTCAGAGTACATGCCTGGGTTGCAGGCCATAACCCCCAGCAACTGCACATTGGTGTTTCTCTCTTTCTCTCTCTATCTCCCTCCCTTCCCTCTCTAAAAATAAATAAATAAAATCTTAAAAAAAAAAAAAAGATCAATGCTGCAAATCTTTAAAAAAAAAAAAAGAAAGAAAGAAAGACAAATGGGAGGAAAGATGAGAATCTGCCCATGGAAAACGTTGGGAACCAACGCAGGGCCCTACAGGAGGGGTGGCCCGGCTGCACAAGAGTGTCTAGCCACCCTTCCCGTGGAAAGGCCGGAACGACAACAGGGAGAAGAAAGAAGACCATCCCGGTAATTCGCACAGAAATGACTTACCGTGGATAGGCTCAGCAGGACTCCTGCTACCCCTTCCTGAACAAAAAGACGGTACGTTTCCAGCAGAAGGAAGAGCAGACCCACGTTGGAAGAGGGTGCGCGGTCTCTTCCCCGGGCAGCCCCCCATAAATCACCTGCCGGGCGTGCACACGCCCTCTGAAGCCAGGGGAGGCATTCGGGGAGCCGCGCTCCCCCGCCCCGCCCCACCCCTCGGGCACGTTAAACATAGCCCGTTATCGGCAGCCGCAGAGGCCCCGAGTCCCAGGCCCCAGAAGTCCGAGCCTGGGCTCCATGCGCAGAGCGGGATCCAAGCTCAGACATTCCTTGAAAAGTTCGCCTCCCGCTCCCTGACTTCTCGAGGCTGCCAGCTGGAGACGGAAACCCCTTGAGAGCTCGGTCTCTTGCAGAACGTACAAAGGGCTCTGCCGCGGAGCCAGCAGCTGGCGGTGGCGCGCCAGCAGCCTCTCGCCCCAGCCTGATGTCCCGCGGCATCTTGGCACTGGGGGTCCACTTCCTGGCGGGCGCCCAGGAGCGGGGAGGCGATCAAACGTGGTCTGTGTCCAGGACAGCGCCGGCCGGCCAGGCTCCTTCCCGGAGAAGGAGGGCTCAAGCCAGGAGGAAGGCTGGACCGAGTGTCCTCTGCTGCTCTCGGCGGAAGGGACGCGGGGGCGCCCCCAGAGGCATGCCAGCAGTGTGCCTCTCCCAGGGGCCAGGCACCACGGTGACAAGGCCATCCTGCAGTGTCCGCGTCACCCTGGCCCTGCCCAAACTTGGACGCAGACAGAATGGCAGAGGTGGCCGCTGCCAACGAAAGCTCCAGTCCCGCAGCAACTTGTGAGAAGGCATGTCCGCTCCTTCGTCGTTGCCACAGTAACCGGGAAACAAGTAGCCATAACCGGGAAACAAGTAGCCAGCTGAATTCTGATCCCTTCGGTTCTTCCAGCGTTTCTACTTCCTTGAGCCTTGCCCGCTCTGTCCTATCCTTTCCCGTCATCCGCACTCCCCAGAAGGGAGGGGTGACATGCTAAGGTGTGCACACCAGCCTGGCAGGAGGTCACACTGCCGTCACAGACCACGTTTGTCCCCCCACGGGGGCCCCCCAGCAGGTGTGTCCATTGGGAGGGGGCGTGGACGTCCCCGAAGGAGTCAGAGGGAGCGGCACTGACTTGGCTGCGTCCCCCGGGGGAGGAGGCCTTCTCACCGGAGGGGCCAGCCTTCGCCCTCTGACGAAACAGCTCAGCTTGAATGTGTCCGCTGCTTACTTATTCTGTCTGCTCGTGAATATGGGCAGCGGTTCACCTTTCCGTTGCAGTGGGGTACGGCCGAGCCCCCATTTTCTGACTCCCAGTTTCCGACTACCCCTGGGCAGGGGATGGCTGCTCCAACACCCGGGACCTGGCTGGCCCCACCCTTCTGGTGGGGAGAGGCGGGGACAAGACCCCACTGCAGACCCAGTGACTCTGGCCAAGGCCAGGCTGGAGGCCAAGCTGGCACTCGGCCCTTTGAAGGTGTTGGAGGGAGAGTCGCCAGATAAACTGTAGGTTGACCAGTGAAACCGGAATTTCAGGTGAGCAATGAATAGTTTTGAGTGTAAGTACATTGCAGGCACTGTTCAGGGTATACTTCCACTGAGACAATTATTTGTTGTTCATCGAAAATCAAATTTAACCAGGTGTTTTGTGTTTTCCCTTGCTAAATCTGGCAGCCCTAACTGGCGGGTTCAGTGGATAATAAGGCAGCCAAGTTTGTTCGCGTCCAGAACAATTAAACTAGACCAGGAGCCGGCGCAGGCCCCCCGAGGACGGGGCAGAGCCCGGAGAAGCGGCGAGGGTGCACCTCCAGCCTCGCGCCCTCGGCCTGGCTCCAGGGACCCACACGACACACTCCCAGGCTCGGGGGCTGCATTCTCGGGACAGGGAGCTGGAGGCCTGGAAGGAAAACAGGTCCAGTACAAAAAGAGAGCAAGTCAGGCATTAAGTAAGGAAATGTTGGGACGGGCCCACTGCCTTTTCCAAGCGGCCAGAGGGGGCGAGTTTCTGGTAACAGAGACAGGGAGAGACAGAGTCGGGGCCACTGAGCTGCAGAGACGGGCAGTGCGCCTCGCTGCCGTTGACCTTGGGGCTTCGCTGCCTGTGTCCAAGTCGGGAAACAAGGCCAGGGCTGGAGAACTTCAGGAAAGGATAAAAAAAGAAAGAAAAGAAAATAGAAATGATTCACGCTCCAAAGCTTAGGAGGTAATCACGGTCTTTATGTCCTTCCATCATTTATCTAGGCATCTACACCATTTTTACAACGCGGGAATTACAAAGCCTAATTGTGTAGCCTACTTTTATCGTGTAATCTGTTATGAGTATCATGGCATACTCTCAGCGTCTGAGGTTATGGCTTTTAATGGCTATTTAGTATTCCATCGCTTGTAATGGGCCACGGTTTCTTCGACGTGTTTCCTCTCAATGGGTGTTCGGGTCCTTTTCCATTTTTCACTGTTAGAGAGAGGGCCTCGCAGACTCCCCGGGGCGAACAGCTTCTTGGGGGTCTCTGCCTGTTCCCGTGGGACAAATGGCTGAAAGCACGTCCCGTGTCAGGGCACAGGGCGGGGACGACGCCGAAGGGTTAGTTCTCGCTGCCCGTTTTCCCTCCGGGCTTCCCCGCACGCACGCCACGCGTGAGGGATGCTCTGCTCCCATAATCCCCCTGCCGCTGGGCGTTACCTCCTCCCAAAATCTTTACTGGCGTGGCCAGCCGAAAATGTCTCTCCTTGCTTAAAATCGCGCTTCCTTCACTCCTAAAGGGATGAGCGCTCCTTCAAATATACCCTGAGCATGTGTCCTTCTTATTTAAGGATTGCTTCTTCATGTTTTCAGGGGTTTTTCCCCAAAACTTTTACTGAACGATAAGGGCTCTCTGGGTCTCTATTTGACAATATACTACAGCACGTGCCCATTTGTCCGGGAAGATCGGTTAGGGTGTATAATTGGGGGTTGAAAACGGAACAGCTTTCAAGAGACAAATCTTCATCATTTTCCTGCGTGGTGTCTTCCCTGCCCTCCCCCGCCGCACGGGGAAGCCAGACGCACACACAGCCTTGTGCAAGTTCATTGGTTCTCGTACACTGACCGCTTTCACCGACTAACATGAATTTTCACCCAGCACTGACAATGGACTCTCTTCCAAATAACGAACCTGCTACCTCAGCACCCTTACTGAGTAGCCCAAACGTGGCCCCATGCACTGGAAATGCCCACGCTGCACACCCAGGAGGTTAGCGGGCCCTCACCCCGCCGGGACATGCGGCCACACCCCCCGGGGCACCAGGAATGCTGTACGAAGGGCCCTACGCCCGCTCCTGTTCTAGTTTCCCTTGTTCGCGTCACCATGTGGACTCCGCTTTTGCAACGAGTTAGTCAAGATTGCCTTTGAACTCGGATAGGAATTGCCCAAACAGCCTGAGTTAAATTGGGGAAATGTGGCCTTTATTCAGAACCAAGGTCCACACCCCTACTTACTGGAGTCTCCCGTGACATCTCCCAAAACCTGTGTTCTTTGTTGCACGGGGGCTCTCTGCACAGCTCCCCAGGCCTTTCCCAGCATCCAGTGCATCCCGTCCCAATGATGTTGGGGTTGGAAAACTTCCATCTCTTCGCTTTCCAGCGGGTCGTGCATGGCACACGGGAGCAGTACTGAGAGATGCCGTCAACCACTTTAAAATGTTCTCCCCGGGGTTTCAGACACGCCATCAGACGGCATGCAGATTTGGGGCTTTGCCTGTCTCGACGCCAGTCTCCTTAACCCCGTTTCCCGCCTTGCCCCGCTCGCCAGACCTTCCGGGCCGCGCTCGGGAGGGCGGGCCGGCCGCATCCCGCCCCGCGGCAGACCCGGGAGAACCGGCAAAGCGTCCTCATTAAATGAGATGTAGCTGCTGATACCATATTGTCTCTCCTTGTCGAGGAGTGGTCCTCCTCTTCCCGGCTTATTAAGTTTTCATTAGAAATTGATGTTGAATTTTATCAAATGTCCTCTGGGAATTTATTAAAGTTTTTCCTCTTTTAATCTACCAATGTAATATATTTTATTAATAGATTTCTGAATATTAAAACATCACTGCCTTTCCGGAACAGGCCTATCTGGTCTAGGAAACTGTTGTTTTCGGCTCCCCATCTATTATTCAGGACTTTTTGTTCTTTGATTCGAGGGCGTCTGCCTGCATCCCACCAAGTGCCGACCCCGCCCACGGTCCGGCCCCACCTGCCGGGGGGGGGGGGGGGGGCGGGGGCGGGGCCCGGAAGCCCCTTGGCCTTCTCGGGCCTGAGGTTCGAGCCTGAGCTCTCTCTGCAACACGAACGGACAAATACGGTCTCCCTGCGCTTGTGCCATCTTTCATCCAGCAGGGGAATTATCCGTTCCTCCAAGCTCAAAATCCCTCACTGCCAAATTCTAAAGAATCCAAAAATGATTCCAGCGGAAAAACCAATAACAAAGAGGAAATGACAAAAAAAAAAAATCATTTCAAAATATCACAAAGCTGCAGTAATTAAACCATGAGCAACTTTTTGAATTTCTCTCCGAGGTTACATTAGCCTGCAGAAATGATCCCCTTTTCAGTCAGAAGCAAAGATTTATCATTTCCTCAGAAACGTCTTCCGTTCATTGCGTGGTGAGCTGAGTTGTACAGAGGGTTTCCTTATAATATGTTATCAGCACTGAGTCCATCATAGAATCTTCATTTTGTTTCCTCAATCATAGTCACTAATTCTTTTTATGTAATTGTATTTCCCGTTTTCTCCTAAATCAGCTTTGCCAGCAATTCATCTATTTTTAAATGTATCGCTTTATTTTGAAAGTTTTGAACGTTTCAGTTTTACTGGGTTTTTTCTACATTCTTATTCATAAATTTATTTTATAATATGTATTATTTTCTTTTTTAACATTCCTTGAACTAAATATCCTGGAGTTTTAAAAATATTAAATGAAATGCTTATTAGTTTTTTATTAGTTTTTGTTTCAAAACAAGTATTTTAATACTTAACATAATGCATTTGACCTTGAATTAACTTTAGACTTTATCTCTTAATTTTTTCACTTGTCCATGTTTTTTAAGTATTCTAGAATTATAGCCTCAGTTTCCCTTTTCTCTGCTAGTCACTGGGAGAGAATTCTTTAATTTGTTAAGTGCATTGCTATTTGTGTTACTGTTTGGTTAATAAAATTTATGTCCATTTTCTCAGCTATGGAGGTAGTCTATACAGTTTGTTCCTTAAGAGGCCTCATTAACGTTTCTTTGTGATTAAGGTCGTTTTAGTCACCAGCTCACACAAATACATCATGGGCGTTGTCCTCTCTCTGTGTCTGGCACAAAGTTCGTTTGCCTTGTTCAGTACTGAACAGGCTCTATGTATCGCATAGGATTCTGCTCTTTATGTCTCTGCTTTTGCCGACGGGCCCAATACTGCCCTCGGCCTATGAGAATTACTCACCACATTCCATCTGGTCCATTTCTTCTTGCATTTTCAATTTACTTTCTATATTCTAATAATTTTATTTACACATAAGGGTTCCTTACTCATGCATCTTCATGGCAAATGTTACCTTTTAGCAATGCAAAAATAACCCATTTGAACTTGTTTAAACTGGAATTTGATAGTAATATCGTCACTATTTTTCAGTTTTTATTTGTATTCATCTGATATGTCTTTGTCCAGCTGCTATTCTGTAACTGCTCTGCATTTCCTTAGATGTGTCTCTTGTCGGTGGATTTGAACTTGACTCTGTGTTCCATCTAGTCTGAAAGCCTCTCGTTTGGGGAGTCGGTCCTGTCTGTGTTATCTCTGAAATTATTTGTTATGCCTCATTTTTAAAAAAAAATATTTTATGCCCTGGCTGGCGTAGCTCAGTGGATTGAGCACGGGCTGGGAACCAAAGTGTCCCAGGTTCGATTCCCAGCCAGGGTACATGCCTGGGTTGTAGGCCATAACCCCCAGCAACCGCACATTGATGTTTCTCTCTCTCTCTTTCTCTCTCTCTCTCTCTCTCTCTCTCCCCCCTCCCCTCCCTAAAAAGAAATAAATAAAATCTTTTAAAAAAATATTTTATGGTTTCTTCCTTTTATTCATTGTTTTGCTGAAAAGGTTTTTTTAGCTTTTGTTCTTGAGTAATTTAGAAAGGGTGAATCCTGTTTTTATTCTGCATGCGATTCTTGTTACATGTCCGTTTTCTAAAAAATGCTGCTTTCCTCTGGTTACCATTAACACTGAGACACTCTGCAACATCTCGTCCTCAAAAAAGCGGAGATTCAACCCATTTACTTTTCCCCCTCCTGTGTAATTTGCCAATTTTTGCTGTCATCTAAAATCTTAAATCGGATACTTCATGTTAAATGACTTGCATAAGTTACGCCCTTTTCTTGCGATAATTATTTCTTGTACTGGGGTTGTCTGCTCGTGCTGTGACACCTGGTGACAGCCACTCGAGCTCTGGTGTGCGGCGGAGTCTCACTTGCCTGCTGTCCCATGACATCCGCGTCCTTCCGGAGCCCGCTGCAGGGTCTCGGAGCGCAGTCTTCAAGGAGCTGCGGTGAGGGTCCCAGCTCCAGCTCCAGCTCCCTGGGCCACTGCGAACACCCATCCCCCTCCTGCAGCCGGTTCAGGTCAGCAGCCAATCACAGCGCCTTGCGCGCTCCCAGGGAGGGAGGGGCCGACGAGAGCGCGCACACTCTGCAGCCCTGTGTTCGGAGCTGCCCAGACGTCACCGAACTGTGACCCACAGGGTGGAGCACACGTAGATCCAAGGTCAAAGTATTCTTCTATAAACCTTTGTAAAAACGATGCGTCGTTACCTCATCTTTATTGTTGGACAGAAGTGTGCCAGCCACCCAATCTATCCCAAGATATAAATTGTGTTGGGAGGTGGTGGAGTATTCAAACTGACTTTTTTTTTTTTAGGTAAATTATTCGGGCAAATGACTAACAAAATTAAGAAGACCATTGGCAATCTTAACAACTCTGTGCGTGCGTTCCGATAAAAGTGAAATGGATTTGGACTCTTTGTAGGCCAAAGGGGCCACTTGCAGGCCAATTCTTACTTCTCTGCAGGTAGATGGTGTTCAGCCTTGCAGTCCACGGGAAAAGGAAACTCACTCCTTGTTCCTGGTTCGCACGAGGCCTTCCGACTCCTCGGTCGTTATTTCAGCTTCTCTCTTTGCTCCACTCTCCGCGGAGGGGCCCCCTGACCAGGCTCCCTATGGTGTGCCTCCCTGTCACACTTTTTGTTTGTTTTCTCTTCTGTCCCAGCGTCCCCGAGTCCCCCCACTCACCATCTCCCTCCTGGACCCGTGTCTATTAGTTGTGACTCTGAAATGTTAAGTTCAGCCATATTTATTCTATTCATCCGTAAGTAGCCTTTGGGGCCTTACCTTCCACCACCTTCAAAAATACCTGCTCTGATTTCACAGGTGCAGTGGCACCCTAAATCTTGTTAAAACAGAAACTGACAAATTTCTGGAATTTTCCATACCTTACTGTCACTCCATTTCCCAGAAGGTGTTTTCTCAGAACCTCTGGTTTTCTTGTCCTACGTCGCTGTTCGCTGCGTGTCCTTCTGCAAGAAGGTTTCTGTCACCTGTCTTTCCATCGTTATGTCTTCTGTCACTACACAGGTGACTCAGGCACAGACAGGAGACCATGGGGAGAGTGGAGTTACCCTGACCTTGCCAGGTGACTTTCCTCACCCTGAAGTGACAGGACGCAGAGCCGGGGCCCCCACCTGGGAACTCCCTCGGTCTGGAGAGCCCGCCCCCAGCGCGTCTGGGAGCCCCACACTTCCAGAAGCCGCGTCCCGTTCTCCGGCCAACCCGGCTGCGGACGGGCCCGGGGGGCTCTGCAGCCCCAGAGACCCCTCGGTCCCCAGCCCAACCTCTTCCCTGCTGGGGAACAATACTACAGTTAGGCCAGGGTCTTTTCTAGATGGTTCTTCAACGAGCACTCCTCCCTTCACGGGAAGGCACGGGTCGGGCCAGCCCTTTGTTCCATGTGGCCTCCCGTGAAGAAATGTGGAAGCAGAACGTCTTGGATTTCCTGGATTTCCCCTGCCTTCCGATTTCTCTAGATCACAACACGGGCAGGGAGGACAGGTGGAGATGTGCCCCAGCACACCTGAGAAGGAGGAGCGGGGCCAGGCAGGGGCCTTGCTGCCCACTGCCCACTCCTCAGCACCCCCCTGCCCCAGCGTCCAGTCCCTCCCCACCCACCAAGGGAGGAATGAATGGCCCAGGGGGGCAACTCAGTCTGGCTCTCTGAAAGGACCCCGGCCCGCAGACGCCTGGGAGGCAGAGCTCAGCCCAGCCGGGCCGCCCTGAGACCTCTCCTGCTCCCAGCACCCACCGGGGCCCGAGCCCACAGCGGAGGAGAGAGGCCCTCACCCAGCTCCCCAGTGACACGTGGCACAAGGCAAACCCCCGGCACCCAGCACGGCCTCCCCAGACCCTGGGGTCCTGGAGGGGGCCGGGCGGCAGCCTGTGTCTAGGGCAGCCCTTTTCACAGACCCCTTTCTGGAGGGCAGTCCCCCGCTCGTTAGGAAACACCTGTATTTTTGTCTGCCTGGCTCACGGGTGTCAGAAGGCAGAGGTGGGCAATTTTCACATCACAGCGCAAAAGAAATTTCCTCTGGACAGTCAACAACAGCCCGAGACCAAGAAGGTGAATATGTACTACCCCCTCATCCTTTGCCACTTTTTTCCTTTAAAACACACACACACACACACACACACACACCCCGAAACCACTGTTTGACGGGCTGACAGGGAGGCGCGGCCCGGGAACCGGCGGCTCGGCCGCAGCCACTGGAGGTGGCGAGGGCAGCGCATCCTTTATCTGGCTCCATATCGATCGCCTCTAACGAGCACCCGTGCAGCTGCGGCTAATGGTGGTACCGCCGGTGTTAAGGGCGAGTTCGGGAGAAGATTATCAACCCCAGGGGCTTCACAGTGGCTGGCCGGCCCGGAGCCCTCAGGGCGCAGACGCACTTGAGAGGTCACTGAACCCGGAGTGGCGAGGAGCCGGGCCTGCTGCCGGAAGACATGCGGCAGGAGTGGGTTTTTTTTTTTTCTTCCAACAGAGACTACAGGCATCAACAAAACCGCTCCCTTCTGCTAGTCATTAGTCCCTGACCCTTCCCCCGATAAGAAGGCTCCTACTGGAGCCGCCTCATCCTAATTACGACTCATCAGACGGCAGCGATCCTACCCAATTAGTGGGGCTTAAGTGAGGGGCAGTGGACGCGACCGGGGGCCGTGCCCGTGTGAACCGGGGAGGGGCAGGTGCCAGCCCTGACGCACGCCTCCCCGGGCCTCTCCTTACCTGGGGGGCCAGGCTGCCACGGGGTCTGATGTGCTTGATATTCAGCTCACTGCGTCGCCGGCCACCCCCCTCGGAGATCTGAGAAGGGCCCGATGAGCGGCCAGGAGCGGTGCCCGGGCCAGCGGCCTTGGAGGGGCGGCCAACCGGCAGACCCCGTGGGGCGCTCGCAGGCAGACGTTAGCCCGGAAAGGGAGCCACAGGTATTAGAAAAGATTAAAAAAAAAAATGACTGGCAAATGCCTTCAGGGGCCAGCCATGCTGCACATGCTGGACCGTAATAGCATAATGGAGTAATTGCAGCTGGGGCAAGAGCCCAGGCCTGGCAGGAAGGAAGGGTGTGCTGAGCGAGAAGAGGAGGGGGCGGGGGGAGGGGGGGCCCGGGGAGAAGAACCCGGGCTGAGGAGGGCGCAGGGAATTACTGAGGGCCTCCTCTGCTTTGCCAACGGGCCCAAACCACTATTTATTTTAATGCTGTAAATAAGCAATTTAAATATTATCCCAGTTCCATAATAAGTAACGTGGAAACGTGATACCCTGTGGTTATAACAAATTATTTATTAGGGTTTTTAAAATTCTAAGGCAGCGTCTTTGTCACCGAGAGATTTCCGTTGGGTCGGATCATTAAAAGCACGGGTGTGGCCTGCCGCATCTCTTATCTCTGACTTGCTACAGAGGGCCGAATTTCCCTTGTCACTTTGTCCACCGCCCGGGAAGGTCATTCACAGGGACCAGCCCCCCCCCCACAAGGTCACACGCCCCCGACACCCATCCTGTAGGCTTCCCGCCGTCTTCTCCCGTGTGCAGAGGGAGAGAGCGAACCAGCCGGGAGGACCGGGGCTGGCTGCCTGAGAAGCCTGGTGAGGGGGTTGGGGGGGCGGGGGAGGCACCCCCACAGCGCGCACCTTAGAAACAGTGTTCCCACACAGCGGTGCCATTGCAGAGGCTCGCTTCCCCTCTCCCTTCCCCCTTCCTCACTGCCTGGAGAGCGGCACGCCTAGGCAAGTCCACGGTCAACTTCCCCAGAAACAAAAGTGCATTGACTTTTGCCAGCAGGACGTGCAAGGAAGCACCGGCCGAGATCACAAGTGTCAGCACGGATGCACGCTCCTACGGGTATGTTTTCTATTCCTCAACACCACCCTCAGTGGACTGCTCAAGAATCCTCTTTCGGGCCGGTGTTAGAAGCATTTGGAGATCCGTCAGACGGGAAGGGCAGACGACAGAAGCCGGTGTGGAGCCCCCGCGGGGGCTCCGCGGAGGAGCCCGCGTGCTGGGGCGTCAGAGAAGCAAGTCCGCCAGGAGCACGTGGCCCGGGGCTCAGCCAGCCTTGGACAAATACATGGGGCGGGAGAGGGTTCCCGGAGGTCATCCCAAAGGAGCAAAGGGCAGACAGGAGCATTCGAGGAGGACGTCAGACAGCCCGGGGCAGGGGGAGGGGGGGGAGGGGCCCCCACATGCATCAGCAGGAGCGACAAACCCACAGAGTCAGATGGACCGCGCCGCGCACAGGACACTGTGCGGGTGCCTTCTTTACAAGGTTGTGCTTTTCTTCATGTCTACGTCTCCTAAATGAGCCTACGTCCCTCTAGGAATCAGAATGTAAACCCACAGAAAAACCCTGTGCAGGCTGTGAATGCGCACGTCCAGCCGGGCAGAAGCGGCGCCTGAAGGACAAGCGTGGAAAAGGGAGGGGGCTGAAGCTGGAGGTCAGAGGCCCCGAGAGTCAGACTGGGGAGCCACACCGGGGGGGGGGGGGGGGGGGGGGCGCTGTGGCCCAGGTCGGGAAGCGCCCCTGTGCAGAAGCGCTGCGTCTTGTCGTGTTGTAGGTCCACCTAGTGCCAAAGGCGGTGGCTTCTGCACCCACCCGCGGAGCTGCGCGCGGAGTGATCCGGGCTCCATCTGCCTCGTTGCGCAGCAGGGACTTGAATGTCGGTTGGAAAGGATGGAGCTGGCGCGGTGCGCAGGTGCTTTGGATCAACACCGGGAAAGCGCAAATGTAAAGCATTTCCACACACCCACCTCTGAGCCGGCGTGGGGCTGGCTCCCAGCGGCCCCAGCCCCGATCTCTGCGCTCACGACCCTGAAATATCAGGGAGATTTGCGTTCTCCGCACTCCTTCGGGCGCAACAAAGCCAGAGGAATAAAGCCCCCTTGTTCGTCCACATCTGCGACAGAAAAAAAAAAAACAGTGGGCAATCAGATCCTCATTGGCTGGAACTCAAAGCTGCCCAGGGCTGTGCCCACCTGTTTGCTCCCGGGTCACACTGCCCTAATCCATCTCAAACGAGGCCCCAGGGCTGTGGAAGGCACATCATTGCAATGGCGTCACAGCTCGGGGTCACGTGCCGAACATTCCGAGGCTGAGCAGAGGACAAGATCTATTCAAAGCAGCCCTGCAAGGCTGAAGAAACGCAGTGAGCTGTTACGGCGGAGGGTACGACGGCCACAGCGAGACGGTGACGGGAGAGAATCCGGGAATCTTGCGCCTCACGTCCCACGCTGGGTCAGGGAAGCGCCACTCTGGACATGCCAGACACCCGTCCACAGGACCCGCTGCAAGGCTGCCACCAAACTCACCCGGGCTGAGTCCAGCCAAAGTGCAGCCCAAGGCTCTTCCTTGGAGAGGCCCAAGAAGGTGGGGCGGACACCCGGAGAGTGAGCGCCCCACTCAGCACGCGATGTGAGCGCACAACATCACTAAAGGGCGTCTCTTCTCAACGGGGTCAAGTAACGCAGAGGCTAGAGTCCCCAGGCACCAAGCCCACTTCAGGTGGGTGGTGGCAGCCTTCGCTCCCGAGTCCCCTCCATGTGAGCCCCAAACGCTATCGATGACAAATAGCGACAGGAGGCGCTGTCGTGCGTCCCGACTGTGGTGGGGGTCACACAAATCCATACACTCGCACAGACTCAGAACGCCGCACACACGTAAGGCCCACGCAGCCAACGCCGTCGGAAGGAGTTTCCCGGACTGTGTCAGCATCAGCCTCCTGGCTGTGACATCGAACTAGAGCTACACCAGATGCCGCCACCGCGGAGACAGAGGCCAGGTGCATAGTCCGCATCAGGGCGGCGGCCGCGCGCCCCCCGAGTCCGCCACGGCGGGCAGAGCAGACTTCCGTAGACTGGGCACCTCTGCCCCTACAGGGCAAGAAGGCTGGCCGTGCAAGAAAGCTGTTCTGTTTCTCTTTTCTTTTCTTCCTAACCCTGACCCAAGGACATGTGTATTGATTTTAGAGAGAGAGGGAGGGAGAGAGACGGAGAAACACCTGTGTGAGACAGAAACACCGGTCCGTGCCTCCCACAGGCACCCCGACTGGGGATCGAACCCGCAACCTTCTGGTCTACAGGGTGACACTCCAACCAATGGAGCCGCCTGCCCAGGGCCTGTTTGCCTTTTAATCTCAGAAAGGGACCCAGTTCTCGGGCTCCTTTGGATCGCCGTCTCTTTTCCCGTCCTGCCTGCACCCTCTTCTCTCCACAGTGAGATCCCCCACCGGGCGCACTTCTCCACAGCCTGTAGCAGACCGGGCCCAGGAGCTGGGACAGAGCAGCTGTGCCTGCGACGGTGCTCGGGAGCATGGCCACCCCCCCTGCCGTCCCCACCACGGGCGGGGAGCGTGTGTCGAGCGTACCCCCCTTCACAGGCCCTGCACGCAGGAGGCGCCCCATCGCCCAGACTCGGGGATTCATCAGCCCGATGACGGCCCGGCTCGAGGCTGCGACTCCCAGCTCTACGGCGGCTTCTCGTGACTCGAGGGTTCCACCCCTCGACGTCTCCTTTTGTAGCCCGACAGAGTCTCCACCCTTCTATCATTTCCGTGGCAAGTTCAAAGGCCCCCTGTTTATCTTACTGTCTTCAGGGTCTGCAGCCACTGCCAATGTTTCTGGAACAAACCTCACCCAACGTGTCCGTCCGCCACCTGCTGCGGGTGATAAAGCAGCGGGGCAGCCGTGGCCGAGACCCAGGGGTCAAGCAGGGAAGCACACTTCCCGGTCCCGCCCAGACCCGCAAGTAGCGCGGCTAAGAACTGGGCAGCCATTAGCTAAAACCAAACTGCCTGCTCCCTGCTGCCCTACCGCACCGGAGCCACCAGGGCCCTGTCCCACCAGTGACAGAAACACAGGCTCAAGCGAGAGAACTGTCCACTGCCCAAATGACCCGGAAGCTCCAGGACCCACTGCCCCCGCGACTGGAGCCCAAGGGTCGGTCAGTCGCCCCAGGCTGGCAGCTCCGTCCCCCAGGTGCTCCCCTCCCTGCCCTGTGCCCTCGGGCAGGTGTCCCCGGGGCTCCATGCTTCGGTCCTTCGTCTGTGATTCCAGAGACGGCGAGCCTCCTTCCCTCCTGCCAGTCCCAGCGCCAGCACCCATGACCCTGTGTGGCCCAAGGGTGCCCTGAGCCCATTTCTAAGACAATCGCTGACGCTGCAGAGATGAGGCCCTTGGGTTGAGCCCCGGGGACACAGAAGACAGCGGGGACAGGGAGAGGGGTGCCAGCTAGACCTCAGAATGGGAGCAAGACCGTTTTAGTCTCACTCTCCAAAGAAAAAGATACTGAGCAGACAAAAAATGTATAAAGGCCTAGTGAGCACATGTTTACCTAGGACGGATGGTCAGAGTGGACTTTTGCAGCTACTTCAGACGCAGTCCTATTTTTAAACTTAAAATCTTACGGTTTTGCAGCTGGGGATCTGACTGCATGCGGGTGGGATATGATTTGAGAGAATTTAATTTGCAAAACAGTTGTAAAGGGAAAGAAAGAGCAGGTGAGACCCAGGTGGCCTGCTCTGGGCGTCGGGTTGATGCCTGGATGTGCCGGCGGCTTTGTCTTTGTGTGAACTCGGTCTCATGGCCGGCCACCACGGAGGAGTGCTGTGGGCTCCAGCTGCCTTGGAAGGAAAGATTTCACTACTGGGGTTATTGGGGGAAAAAAAGGCTATTTTTGCTCCCAAACTCATTCATTTTACTCACAAAAGAGGAAGCCACACAACACCCAAGTGTGACCCTCCTCCGAGGTCCGAGTGGCTCTGCGTCCCTCCGGAGACCAGCGCCATGGGGGCCGTACTGAGAGAGCTCGCCCCGTAACGCGGGCTGTGTCCTGTCCGCCAAGAACCACGTATGTCCTTAGAAGTAAACAATGCAAGGAACTGTTGTTTAAACATTTTGAGAAGCGGTCCTGTTCAGATTGCTCCGAGAGACCTCATGGCATCTGAAGAAATCCCCTGTCCTCTGGCCCAGGAAATCCCCCTCTTTTAGGAAGACTACTCTGAAAAGTGAGGACTCGTTTCAAAATTCAAACTTGCAGACCTCCCCTAGAATCTGGAGATGTTTTATCCACCAAGGGTTTTTGTTTGGTTGGTTTTGGGGTTTGGTAGTGATGGCAGAAACAGACCTCAAAGAAGCTGGGGAGAAGGGAGGGCGCTGGGTGCGAGTAAGTGGCAAGTCACAGGGGTGGGTGGGGTGCAGCCAGGCCCCTCTGCGTCCTCCCAGGCCCCTCCGCATCCCCTCCCCCTCAGGCTGGCTTTCTTCTCCCAGCTAAGCTTCCCTCTGAGGCCAAGACCAGGGTTTCTGGAAGCTTCTGGGCTCATACCATACCAGTTCCACAACTAGAAACCTAAAAAATATTTTAACTCTCAGCTTTGATGAGATGTAGATGAAACGTTGCCACATGACCGTGTCCAAACCAATCACACGGCCAGGAAACGGGGCCCTGTGGCTGCCCCACCCTCCTGACAGGGGGATCCGGGACAGAGGGGCGGGGCTGGTTTTCAGAATTGCCGTCAGGCCCGGCGAGCGCGCAGGACTGGTTGTTAGAGTGGGTGCATCACAGTCCCGTCCAGGATCAGTGGGCCCGCACTGAGCTACGTCTGCCCGGCACACACATCCACACGCTGCTTCCTTCACTGAGGTCATCCTGATATCAAAAAACAAAGGTCCGCTGGACCCAACAGTGCGTTCGGTGACATACTTGGTTGCCCGTGTCTGGGGGAGGTCTCTGCAAGGCCTCCGGCAGGTCTCAAAGAGGCAAAGGTGACAGAGAAACCCAGGAGCTGCTCCTTACCATCCTGGGGAGGGCAGACCTCACACACCGTGACAGCACAGGACGGCTGATGAGCCGTAGGTCGTGGTGCTGATGGCACGAGTCATCATCCAGAAGGAAACACCCCCCCACGATGGGGCCTCTAGACAGCCAACACCACCCAGGCTCCAGATCCCCAGCCCCTCCCCACCGGGGCCACAGGGGCGATGTCGGGGGACCGGAGGGCAGGCCGGTGCCCTGGGCCTGAGTAGCCCTGGTCGCCCTAGCCCAGCCCCCGTGCTGGTGTCAGACTCGAACCAGCCTTTGTCACCAAAGCTCAGGACCTCACCTTGAGCTCTCTTCGAATGAGAAAGCCCCGCGTGGACTGTTCCGGAGCCCCCCCAGCCAACGACCCTGGCTAATCACCATGAGACAAAGAGTGCCTGCGCCCTGCAGCAGGCCCAGCCCGTCGCTGCAGCAACTGTCGGGGAGGAAGAACCCAGAGACGCACAGAGGGGAGCGCCAGAGGTCCGGGAAACGGGAAGGAAACACACCCCTTCACTCTCACCTGCCAGCTGACGTCTCCACCTCAGAGACGTCCGTGGGGTGCGGCCAGGTGGGTCAAGGTATGTGGTGGTAGGGGGGCAGCTCTAACCTCTGACCCCTCGTCTCCGCAGAGGTCTTCTTCCTAATGACCTTTCTCACAGATACACACATTAATTCGACGTGGGTCCAGCCACAGAAAATGCCACCTTCGTGGGCCACGGTTTGAAACATTCCCTTCCCCCCGTCCCTCTGGTTCCAAGACCGAGTCTTTTCTCTGTGGGACGGACGCTGCGGGGCTGCTGCTGTCCCAGCCCCCGCCCCCCCATCTCTGGTCTCTCCCTGGGGCCCTGCGTCTCCTCCGGCAGCTAGCTGGTGGCCCCCAAAGAGTTTGCATCCCTCCTTCCCCATCCCTGGCCTTTTAGGGGCCTCAGTGAGGCCTCATCGTGCCCACAGCGGGCCCAGTGGGGTCCCCTGCAGTGGCCATACCTGGCCCAGCCGTTCTTGGGGCCTTTGCCACAGTGACGGCCAGTTCCAACCTTTTGTGCCTTTGTATTCGTTCCTTCTAGTGAGAGACAGAAAGAAGGAGATACCGCAATAAACTAAACAGAACTGCAAGACCTGCCCAGAGATGCATCCCTCCACCCAACCAGTTCTCAATCCCCCTTTCCCGGGGCCTCAGCGCTTTGGGGCTTTCTCTCAGCCAGGAAGCTGTTCCGCGCAAAACAAAAACCACAAGGAAAGCACCAGCCACCACACAGTGACAGTAGCCGTCGATGAGGACGGGGCGTACAATGTGTATCGAGTTCTCTCCGAAGCAGAGAACAATGCCGCGTCTCCCCGGTCCCGCGCCGCCTGTCAGAGCGGAGGGCTGCGCGGAGCGGACACCCGAGCGCCGCGCCACGGAAGGCCGGGAATCAAGGTCTTTCATCTCGGAAATCTTTCACTAAAAAGGAGAGCGAGGGAGAGAGAACATCAATCAGGTATTATTTCCAATTATTTTTCAAATTGGAACAGAGGCAGAAAACACACACCCGCCTAAGCTTGACATGGTGTTACTCAAGTTTGTTGCTGGAAGGGAGGTCCTTGCTTATATTGAAGTAAAGTTCTGAAAATAAGCAAAGAACAGATGTATTGATTTTGGGGGAGCCTGGGTGTAAAAAAAGAGAAAGAATAAAGAAATGCTCTTTGCCCGCTCTGTCCAAATGACATCCCAAGTGGCCTCCCTAATGGTGGGGGAGGGGAGGGGGCAGGTGCCTGCCCGGCTCGCGGACAGAGTGCCCTAAGGCTAGGGCTAATGGTATTGGCTGAGGCTGCTGTAAGCCTCTCTTTTCTAATAGCCAACTTTCCGTGTGCGCGAAGACAGACAGATATCGATTGGGCCGAATGCCCTTGAGTTGACAACATCTGAAATGAAAATCCACAAGGCTAGCACAAACTTTCCGCAAGTTCAATTTCTCGAATGCGATGATGACATTGGACTGTGAAACCGTTCGCACACGGAGGAGGCCCCTCTCTTCTGCACCCCCCGCTGGGCACCTGTAATCGGAGGCAGTTATGGGGGCCTCATCAGACTCGTTATTCAAATGTCAACCGGAAAGCGGCCACTGCAGGCTCACCTTGCATCGCCTCCCCCCCACCCCCCGCCCCGAAGCCGGGGTTCCGGGCGGCTGACACAGGCGTGCTCTAGGAAGTGAACACACACAGGTGACTTCTGGAAGTCATTTCCAAGCGTCACCTGCGGAGAGCGTCCTGGAGCCCAGGCCTGGGCACCGGGTGGGCTCCAGGCTCCCACTCCCCCGCCTCCACTACTCTGGCACAAGTTCTTTCCTTTCCCTTGTTTTCTCTCTGAAATAAGCTGCTGAAGCTGCACTTCACGATTGTTAAGGGCCTGGGAACCGGAGGCTTACGGCGCTCTATCTAGCTCTTATTAAACGTGCCTCTGTATTCCGCAAATTCCTCTTGATCGATACATCGACTGCTGTATAAACCTTAAATAAAGCGCCATTAAATTGAAAGTACACACCGTTCTTGTCTTCGAGTGCCATTTAGAAGCATAAAAAGGCAAAACCTTTCGGAATTGGCATCCGGATGTTTATGCCAAAGAAACTGCTGCAGACGGAATACGCACTAAATGTATTCAGCCATTGATTGGGAGCGCTGGTCCTTCGTGGCTGTGCGCGGCTTCCTCGTTAATCTCCGTTAACCCTCTGCAGACAGGGCCGCTCTGCGGTTCCGAGTGTCGGAAGCCTGCCCTGCAGAGGGGGCAGCTCTGTAAGGCCGATTTGATTCCTGCCGCCAGTGGACACGCCAGCAGCCCCTCTCCTAGAAAATACCACCGCTTTCTTTTTGAAAATATCAAAACGAGAAAGAAACAGCCTTCAGCAAGACGGGGTGGGGAGGCGGAGGAGGGAGGGGAAGAGGAGGGGCCACAGCAGAGCCCGAGGTGGCCCCGGGAATGGCCCGGCTTCAGGGGGAGGACCGCCGTGTTGCCTCAGGGCCAGCGACGGCATGTCCCTGTAAGCACGAGCCCAGTGTCCCCAGCCACTGGAACCAGACGGGGCCGGGCCCAGCTGCGGGGACCCGGCCCAGCAGTGCCTGGCAACTTCCACACTCCAGAAGACGCCTCTGCAGTCAAGTCCCTGCCTGGAGTCAGGGTCCCAGAAGCTTCCAGACACATGCAGGTGCTCCCAGAGGCAAAGGCCATGCTCCCTGCTCCCCGAGGCCAGCTGAGGTGTACAGAGACCATCATCCGTTTCCCCAACAAGGCCCGACAAATACCCTGCATCACTCCTTCCTCGCCCGACCCCCGTCTCCGCAGAGGTCTTCATCCTAATGACGTTTCTCACAGATACACACACTAATTCACTGTGGGTCCAGCCACAGAAAATGCCACCCTCGTGGGCCACAGTTTGAAACATTCCCTTCCCATCTCTCTGGTTCCAAGACCGAGTCTTTCCTCTGCGGGACGGGCGCTGTGGGGCTGCTGCTGTCCCAGCCCCCCCCACCCCGCCATCTCTGGTCTCTCCCCAGGGCCCTGGGTCTCCTCCGGCAGCTAGCTGGTGGCCCCCGAAGGGTTTGCACCCCTCCTTCCCCATCCCTGGCCTTTTAGGGGCCTCGGTGAGGCTTCCTCGTGCCGACAGCGGGCCCAGTGGGGTCCCCTGCAGTGGCCACACCTGCCCCAGCCGGCCCCGGGGCCTTTGCCACAGTGACGGCCAGTTCCAACATGTTGTGCCTTTGTATTCGTTCCTTCTAGCGAGAGGCAGGGGTTGCGGGGGGGGGGGGGGGGGGTGCAGAATATCAGAAAAATTGGGACCCAAAATCCTAACACTCTGTAATTTTAAAAGAAATAAGACTCTGAGAAAAAAACACCCACTAACAATCGAGACCTACCGCAGCCCGAAGGACAAGTGTCCCCTCGAGGACTCTGGGCCCCCGCCGCAGCGAGGCCCGGTGTTGGAGGCACGGACACCTCACGGATGGAGTCTGTATGGCACACGCCTTCTCCACATTCACGAAAGATCGACGCCTGAACATGCATTGAAGATAGAGTCCAAATAATTCACAGGAGGCACAGAAGCACCCGCCTGCCTCCTGGGTGGGCGCGGGGGCCGCGGTTCCCGACGGGGCGCAGACAGACCCCAGGGAGGGCTATGCGGCATGCTGGGCTCAGCTCAGCCCACGTCAGCAGGCAGGTGTTAAATGGCAGACGGTTGTGTTGCCAGGAAAGCACACCTCCCCCAGCCCAGAAGGAGATGTGATCTCGGCCCGGACGAGGAAGACAGCCCGCGTCTAACGCCAGAACTTTCAGATGAGGCATGACATGGCGCCCTTCCTCCCGTGACCCGCCTGGGAGGAAGGACGTATCGGGAGGTTTGGAAACAGCTGTTGGGGTCACCCGAGATGGGGTATGACCCGGAAACACTCCAAATGCCCAGGGGCAAGGGGGGGCACGGGGCGGGAGCAGCGGCCACCTGGGACTCGAGCAGAGCACCACACCGGGTTGCCACGGGCGTCGCCGACACAGGGCCGTCCCGCGGAATCCGCCAGGCGTCGCTCCCGCCCTGGTGCCGGCCGTGGGTCCCGGCTGCACCTTCCCCTGCCCGGACGGGTGTGGGCGATCCTCTCATTTCTCCGAGGCTATCCCCTCGGCTCCAAAGTGGAGACACTATTTCCTCCCCAGGAGCCTTTGGCAGCCAGTGAGGCCCCTGCGGAAACTGAAGAAGGGGAGGAGATGAGCGTCGAGCCCGGGAGGCAGTCTTCCCCCCAGGGAAGCGTGCGGAAAGGCCGGTGTAACGCCTTTTTCTGCGATGTTCCCTTCTGACGGCCCCGGGCCTCCCACGGAGGCTCTGGGAGGGCTACAGGCGTGGGCGAGCCCTGGCCGGGCTGCCCACCTGGGCCCGGGAGTCGGCCCCTGCCGGGAACACCCACATACTGGAGGAAGTTTTTTCTCCAGCCGAGGGCCACCCAGTGAGCGTGCCGAAAGGGAGCGGAGTCCAGTTAGAACACGCTCAGCCGTCCCGTCTGCAAGGCCCAGCTCGGCGGCCCAGCGGCCACCTGGCTACAAACACCGTTCGTAGGGGGCCAGGGGGCCGATGACATGCGCCCTGCGTGCTGCTGTGGACGCCGACGGGCGGGACCGGGGGAGCGGGGATTCTGCGCGCTAACGGGGTGGACAGCCCCATCTCAGCCGCATCGAGGTCCCAGGGAGGGCCGGGGCTCTGCACTGCCACGCCCAGACAGCTTCTCACGGAGCCGGGCGTGCGTGGGTCTGCGCTGCCCTTCCCAGCCGGGTGCGCAGCAGTCTCGGCGTCACCACCAGCTCACAGAGACACGTGCCATCAGGGCCCCGCGCTAGGCCAGCTCACGGCTAGGGACTATGGAACGGAGGAGGAAAATACTTGTCTGACTGAGGACAAAGGGTTCGCCGGGAAGAGCCTCCCTGTGTTTTCACATCTTAAAAACGTCCAGAGCCGTGGGCCGTGGGGAGATGGAGCCCGATTCCAGAGGAGAACCAGCCCCCCCGCCCCAGCCCCTCCGGCCAGCCCTCGTCCCCAAAAAAAAAAAGAAAAAAAAGGAAAAAGATGTTTGTTTTCAATTTCAAAGCAAAACATGTTTTTGGAAAAAAAGTCATAAAAATGCAGAGACAGAAAAATATGTTCAAGCCCCTGTAGTTAATCCTACCCCCTAGAGTAACCACAATTTTTGGTGGACGATCCTGATGTCTCATGGACATATACACTGTTTTCGAACCAATAGGTGATGTCACTCTCCGTTCTGTTTTACAGCCTGCTTTTTCTGCCATCTCCCTCATCCGGACCATCTTCAAGGCCGTCAGGGGTCTCTCTGGACGCTGTCTACAGCCCCCTCTCTGCCCCACTCTGTCCCACGGCCACGTGCCTGGAACGACAACGCTGACGGACAGGCTCCGGGCCGAAGCTCTGCGTGGGTGTTGGCTGTGGCTATTCCTGCAGGCGGACCAAGCGAGGACAGGTGCACACAGACCGTTTAGTTCAAACGGCACAGCCTTTTTTATGGAGCTGGGCTGTTTGAACTAACGTGTCTTTTTTTAAAAACAAAGGTTTAAGATAAATAGTAAAAACCGCCCCTCGGCCTCTAGGCGAAGATCAAGTGTAAAATGAACAGTAACTTCACTGGCCCTGCACCCACGTGAGCTCTTGCTCCCGCCGCAGCCCGCCGGGGCCGCTCTTCCCGCGCCCGTGCACGGTAGCCAGCACCTCCTCTGCCTCCCAGAGGCCTCCGCTTCGCTCACAGCCTGGCCTGGCCCGTGCCAGGAGGACAGACAGGGCTCCTCCGCCGGGGCTGGAAGAGACGCCTGCCAGTTGTCACTGCTCCGGCCCAAGGTCACCTTCCCCTACTCTTTGAGAGGTCTCCTCCAGGGTCACCCTACCTTCCCGGGCGGAGCTACAGCTCTGAGGGTGGAGCTACCGCTCTGAGGGTGGGGCTACAGCTCTGAGGGCGGGGCCTGCTCAAAGGGAGGGGCCTGGGTCCCCCTCTGCCCAGGCGCTGGAACTCAAGTCCGGCGGCCAGACCTGCTCCTCCCAGGATGCTCTCTGTCTCTCTCTCTCAAGGACCCGTGGTTTGACCACAACGCCTGGGCAACTTTCCTCTGGGACAGTTCCTGCAGGTGCCACGGTCACCATGCGGAGCGTGTGGCACAGCTCCTGGCGGTGAGCGGACCTCCAGTGATATACCATTGGAAATACCCCGAGTGTGAGCGTCCGTTGCCTCCTGCCGCCCCCTCCATCTTCCCGCCCCGACTCCCACGGACCCCAGAGGGGCAGTCTTTCCGAGGGCAGACCCGATCACCTCCCTCAGCTGCTGCTGAGACCCTTCCGGGCTTCCTGTCACCTCCGGGCACAGGCCTTACAATGTCCTGGCCTTCCCCCCATGTCTCCTGGTCCCCTGCCTCTCTGCCCTCCCTTCTCCGGGCCCCCCCCCTGCCATGTCTCCCCACCCCGGCTCCCACCCGCACTCTCCTGGCCATCATCCACAGCAGCAGCCGAGGGTCACGTGTGGATAATCAGATTTCAGTCTAAAGTAACTAGGAGTTGATAACACGAAGCATTCGGTGCCTCACGTGCTCAGGGGCCAAGTGCGTGAGCACCCGCCTGCCCTCATGGGTGTCACGGACACAGGACATTCCCGTCTGTGCTGCGAGGTCTCCCCGGCGGCGCTGACCCTGGAGAACAGCATCCCGCCCTCGGAAGATCGGTGACCTTTCTCCACGCAGCTTCTCTCCACGCCCGGGAGTCGGGGGAGGTAGAAGGGAATCCGACCTCAGAGTCCACCCACGATGAATTCATGGGTGTCGGGTGCTCCACCTCGTGTCCTGGTGGGTTCTGCTCCCGAGTCTCCTGCAGTCAGCCGCTTACCCTCCCGCTTCCTGAGTTTCCTAAAGGTGTGTCTCTCACAGGGCCCCCCTCCACCCACTTAAAGGCCAAGAGAGGGTCTGTCCGTGCAGGTATGCCTGGCCCCCTGCAACACAAGGGGGCCTCGCCCTCAGTCCCCCACAGAGCCCCGGAACACCCAGAGACCCTCCCCTCCAGCGCCCCACAGCCGCGCCCGCCCGGCAGCCCCGGTGCCCCCGTGGCAGCCGACACAAGCCCGGGCACAGCTCCATCTGGCCACCATGTCCCCGGCATGCCGTTTTGGGGGGGGGGGGGGTGCCAGGAGTTCAGAGCTCGCCCACCCGGCATGCCTGAAATCTCACACGAGTCGCCCCTCTTGTTAGGACATGAAAGGTTGTAACTATACAAAAAGGAAGGCAAAGTCGTCCAGGGGAGGAAGCGAGCCAACAATCACCATGCATTCGGGCCTAATCACCAATTAGCGCACGAACCTTCGGCGGGGACGCGTGGGGGAGCTGCGGGCGGCTGGAGCCGGGGGTCCCGAGGGTCGGCGAGAGAAAGAAGAGGCCAGGATGAAAGGGAAGGGAGCAGGTTCGCAGTCCCACCCTCCTCCAAGTTCGCCCAAGGCCCGTCCTGTTCTCCCGAGCTCACGCACACGGGCGGCTTGGCAACCGACCCGCCCGCTGAACACTTCTAACATGAAAATATTCCTAACGAGGCCCCTTCTCCGGTTCCCCTGGGAGAGCTGCCTTTGGTCAAGGAGTTCCGAGCCCGAGAAAGCGGTGGGAAACCGGCCCTGAGTGGGCTTGTTAAGATCAGTTGGCAGGGTCCCAGCAGGCGCCCCACCGGCCAAGGAGCTTCACTAACACATCGCTGCCAGGGGAGCCCGGTCGCACCGCGCACCGAAGAGCGAGAGGAAGCTAATTGGAACCGGTGCCGTGTCAGCAAGGACTCCACCCCGGGCTTTCTGTGCAGCCTTCGCTGACCGGAAGGGCTGGGCAGACACCCCGCAGACAGACACCCACCTGCTGCTCTCCTGGGCTCCGTCCGGGTGGCCTCCTGCAACCCCGCGCCTCCTCGGCGATCACGGCGTCGGCAGCTTGTTGCTGTCTCCGCTCCGTGGGTGCGTGGGAGGCCTTCCGGCGACCGCGTCCAAGGCGTTACTGTTGAGGGCGCGCGGGGAGGTGAGCGTGAGGACGCACGCACGGCGGAACCTGCTTGCCTCCCTGGGGAGAGCCGGGCGCCACTGGGACCTGGGGCGCCCTCTGGGGCAGCACCCCTGCACCCTGCGCAGAGCAGAGCGGCAGATGGGTTAGCGAAGAGACGCATCTGCATTTCCCAGACCGCACCCTACGCAGGCAGAGCTGGCACGGGAGAAGCTGCCGCGTTCACCTGCTCCGCACGATAACCGAGGACAGGCGTCTCCCCGGTTCTTCCCCGCTGATGGAAAACGCCGCCGTAACACCCCGAGCCGGCGGCCCCACGGGGCGTGCTGGCCACCGCGCGGCAAGGGCCCCACCACTGTTTGTCCCTGACTCTTCCCCAAATACAAGCCCACGGAGTCCAGTGGGCCCTGGGGTGCTCAGGTGACACGCCTTTCTGTTCCCTCCCAGGGCCCCCACCTCTGTCCCGTGGCCGGGCCGTGGGCCAGGGCAGCCACGGGCTGGGCTTTCCCGGCGGTGGCAGGACCTACTGCCGCTTCCCGCCGCTGACCTGCGGGCCCCCAGGGCCACGGCGGCTTAACAAGTCCCAGCAGAAGTGGACGGGACCAACTGCACGGAGACAATATTGAAAAGTCAGTCACCCCCACCCCCCATCCATCATCACACAGGGACGGATGTGCAGAGGGCTGCCAGCCACAGACCCCACCCACCCCCCGCCACTGCCTGACCCTCCCCAGCCGGGTGATGACACCATCGTCCCCTCCCTTTCAGCTCTGGGCCCCTAAATTTGCCATCCGCCAGAGAGGAGCCCACTGGCGGCTCTCAGTATTTATAATCCTCTCGTGCATGGAGACAAGCAAAGTGACTTTTCCAAAGTAAAAATACGCCAGGAAGAAAATTCCCATATGGCTTCAGACTTTAGGGTTAGGGCTAGAGTTACAGTTTGGACTGGATTTCAGTGTAATTCATGAAAAGTGGTTTTTAAAAAAATCCTCAATCTGGGGTGAATTGGTAAAACAAAACATTTCTAGAAATAAGGATCGTTTTCTGTAGCAAAAGGGGAAGATGAGGGCAGCGTGGACCCACGGGAACTGCATGCCTGTTCCTCACCCAGCCAGGGACCCTGAGCGTTTCGGGGTGTCCGGGCCCCGGAAATGCAGGAAGGAGAAGGACACACAGACCACACCCTCTTGGGGGCCCTCCCTCTGCTGGAGGAAGCGGCAAACAAGCAGATACGGAACAGAAGCAGGGCGAGAGGGCCGGGAGGAAGAGGCCACGGGGGCTCATCACCAAACACGAGCACTCGTGGCGAGGTCCGGAATGACCGGGCCATGAGTGAGGAGGAGGACGGCTCTGGCCCAGGCTGCGGGGACCAGAGTGTGCCGGCCGAGGGTGGGCCACAGCAGCGACACCCGGCCACAGCTCCGTCGATCCCTGCCAGGGGCCAGGAGGGAGGGCTGTGAGTGCTGCCGCTGCTGGGAGGCCGTGGTCCCCTCACCCCACGGACACCAGACAGCCAGCGAAGGCAAATCCATCCAGAGACGGGAGCAGGGGAGGGGTCGCCCAGGCCGGGCAGGGACTGCAGAGCAGCCGGGCCTGAGGGATCTGCCGGGGCTGACGGAAGAGCCTTCAAGTGGACCATGGTGACAGGTGAACAAACCCGCAAAGCCACAAGAAGTCAGGGACGTGCACGCTGAAACGGACGTGTCCGTGGGATGTACACGGCACGGCGTTGCAGACAGGGGTGACACTTTGGTCCCAGCACCAGGGGACTGCAGACTCCAAGAGAAGGGGGCCGGCGTGGCCATGCCGGGGAGGACCCTGGGAAGGCTCCCGGGCCCACATGTCAGAAAGGGCTGCGCTGGGTGGAGCGTCCCCCAGAGAGTCAGGGTACCCCACACTCCCTCGGCGAACAGCCCGTGGACCGAGGGGGCCAGCCCGTCCCCACCCAGGGAGCGGAAGGGCGAGGGCAGAGGCCCAGCACAGAGCGTCCCTTACGAGGCCCCCACGGCCCCAGGGGAGATGCACGCAGGAGCGGCGAGGCCTCTGAGGGTGTCGGCGAGCTCCTGGGTCACCCGGCAATGGGCAAGCTTGTCTTGTCCCTGGTGCCTTTGGTGCCCGGGGGCCTCTGACACTGAGACATGGCGGGCTCAACACAGCGAAGATGAGCCCGGCCTGTCCCCAAACCAAATGCCCAGCCGGCAGAGCATCATTTGTCCCTCCTGCCACCTCCCGGCTGCTTCCGGCAGGTAGCCCCTGCTGGACCACATCTCCATGCCAAAGTCACCCAGGAGCATCCGGGGACCGGGCCTCGAAGTCCGACCTCCCTCCCAACCCTGGAGGCGAAGGCTGTGACCAGAGAGACGCAGCTGGGGAAGACCGGCGTGCCTCCCCGCTGACCTGTGGCGGCGAGGACGGTGGTCCTCAGTCTGCCTAACGCTCGCACGGCTCCCACCGAGCGCCAGCGGCGCAGGGGGCCGTGCTCATGTGTGCCACCCACGCAGATGGCCTTTTGTGCTGCTCCTCGGAAGCCTGGACGGGGACCCTCCTCCCCCATACTGATGACAACACACAGGCTCAGAGGCAAAGCCCTCCTGACACCTCGCACTGGCCCAGCGAGGACCCCGAGTCTCCCCAGGGCCCGTCTCTGCGGCGGCGTGCACCCGTGGAAACCGCCCCGCGGTCTCTGGGTCAGACCCCTGGCTCAGAGGCACCTGCCCGGCGAGTCGCCGCAGTCGGCACCGAGAGCGTTTGAACTGCCCTCTGTCGCTCCCACTCGAAAGCGCCCGCCTCGCCGGTTGCTGCGACTAGAAGAAAGAAGTCAGAGCGAGTCGCAAGCACAGGAGAGGCGGCGGCCGGCTGGGTGTTTTCCGTGGGGCCCGGCATTAGCAATGCCGGCTGGGGGTGGGGGTGGGGGGGTGGCAGCTGGGAACTGACAGCAGGAGGACAGAATTACACCCTCCTGGCCCGGGAAGGAGCCGCCCGGCTAATCCAAGCCCCTCATTAGTGAGACGAGAACGCCGCAGCCCCCCAGAGGGCGTGCAACCTGCCCAAGGTGAGCGGGGAGGCGTGGGGGGCTGTGCGGGGCCCCCTTGCCTGCTCCGAGCACGGCTGTCTGTCTGATTAACTCGTAGCTGAAGGCGGAGCGGTCTCCCAGGCACCTGACAGAGTCGTTTCCCGCGAAGGGTTCTATTCAGTCCTTCCACATGACCTGTGTGTTTTCTCTCCTGGAATTTGATATCTCGGGAAAGCTGCCAGGGACGATTCACCAGGGAGCGTGGGGATGGAGAACGGGAGAGGGGAAATCAGGGCCGCATGGTGCTGGCGCTCACTGGGGGGCTCAAATTCCTCGCCCCTGCCTTGGGGACCCCGGGGCTGCGACCCCAGGGCTGGCCCGGCCCGGCCCATCACATGGGCTTCTCTGGGGAGCTGCTGTCCCACCCACAGAGGCCACCACCTCTCCCAGCAGAGGCCTCCTCTGTCCTGGGTGCGCCACCCACCGGCCGGCCTGCGGGCTGCTCCGCGTGTGATTTCCTGTTGTTTAAGAGGCAAGTTCTCTGACCACATCGGTCAGAACTGTGTCCAGAGCGACAGTAACGGCAATGATCCTTGTCAAGCCTTTTTCATTTCTTTCTAAAGGACTGTTTCATGTGTTACCCTCAAAGATCAGGAGGGAGGCCACCTCCCGTTCCTGAAAACCACGTGGTCCACGTGAAATAACAGTAAGAAGTGAGACAAGGCGTTCTCCCTGATTCTAGCACCTGCCGGTGACTCACAGCTCCCTCTCACCCCTTTCCCATGCACCCCCCAACCCCGTTCACCCCACAGGCAGCCCCGGGGTCCCCCCTGGGAGCTGGCACCAGAGGAGGAGCCTGGGAAAGGCGGCTTGCTGGGCCAGCCCCAGAGCCTCCTGTGCAGGGGCCCTACATAGGGTGGCCCGCCACATGGTGCTCTCTGGTGACCACAGACCCTCCCGTGAGAAACCCCATGAGGAGCACAAGTGGAGGGTCTCCAGGAGACAGACACGGGCGTGGAGACAGGGAGGGTCCCTCTGGGCCCGCACAAAGGGAGGGGGAGCCTCCAGGAGGAGGTAGGTGGCAGGGGGTAAGTTTGAAGGAAAGGAGGGGAGGAAATAGCACAGGGACAGGGGGTCAGCCCCCCAGGGGGAAGAGACCCTGAGCCAGGGCTTGTGGTCAGCAAGCAGGACCACCTGCCTGTGGGCCGGGGGGGAGGGGACTGCACAGGGGAGACCGGAAATGGACAGAGGCCACGCGCTTCCGCTCAGGCTCTCCGCCGCCTGCTCTCTGGGGGAAACGTGCCCCTCGGACAACAGACCCACCACGATGTCGCCCCCACCTGGGAGCTGACGTCCCCCGGTCCGGCCCCAAACACAGGCCACCCCCACGTCCCCATCCACGAGATCCCCACGCCGTCTCCTCCCAGCCTGGAGGGGCCCGGTCTCCGGGACCGGAGGGCGGGAGGGTGTTCAGAGCCCAGGACTCGTCAAACCGGGGTGCGTGCAGGGAACATCGGCTCCATGATCTGAGCTGTTGGTTCTAGTCCAAGTGCCAGGACATGCTTTAGTGCAACACCCGTCACAAAGCATTTATTAAAACTCTTGCGCCACTCTCCACGTACAGACATTTGCTGCCCCGCGCCCGGGGGTCAGCGCCCCGGCCCCATGTCCTTCTTCGTCTCTTTATGGCTCGTTCGTGCTGGAGCAAAGCCAAACCCGGTGCCCGGACGGCGGGATGTTCTCGCCGCCCGTGGGTCAACTAATCCATCTCACTGCGGGGTCGGGGGGGGGGGGGCCGTCCAGTAACAGTTAACCCCCCCCCAGAGGTCATGCCTTCTCTGGGGAGCGGACTGCTCTTCCCACACAGAGGACTCGTGTAACGAGGGCGGTGTAGGCATGAGCTGCCAGGACCTGCCGGAGCAAATGCACGGCCGAATGCGGGCTTGAAGCCAGCTGGGCCGCAGCGTGTCCCAGGCCCTTCCCTGCAAAGAGAGCACGTGTTAGGATGAACCCGGGCCGGGAGGGGTGGGGGGGGGCACCGGCCTCCGCACACAGACCCCGGCGGACAACATCACCCCGATCTCACTCTGCACTGGCCACGTTCTCTAAACCAGGCACGTTCCCACGAAATCACAGAATCCCGCTGTCGGGAAGGAGGCCCTTCCTCAGAGACAAGCACGGGGAGAGCGCCAGAGGACGGAGTGGCCCGAGGAGGTCACGCAGCTGGCGGGTGACAGCGCGGCCCCGGGACCTGAGATTCATGGCTTCAGACTGAACGCGTGTCATTTGGCACTGCGGCGGGGAGGGCGAGGGGATCCCCACGGCAGGGAGAGGGGCCAAAATAAGCAAACAAATAGAGGCCGTGGAGACTCAGGGGGAGCTTGGGTTTCACAGCCGCAGTTGCGAGCAGCGAAAACCGCGGTTCACCTCCCAGTGACCCTCATCTGCTTTCCATCTTCCGAGCCCACGCCCGTCACGTCATCTGCACACCCGGTCGGCAGGGCCTGCACCGCGGGGCCCGAGCGCTCGGGACTGGCGAGGCCGACGTCCAGCTGCTGCTAACACCCCGGAGAGGGATGGACCCCAGGCCGAGGAGGCCAGAGCGCCATCCAGATGCCTCGGCCCCGAGGCTTCAGTGCAGATGACCCCGGGGCCACGTCCTAAATCCCAGCCTGCCCGCGGTGCTCGCTCCCGTGGGGTTCTCCTGCCCCGGGCTTGAGCGGAGTACATGCGTGAATGACCGACACACACGTCACGCCCCGTCCCCCGCAGGCTGGAGGGACACGCAGCGTCCGGCCTGCTCCCGCTCTCACCTGCCCCCCAGGCAGAGCGAGGGGAGTGGGGGAGCCACAAGGGCCAGGGGGGTCCGAGTCACGTCTCTGCCCCCCCCCCCGTGAGCCTGGCTGGGGCCCGTGGCAGGGTTGAGGGCAGACTCGCGTGGAGAGGAAGGCGGGCAACGTGCCTGCACCCTGGCAGTCTACACGCAGAGCCCCCTGCCCCCACCGGCCTTCGTGTTCCCACCTCCCTGCTTCTTCCTAATCTCCCGTTTCCCTTCTCTCTCTCCTCCCCGGCCCGGCGCCACAGGGCGATGCCACTGGCAATAACGACAAGAACAACCAGCACACTGGAATGACCGCAGGGGAAGCCGGCACTTGGCGGTGGTGGCCGCTCCGTCCCTCCAGCCCGTCCCACCACCGGATGCTTCTGGAAACCGTGGCTGGCTCGGGGCTGGCTGCGGCCACCTCCAGGACCTCACGATCAATTCAGGGAGGCGGGGCTCCATCTGCCGTGCCGGCTGCTGCGCCCAGGGCCCAGGGCAGTCGGAGCACGCAGTCACGGGGGAAAGGAAGGCGCACTCCACAGACGGCACGGGGAGGCTCTGACACGTCGGGGACCCCGGTCATCCCGAGCAGCAGACGTAGGTCAGGAACAAGTGGTGGGGAGGTCAGTAGCAGTCAGTGGCCTTGCTCTGTTTCTGCCCCTTCCCAGCGCCATGGTGTCCCGGGGCGGTCCCCCTGGTCTCGCAAATGCCGCACCTGAGTGGCAAGTCCCTCACTTTCCCTGAGGTCGATGCGGGCCATTCCCAGAGTCTCCGGTTCTGGCCGTGAGTGTGGTCTCTGCCTCCCCCAGCTCATTCCGGGTAGAAGGATGCCTGGGGCTCAGGCCACCCCGTCCCAACCCTGCTGGCAGGCGTGGTCTCGAACCATGCCTGCTGCTCTCCGTGAGCTGGGGCGCTCCTGGCCCCTGTGGGCGGGGCTGGCCCCCTCGCCACCCTCGGGAGCCATCCCCACCACTGGGCTTATTTCTAGCATGTGACACATTTGTGTCACGGTAAAAGAACACACTCAATGATTTCACTCTCCCCAGATTCTGTCCAAATATAAGGGTTCCCATGTACATCCGAGACTTCCAGGAAATTGATGCTTCTGCTTACGATCCTTTCTTTGGGTTAGCATCGAAACCAAGTCGGGTGCGAGGTGATCTCTTAGCACAAGAGGGGCTTGTTTTCTCTTCCAAGGACTGGCTGAAGCAGGAGTCCTTCCCCACCCCGCCCGACGCTGGCCACGTGATTCTCAGGACCCTAACAGGCCACGGCGACCTCCGACAGTCGTCCTGAAAACAGCCAGCTGGTGTTGTCTCACAGGGGACGGCGGGGCGGAGGCGCCATGGGAGCCCGGGAGTCGGAACCGAGTTCAGCACTCAGCTGACCCCGCACCGCCGCCCCAGAGCGCCTGCAGCAGCCGGGAGGATTCGGGGGAGCGGTCTAGTTCTCAGCCATTTTCAAGCGGTTTCTCCCATTTCCTCCCGAGAGCAGAGCACCGGTCGACCAGGGATCTTAAACCGGAACCTCCCTCCAGAATCACCGCTGACGGCCACCGTGCCGAGACCACGTGTCCTCGGAGTACAAGCGGCCCCAGGCACTTCCCGAAGATGGGAACGGAGGTTCACTGGGCAGGGGGTCCCGTGGAGACAAGGGGGTCCTGGGGCCCCCGCCCCACTTTCCTGCACACTCGTCCGGAGGGACATTATAAAGCACCTGCTGAAGAGCTACAATTATTCCTTAGAAGAGAGGCCGGGAGACCAAGGGGACCGCTGGGGAATGGGCCCCAGGGACCGAATTCAACCCAAGCCGAGTCCCACGGCTCCCCCGGGACCGGCGGGGCTGGGTGCCGCTCGCAGCCTGAGGCCCCTGCTCCTGTGAACAGGAACACGGCTGGCACCCACCTCCCGGAGGGAAGAGGAGACTGGCGGGGACAGACACGGGTGGGCACCCGTGGGCTCCGGTCCCCCCACACGAGGACACCGGACACGAGGTCTCTATCACTCGCTGCCTTATCGCTGACACGTGTACCGTGGCCACCGGCGTCACTGGCACCTCGGAAAGGAAAAGCCGCAGAGACGGCTCCCCGTCCCTCGCCTGTCTTCGCCCCAAAGTCAGTGCAAGGCAGCGGCCGGCCTTGCCCGGGAAGGCCGCCGGGCTGGGTGAGAGCCTTGCCCTGCGGTGGCCCCAGAGATGGGGCCCTGAAGTGTCGGCAGCCGAGGTTCGCCTGGCCCAGGCCGTGGAACACGCTCTGAGACCGCCCGCGGGAGCAACGGCGTCTGGCCACGCTCTCTGTGATGATGAAAACATTCTAAACGTGTGTGGCCGGACCAGGGACCGGTGGCCATCGAGCACCCGAGATTTGGCGAGTGCCACTGAGGAACCGGATGTCCACATTTCATTTTAATTGATTAGCTTGGCTGCTTGATAAGTAATCAATTCATTGATTCCATTTAAATGGCTACATGGGGCTGATGGATGCCACGCTAGAACAAGCCGGGATGGTCGGCTGCCAGGCGGAGGGGGAGGGCCGGAGGCCCAGGGCTGGTCAGGGGATGCCCGTGGGAGCCAGGCAGGAGGCTGCCCCTCTCCGCCCCTCCTGCCTCCCACCACAGAACACGGTTCCTCGGTTCCCAATCCCCACGGGTGGAGCTGCCGCAGACACTGGGCTCCCGGGCCCTCCCCCAGGAGGCCCAGAGGCAGCCAAGCCTGGCCCCTCAAGGTGCTGCCAGCCAAAGGGCCTGGCTGGGCGGGCACAGGGCACCCAGAAGAGCCCTCAGGGTGGTCCCCACACACCCGAGGGTCTGCCTGCCTGTGATCCGCCCACCTTCCACTTCCCAACCACTCTCGCAGAGACAGCGAGCCCCACGCTGCTCCTGGGCCTCCAAGGGGGCGCCAGAGGCAGAGGCAGACCAGAGCGGCCACCCAGCCCGGTTCTCCAGGCCTCGGAGACCCCCCAACGCTCACCTGCATGCATGTGCACACACACACACATGCATAAATGCACACATGCAGGCATGCACACACATGTGTGCGGGCCTGCTCATCCACAAACACGTGTGTTCACAGGGCTACATGCACACTCGAGCACACACACAAAAACATGTTCTCACAAGCACCCTACTCACACATACTGATCTTAGAATAGAGCAAACCCTTATAGTAGCAGCAAAGGGAGACCAGCACTCATCTGAGTCTCAACTTCACTCTAAAACAGGAATTAATGAACTTTTAAAAAATAATAATAGCATTTACCTTACCTCACACAGCACTAGAGGCTGCTTGTAGTGATGCCGGTGGTGATGGTGGTGATGGTGATGATAATGTTGATGGTGGTGGTGATGATGTGGACGTGGTAATGGTGGTGATGGCGATGATGGTGGTGATCCAGGCGAAGAAGGTGTCTGGTGGAGCCCTTTCAGGACCCCCCCGTGGTTTTCAGTTTGGCCACCGGCCCGTTTGAGCTCTTCGAGTTTCCAGCCACTCGAGTCCCACAGGGTCTCACTTAGAGGAAGTCCAGGAAACAGCCTGAGTCCAGAATCCTGAGACTGGCTGCAGGAGTAGGCATCAAAGCTGAAATAAAGTCGAATTTCAGAGGGCAGCAAATTAGTGAAATTTAGGGGTCGAGGATGTGGCAGGGAGCCTAGGAGGGATCCACAGTCGCCCTGGGGCCGGAACCACCGCCTCCCACTGCTCTGAGCAGGAGGCCCCGCCCACGCCGAGAAGCTCCCCCCAACTCGGAGGCCTGGCCCCTGCCTGCGGCTGCATCTCAGCGCCCAGCGAGAGGTGGCAGCTCCGCACTATCCAGCCAGCCTTCGCCCAGGAGCCGTTTCCCAGCCTGCGGGAGGGCCATGCCACCCGGGTGCCGGTCACACAGCTGCCCTCTGCAGACACACCTCCCTCCACCCTCACCTGGCTCTGCGGTCACCTGGGCCTTCGTTCCGTGCCCAGGCACCTTCTCTGGTCTCCACACCTAAGCGGGACGCTCTTGCTGCGTGTGCTCCGTGACCACGGGGGCTGGGTGTCACCACATTCCCCCGAATTCCCCTTAGAGACAGCCCTCCATGCACACGGGAGAAATGTTCTGACAGGCCGCCCCGGTATTCAGGGCCCCCTTGCATTCCTGGGCCCTGTTTCTGCTGCCACCCACAAGGGGAGGAGGGTTGAGACCCCGAAAGAGCAAACTTGAGACACAGAGGGGATGGGAGGCCCCGAGCAAGGCGGGCCCCGGGCACCGGAGGGTCTTCCTTTCCCCAAGCCCCAGGCGGCCCCGCAAGCCTGCGGACGGGAGCGAGATGGAGCTGATGAAGGAGCGAGGAATCCGGCATCCCAAGGGAAGCCCCAGATCGGGAGAAGCTGCCCCACTGTGGGGAGTGGGGGCCGGGGAAGCCCCAAGGATGGCGATGCTGGAAGGGCCCTGGGGGCATGGAGTAGCTCCCGTGCCAGCAAGGCAGAGCCCCGTGCACGGTTCACGGGGCAGTGTGTGGAGACGGATTATTCTGGAGGCCCTGACGCAGCGGGAAACACCGCTGCTGGGCTTTGTTAGAGGGAAAAGCGGAGGCAGGCCCAGACCCGGGAACCCACAGGGAAAAGGGCCGGCCGGTTTCCACGTACCGATTCTCACACCCGTGCACTCGGCCGCCTGCTGTGGGTTCAGTTGCACGTCCCCAAGAAGCCATGGCCCGAACCTCTGGGAGACGGGGCATTGTGGGAGACAGGGTCCTGCCAGATGTGTAATGACGTTAAGGTGAGGTCAACCTGGAGAGGGGTGGGCCCCGATCCCATGACTGTTTCCCTCACAGGAAGGAAACCTGGACACAGACATGCGCGGAGAAAGCTCCGTGCAAAGGTGGAGGCGGGGGTGGGTGTGGCCCAGCTGCCCGGCAAGGAACTCGGGAAACCGAGAGAGAGGGGCACCGAGCAGACCGCCCCTCCCCCGCCCCCACGGGGAGGCTCGCAGACCTGGGGGAACACATCTCTGCTGTTCGAGGCCCCCCCAGTTACCGCCCCGCAGGACGCCACCCACCAGCCTGCAAGCACGGCCCGCGCCCTGGCCAGGCCGACCCCTTCACTGGTACTTTCCCAGGGTCTAGTGCTGGCCTGGCACATAGTAGGCGCTCCGTGAGGGTTTGTGGCGTGGATAAGTGTGCGTGTCCTTCGGTACAGAATAAATCAAGGGGCGCACGACACCGCAGCACAAACCCTGCTTCCCAACTCCCGGGCGTGGACACAGTTCTCGGAAGAAACCCCGCCCGCCTCTCTGCTGCCTCCACGTCCCTTCCCTCCTCGTCCCCCTCCGCTGCCCTGTCCCCATCAGACCCAGGCCGTCTCCGCAGCCGTGCCGCCAAGCAGCTGGTCCGCGGAGCCGCTTCCACCGCCGGCTGCAGACCCAGAGTTCGTCCCGCCCTCTGACTCCTCGGAGCTCCCCCACCGGCTGCAGCCGAACCCCCTGAAGCTCTCACTGGGGTCACCCCAGCAGACAGTGGCCTTGGGCAGCCTGCGATGCGGCAGGCGGAATTCCGAGGACCCCCGCTGGCCGCCGCCGCCTCCTGTCGCCCCCTCCCGTTCGTGCGGGTGGGCCTGTGAAGGTGCCTGGGACTCACAATCGGGTCACACTACCGGGCAAAGGGACTCGGCAGACCTGATTAGGGTCACTCGTCCGTTGACCTTCGCAGGGAGCTTTTCTGGGTGGAGCTGATCTGACCCGATGAGCCCTTTAAAATGGAGCGGTTTCCTGGGCTGGGTGCAGAAGAGGACGTCAGGGGGGCTGCACGTGTGAGCAGGGTCCTGGGCACCCTTGTGTCGAAGACGGAGGGCCCACGTGCCAGCGGAGGGGAGGTGAACAGTCCCTGGGGCTGAGGGCAGCCCCCCTCCCCAGACACCCCCAGGAGTTAGCCAGGACACAGCCTTCTCAATCCTACAACCGCGAGGAATCAAATTCCGCCCACCACGTGGGGGGGCTCCGAACTGGGTTCTTCCCTGAGCCTCCACGAGAGAGCCCGGCCCGAGGGGACCTTGATTTTGGCTGTGGGAACTGAGCCCGGGACCCAGCCACGCGCACTGGACTTCGGACCTTCAGAACCACATGACAGTAAAGGGCTGTTATTGTATGCCGATTTGTGGCGCTTTGTCCTACAGCAGCAGAAAACTGATAAAGACCATTGCAGCACTGTCTACAATGACCAAGGTGTGGAAGCAACCTAGTGCCCATCGGCCGATGCATGGACAAAGAAAACATTTCATATAAGAATATCAGTACACCTATATAAATATTATACATATATATGAATAGTATTCAGCTTCCCCCCCAAAAAGAAGGAAATCCTGCCATTTGTGACCACGTGGCTAGACCTCACAGGCATGTGCTCAGTGCAACAGGTCAGACAGAGAGACAAATGCTGCATGACGTCACTCCCACGTGGCACCTGGAAAACATGAGCTCACAGGAACAGAACGGAGTGGCAGCTGCTGGAGGCAGGGATGAAGGGTGGGCCAGAGGATGGGGATGGTTCAAGGTACAAACAAACCCTCAGTGCTGAGATGAAAGTGTCCTGGATATACAACCATGCACACCCTGGTGCATTGTTGCACCAGCTAACAATACCGTATTGCGTGTTTAAAAGTCACTAAGAGCCCTGGCTGGTGTAGCTCAGTGGACTGAGCCCTGGCCTTCAAACCAAAGGGTCGCCGGTTTGATTCCCAGTCAGGGTATGTGCCTGGGTTGTGGGCCAGGTCCCCAGTAGGGGGCGCACAAGAGGCAACCACACACTGATGTTTCTCTCCCTCTCCTTCTCCTCTCTCTAACACATAAATAAAAAGTAAGTTTGTAAAAAGTCACCAGCAGAACAAACCTTCCATCCCAAGAAAAAAGCCTTGAGACGGGAAGAGGTGATGGAAGCGAACAAGAGTTGCTAAGGTGATCGTTTCAGAACGCACCACATGCCAAAGCATGAGGTCGCCTACCTCAGCCTCATGCGACGTTCCGTGCCAGGTACATCTCGGGGACACCAAGGGAGGGAAGCACGGGGGAGTCTGATGTCCTGCGAGGGGACACGAGTCTGTGGCAAAGCCCCGTGCCCTGACCCCTGCGAGAGCAGCGGAGGGGTTCGAGCCACCGAAGGAGCCCCGTCACCGCCCAAGCAGAGGGAGCAGCTGCAGCCGGGGCCCAGCTCGGGCAGCGCCTGTTTTCTCGCGGCCCGCCAGCACGGAGACGCGGTTACACGTGTAAGCAGTTGAAAAGAACAAGAAGAACAATATTTCATAACACACGGAAATGACATAAAATTCAAATTTCAGTGCCCGTAAATAAAGTTTTATTGGAACCCAGCCATGCCGGTCCGCGCACATGTTGTCTGCAGCTGCCGCCCAGCTGCCGTGCGGGAGCGAGTTGTGGGAGCAGACGCGGGTCGGCCGGAAGACTGGGGGGGGGGGGGGGTTGCCAGCCCACCCTGCTCGGGACGACCTGAAGGACTGTTCTCCCACTGAGGACCCAGGCACCTGAGCCGCCGCCACAGGGGAAGGACAGAGGCATTTTCCTCGTGAATGAGAAAGACACGACCACCTTCTCGAGAATTCTAACATCTTCTCGTTGACACACACTGTTAAGATGGCCACATAATTCACACACGCGACAACTCTTGCAGAGAAGCAAAACTGGAAATGGTGTTACGGGTTCCGAAACACCAATGATCTCATGTTCGGCTTAGAAGATCGTTTTAGGAAAAGCACACGGCGTCGGCCGCTCGGTCCGCTATAAGCAGGCGTCTCTGAGACAGATTTCACTCTCCGTCCAGAGAGGGCGGTTCGGCATCCTCTGGCGGAAGCACAACACTCGCTTTGAGCTAAAGACCCAGAGCGCCGACCGACCTGGCAAAACCAACGGCCGGTGGGGTCTCCTGTGAGCTCCGAGGGGCCCCAGCGCCTCCGCACCGGGAGGACCTCGGACGCCCGCAGCAGCGGCATCTCGGCGGGAAGGACGGCGGGAGGTCGGACTCACCGGAGAGCTCGGTCCCGGGAAGGTCCGGCGCGTCTCTTGAAGTCTTCATAACCTGACCGCTGGTGCAGAAATGTCAGAACAGAACCCCCGGGGGGCCAATCAGGCAGAAAGCAGATCGGGGGGAATTTTCTCTTGCAGCCTGAACAAAAGGCAGTTTCTCACCGCGCCGGAGAAGGGGGGGGGGGGGGGCAGCTGTGCAGACAGGCACGGAAGCGGGCGCGTCGACGTGCTCCATGTGCGATTCCAAACGGCTCCATGGCGGCCCCGAGAACCTGTCTCGGGGTAACTTCATGGAAAAGCCGTCACGATGAAATCACTTAGAAAAGCAGGAAGAACGTTTGTTCTGTCGCTTTTAGCGGGGAAATGGCTGCTTGATTTGGCTTGGCACAGCCCCCCTCCCCAGCCTGGAAGACCTCTCGGCTGAGACGGGGATCCGGGCACCGACGGGCACCCACATGCTGCTCCCAGCAGCTGTGAGCTCGCCCTTCGCCCGTCTCCTGGAACTCTGGGCCCACGTCGGTCCCCCCGGCACAGCCCTCAGGGTGCCTTTGAGTCCGTCCCAACATCTCCCTCCCAGAGCCTCGGTCTTCCCACCTGTACAGTGGGAGTGAAGGCTCCTCCCCCCGGTGTGGTCGAGAGTGGCCCCCGAGACGGAAGAAGCGGAGACAGCTCAACGCGTGGGAGACAGGTTTTACCTTTACCCCCGAGGTGTGACGCGGTGAAGCCCAGAGCAGGTGGCCAAGCGCTCCTGTCCCCTCGCTAGGGGTCTACAGACTCACCCCTCCCCTAAACGGAGGAGGGGCACGTGCCACACAAAGCAAGCGGGTTAACTGGAAACACGTGGACGGGTGGATCCCTGCTCCAGCAGCCCCGCCCGGCCCCCCCCAGGAAGCGTTCAGGGCCTGGACCCCACCCGATTCTGCCCCTCTGCGGCCTGGAGCCGTCAGGTGCCCAGGAGACAAGGGGCACAGGACGCTGACCCAGTCCCCGAGCTGGGTGGGAATGGGGGAGAGGTGTTGACGGGGAGACAAGCACAGAGAGTGGGGGGGACCTTCCCCACGGCGGCGGCGAGGGTCTGCGTCCACCCGGAGTCCCTTCAACACGGCCGCTCTAGAAACCCGCACAGCACGCCCTTGAACTCGCGGGGGCATCCGAGGAGGGCGTGGCTCGGGCCAAGTTCAGGAGAAAGAGCAACGCCAAGGTCTCCTCGGCAAGCGCCCCTGGGGCCTTGCTTGAGCTAATATCGTATGAATAGAGACGTTTCAAATGTATTAAACATTGGTCCCATTTTTTAGAAATCACACTGACAGAGGCTTCCTTAAACATTATTTGAATAAAGCCTCGTTACTCGGAGCCCAAAGAAGTTCATTAGGAGGAGATGGCTGTGGAAGGGACTCAACGAGCTCGCCTTTCTTCTCAGCGGTGCATTGCATTAGCCACTTCCTAGTTATTTAAATCTTGAAATAAAAGATGTAAATGCTGCCGTGACATCTTAAGATCATTGGGAAGGCAGGTCTTGCATGCACAAAAATGCCCAGCTGGTCTGCAGATAAAACAGATTGATAATTAGTTGCAAAATGTAACATTTCATCAGGAATATTTTGAATAATCCAATTTATCTTTGTCAGATATGCAGCACATATTTTTCCGGGGAGCAGCTTTGTTCTTTAACATAATATTATAATTTCAGGCCGCTAATGAAGGCGCCCGCCGGCCGGCCGGGCCTTGATGTGCGGCGTGGCGGGGAGCGCGCCGCGGCCCAGGGACCCGAGCGCAGGAGCGCGCTGCGCCCCGCTGATGCCACCTGCCCGCCAAGTCGCGGGCCCGGGCCGCGGGCGATCAAAGGGCTGGCGGGCGGCGGGGAGGGCGCCCCTGGTGGGCGGAGCGAGAGCCTTCGGGCGGGGCTCCACCCACTCCCGCTTCTAATTAACCGAAGGAGACGCGCGCTCCTTGACCAAGACCCCGACCGCCAGGACCCCAGGACCGTAGGGGAGGCAGGGGCGGGGGCGCGCGCAGGCAGGCTTGGGGTGTGGCCTCTGGGGCGCTCGGGGACCTTCCCCAAGGGGTGGGCAGGGGCGCACCGCTGTGTGGCTTGGTCGCGGATGGGAAGGGAGCTAGGAGGGATGAGGCTTCACGGGCAGTGTGCGGGAGCTGCAAACACATCTTCAAGGGCTCCTTGGACGCCGGTGCCAGGAGGCAATAAGGCCTGTTGGAATCGATGCGAGTGTTTACACGGATAAGTGGTCTCCACTTAGCTTTGGTCCCGGGGGCCCCAGCGCCTGGCTGGCAGGGAGCCTCCTCCTGAGACCGAGAGAGGCAGGGGCGCCCTTGGAGAGACCTTGATTGAGATGCACAGGAATGACCTCGAGCTGCCATCCCTCCAGTGACCTTGGGCGCTTGGGCTCTGCCTCAGCAGGTCACCCACATTTCACCAAAGACCTCGGGGGAGAGGGTGTGGCTGCAGGGAGGGGAAGCCTCGGCACTTTGGAAAATGAGCTCCTCCCTCCCAAAGGGGGCACCTGGTTTGGGGGAGTAAGGAAAACTCCGGCAGCAAAGGATGTCCTTCTGTTTGGGCTGCCGATAGCCCCGGGGCACATGCTGTGCAAAACCTTCCTTTCCTTTAAAAGGCCCCACCTCGGCCGCCGGCATGCACACCTCAGGCCGCTGTGCGCCTGCCGCGGCAGCGTTGTTGGCAAACACTGCTATTTTCTAAGGCAAATTCAGTTCTTGCCCCGGGATTCGGTTCTGTGTCCCTCGGGTCAGAAACCGAGGTCCAGGAGACACAGACACTGTTCTCCGAATTGTCCTCACTGCAAACGATGATGCCAGCTCTGTCCTCCAACCCGGTAGGACAGACCCTGTGAGCCCCCAGTGTCCCGGGGTCAGACAGCCATGACCACTCAACCTATCACGATGATGATGATGATGATGATGACGATAATAGGAACCCTGGGAGGACTTAGCAAAGGCAGACTACTTTGAAACATGGACCTGCTCCGAAGACCAAGCCACGAAACTGATGAGATCACGCCCTTGGAAGGTTACTTCCCACGTGAGGAGTCGTCGTCCGCTGTATGGGGTCGTTCCCGCCCCTGCCGCCGGGGTCCGGGCTCCGTGTTCCCGACGGCTGCACCGTCTGAAGGACCGCGGTCAGCACAGCGGGCCGGGCACGGACCCGACTTCTCCCCGCCCGCCCGCCCGTCCAGCTCTTCCAGGGCACACACGGTGAGCACGCGTGACCTGGCCTGGAGGGGAGGGCCTGCGGTCCGGCAGGGGTCCCGACCAATCAGGTCGTCCCTGCTGCTGTTATTCCTTCCGGGGGGGCCGACCAGCCTCCCCGGGTCATCGGTCATCGTGTCCAGACCCGAAGGTCGGCCCAACGGCATCTCTGTTCTTGGGGAAATCCTGACTCTTGGTTTTCTCCGGGCTCCCTGACCACCTGATGCTCTCACGGCTTTCGCTTTTTCTTCTCCACTCTCCCTTCTCCGGGGGGTTCCAGGGCCCACGGAGCAGGAGGCAGCCCAGCGACCCTGGGGGATGGCCAGGGGCCGGGGCGCTCCCCTGCCTGTGCCCAGCAGCCCTGCCCAGCCACCACCCACTCCCTTCCCAGCCCCGAGAGGGCTCCCCACTCTCCTCTCCTCTCGGGGGAGGAGAGGTCAGATGCCCCTGTTGGTCACGGACAGCCGGTGTTGGCACCCAGAGGTGGGCCAGTGCTCAGCTCCTCCGTGGGGGCCTTCCCCCAGCACAGGGGCATTTGGTCACCTACCCGGGCCGCATGGCAGCTGCGTGCCCTCGGGAGGAGCCCACGCGCCCTGGGCTTCTTTTAAGGACATGGTCAGAAACGTCGGGGAAACCCACTCACTTTATCTCAGGCGCATCTGCCTCAAACACCCCTCATCCAGGAGCCGAGAACGGCTTCTGCAAACCCGTAAGAGGGCTGTCCTGTGGCCCAGCCCCCCTCTTCGGAACAAAACAGGAACCCCGAGGAGCCCACCCCGATCAGCCTGGCACCAACCACCCTGCAGGTGCTGCAGGACCCCACAAGTGGCCAGCTCTGCCCAGCTCTGTCCCCCGAGTCTAGGAGTCCCTGGGGCTGGGCAGTTCCTTGCTTCTGACTGGGAGCACCCAGGAAGTGAGGGCTCCCCTGACCCAGACTGTGCCCCTCTGAGACCAGCAGGTCCTGGAAACGGGGGAGCTCGCCGCTGTGGACTGGGCACACGGAGCCCCAGGCCGCCGTATCCCCTCACCCAGCACCTGTGTGTGTGGAACGGATGCTCGGGGCCACTTGTGGACGGGTCCTTTCCTCCGTCCTCCTTGCTTATCAGCCAAACAGGTGGCGGCCCGGCCCTGGGATTTCTCAGAAGCAGCCGTGACATCACACCAGAAGGCGCTGCAGACAGGTGTGAACTTGGAGGGAGCCATTGGTTCATGGATTAAACCCACCTGCAGGCTGGAAATTCCTCACACTGGAGCCGCCCTGGGGCGGTGGGTCCCCACCTTCCCCGACAGGAGTGACCTCCCCACGGTCACCCCTCCCCACGGTCATCAGCCGTGTGGCTGTTAGAACCCCATCCCATCTTATCTCTTACAGTAAGTATGTGTGGGGTTTCTCAGCGCCCCCTCCCCGACCCAGACGGTCAGCTCCACAGACACAGGGGCCAGGGGCCCTGCTGGCTTGGCACACCCCAGGCCTCAGTGGAAATTTGGGGGTCGAGAACAGAACGCACCCAGCAAGGAGCCCCTTCCGGCGGGCACCCTGGGAAAAGGCTGCCATCGAGTCGGGTCCCCGTCGGGGGTGGCTCTCTGAGCATTCACTGAGAAGCGAGAACAAGAGGGTTCACTTCGTCGCAGAAAGAAGAAGTCACATGGTTTGGGCATAAATGCGACCTAAGGTGAGCGTGATTTTTTTCTCGGCTGCCAAGCCAATTCTCCCGCAGATCTCCCGGCAAAGCCCGATATAAACGCACTAAATACTAAACCGCCGGGCAGACATCAGCGGAGGGGGCGGTGGGTTCCTGTTTAGGCACACACTTGCCCGAGGCGGCAGGATGGTGAGACGCGTCCCTGGCGGTCCTCCGAGGCCCCGCAGACCTCTGTGGGGCGGGTGGCGGAGCCTCCCTGGCGGCTGCCTGTCTGGGCACAGGTGTGACTCAAGGGCACACAGTGGAGGGGCCCCGGCCCACGTGCGGTGGGTTGACAGGCCCCACCGAGGCCACTGCTCCAGGGCACCCCACCCTTCCTCTTGGGTCACTGTCACTTTGCGGTCAAGGCCAGATCAGCGGGAACAGACCCCACAGGATGGTGCAGAGAAGTGGCGAGAGCTGAGGGTCCCAGGGAGGTTGCGGGAAGGTTCGGCAGGGAGGACTGCGCAGCATGTCCGCCTGGGAGACCCTGGGGATGTGGCTCACGCCCGCCCTGCCCACCCCAGGCTGGCCCCTCGGCGCCCGCACCACAGCCTCCATCAGGGGGCGTCCTTCTCCCCACGGTTCCTTCCAGTAAAATCCAGTTCCGTCTTCGAGGCCTAAGTCAGGCGCCACCACCGTTGGGAGGCGCCCCAGATGTTTCCAGTCGCCACAGATGTTTCCAGTCGCCACTTGCTCTGCATTCCCCAGAAAGGCGCACCGGCAGCTCACCTGCGCACAGGTGCATGTGGGTGAGGCTTTTCCCAGAGGCTGGCGTGTGCAGAGCCGCCTCGTGGGCAGAGTGGAGACAGAGGGACCCCTCCTGCACCCCGGCGACACCGGCCCCGGGCAGCACCGCACCGGGAGCAGGGAGGTCCTGGACAAAGGCTTGGTGGAAACGAGGCAGGGGAGGGGGAAAGGGGAGGAAGGGGGGAAGCAGGTTTGAGAATGTGGGTCTCGTGCTCCGTGCTCAATAACCCTTCTGAAATAAGAGAGATAAGAAATCAATCGCTCAGGATAAATCCCCCTCAGTCCTCAGCTATGTGTACCTCCTGCCTGTCTGTGTTTGTCTCTGAATTTTTATCTTAATTTGCATCTCTTAATTTCACGAGAAGAACCGAAAAGTCATAAAATCCAGTTGTTTCCCTAACACAGATGAATTTGCGGTGAGTGTCTTGTCTGGGAGAAAGCTGTAGAGGAGGTGAGAACGGTTTAGGGTTCTGTGTCCCCGCCCTCAACTACCCGCCGAAGGTCAGACCGTCACGTCCGAGCTCAGAGCTGCGGACAAGGGCACGACCCCACCGGGATTCAGGGGCCAGAGCACTGGCGTTAACCCCTCTGGGCCAGGCGCCTGGGCATAGGCTGTGAGCTCGGCAGGTGGGCACACAGCCGCCCCAGGTGTGCGGACGGGCAGCTCAGCTCGAAACCCGTGTCCGGCCGGAGATGAGTGGTCCCCTGCGGGGACAGGAGAGAGCCCGCTGACCAGCGCTCACACACCGGGGCCTGGGATGGCCTGAACCCCACTACGCCTTGTGCGGTCACCAGCCTGGGACGTGTTTTTCTCAGCGGCGCCTCCTACAGGCAGGGGACCCCACTGTCCCTCTTGCAGCCCCGGGTGCCCTGCACACCCGGCTGTTTGCACAGTCTGTCCGCTTGCTGCACTCGCCCTCTCCCGGCGGCAGCGCGGGGGTGGTGTCTGGCTCAGCGGCCCACCCCCAGGGCCTTCCAGCACTGCCCTGCACACAGTAGGTGCTCAGGGAATATGTACTGAAGGGCGGAACGGGTCTCCCCGGTTCCTGGCGTCCAGCTCTGCACCCCCTGAAGAGATGCACTGGGAAGCCCCAGAAAAGACACCACGGTGTCCAGTGGGGGGGGGATGTCTCCATCACCCCGAGAAAAAAGCCTAAATGGGGCAGACTCTTCACTCTCACAACGCCAATGATTTCAGCAGATGGTCAACAACATGTCATTTTCCAAACACAAGTCAGCACGGCCACCGACATCCGTGCCGACAGGTCCACGGGACGTGGACCCTGTGAGTCCTTGAAGCACGTCACCAAGGCCACAGAAGGAGCTGCTGTGGCTGTGAATCCCCAAGGGTGACCTGCAGGCCTGGGCCGCCAGGCCCCTGGGCCGAGCGGAAATCACCAGGCCGCCCCCAGACGGGAGGCCGCCGCCCACCTCCGCCCACACACGCAACGCGCACATGCGTGTGCGATGACGACGAACAGCCCCCCACTCCGAAGTTAAAGGACTGTTTCTTCGCAGCAGTGTGGCCTGCAGCCCCAACGGTTGCCTGGGGACGGCTCAGTCTCCAGCAGCTGTAGGCGGCCGTTTCTGCGCCCGGCCTGCCCAGCCCCCTCCTCCCCAGCAACGCGTGGTAAACGTTAACGGACCTTCGCCGCATGGAGAACGCGAATGTTGCTAACCGTAAATTTATTCCACTGAATTCCTGAGCGATAAAGTCATCCTACACGCTTCCTTGTAAATCAGAGGGGGTGTACCCACTTCCTGACGTTCGCCAATTTGCTGTTTTTCCTGTAATTAGAAAAAAATGCAATTCACTCGAGTTACAGGCCCGGAGGAGATGGCTGCATGGAGCTGAGTTGTTGAATACCCGCCTCCACTCGCTGCTGTGCGCAGAGCGGCTCTACTGGAGGGCCAAGGGGCGGAAAGGAGTGCCTGTCCGAACCCAGGGTGATGATGGGACCTGGCAGGAGGCGTGGCCGTGGGTCCCCTCCGAGTGGCTCGGGCCGTTCTGCATCCACGGATCGCACCGTGGCTTTGTGGCGGCACCTGGCAGCACACGATGCAGAGTTGGGGGAACGAAATCCAACAAAATAAAAATGAAAAGTGCTCAGCACGGTGTCTGTGCTCGGGGTGGGGGGACACGGAAGGGCCCGGGCTAGGACTGCTGGTCCCGGCTCGGCCCGGTGCGTCACAGCCCCGCTGCCCAGGCCACCTCCGCCCCCCTCGTTTTCCAGGAGCCGGGAGACGACGGGATCGACCACAGGCCGCGCTGGCCTGCGTCTCTGAAGGCAGCTGCAGGGAGGATGGCTCTGCCGGCGTGTTTACCTTTAAGATGAAACTGGTTTCCGGACATCAGATTTTCCCTTTTCGCCCTTCGGTATTATACACACGCTGCATTCCGCTCTGTGGCCGGCGCCGGTGTCCGTCTTGGGACACGTGTTTCCACCACACTCCACTCTCTCCTCGAGGCACCAGCACCCGGGCGTGCGGCTCCGTCGTCATCCTCCGGTTCCCCGCACAGATGCTGTTTCACAGGGACGGATTCCATTGTTTTTTTTAAAAGAAACACATCAATATTCACAATGAAAATAAATATCAGTGCAAAAGGAGAAAAATAGTAAGTGCTTATGTGGCCCAAAGAGCCTTTTGATAAGGTCTGGGCCACAGCAGGTACTCTATGAACATTCGAAGAATTAACTTTAAAAGTGAATTGAATCTCAGACTTATAAAAGGGGGACATGTCATTTTTTTTTCTGCAAGGAAAACCCTCCCATTTCCATTCATCCCTTTAAAAAAAAAGCCAGTAATCCTCCTTAATTTTATTCAAGAAATAGCAAAAAAGAAAAAAAAGAAGAAAAAAGAAAGAAAGAAAGAAAGAAAGAAAAAGAAAGAAAGAAAGAAAGGCAAAACCGAAACCCCCCAAAAAAATCCGTTTTGTGAGAAAGGAGACACACGGGGGAAGGTTTCCCATGATGGGACACGTCCCACCCCCCACCCCCACTCCCCGAGCTGTTTTCGGCGACTCCGGAGGTGAGCACAATGGACCCTTGTATCTGATTGTCCTAATGACCTTGGCCTTCACACTGGAAATGTCACTCAGAGAGAGTTTCGGGTTGGCAGCCGCGGCCGGGGAAGAGCAATAAATAACGCCGCCTCCATTCCCCCGCAGCCCTCACGCAGGAGCCGCGGGACGAGCGTCTGCAGCCCAGCACCTTGGGACCCCGTCCTGGAACGCCACCCCGCCGGCGCCGGGCGCGCGCAGCAGCAGCAGCAGCAGCAGCTCCGAGCAGGCGAGCGAAGAGCAGCTTGCCCAATTGGAGTTACAAGGGAATTTAGGAAGACAGAATGTAATTACCTGAACTGGAATCCAGCCAAGGTACTGGGGCTGTTAAAAAAAAAAAAATGTCCAGGAAAAAAATGGCCTTAATTCTCTGAGCTGATAGAAGCCAAACACAGGCCTCTCTCTGCTTATGATTTGGCAGCGTGGGGCATGTAAATCATCAGCAAACAATAAATAAAAATAAAACTTCGCCACCTCTCGCAGGCCCTCCGACAGGCGCGTGACAGCTCGCCGCGGCTTCCTTTGTCTGCGTGTGCGGTCGGGGGCAAGGCCTCCGCCAGCGGCGGCAGCGGGGCGGCGCCTCCCGGGGTCTGGCTCTGGGCTCGCCGTGCGGGGGGCACCGCGGGTCGGGGTCCGCCGCTCCAGAAGCCAGAACCCTCGTAACACCCCGGGACCGGGTCGGATCCGGCTTCCACCGTGTGCAGGGCGCGTTTTCCTCCCTTAAATCTGGGCTTCATCCTGATGAAATCAGGTGAACAAAATCATAATCTCACACCAGGGATGTGAGGTTTTATAGATTCCCTTAGCTAGCTGGGCTCTCTCCCTCTCCCTCTCTCCTTCTCTCTCCTTCTCTCTCTCTCTCTTTCTCTCTCCAAGAGGGGAAGACACGCAGAGAGGAAGATGGAGAGAGAGAAACTTGCCTCCAAAGGCCTGGAAGCCGTCTGCATGCCTCAAATATGCGTCAGCTTGGCATCGGAGCCAGCCCGGGAGGACACAGAGCCGGTGACACCGCAGGACGGCTCCCGGGAAGGGGTCTCGTGCACTGCACTGCCCGGAAGGGAGAGGTGCCTGGGTGCCGTTGGGAGGACTGGAATGGGACCGCTCCCCTCCCTTCCAGAACAGTCCACCGCTAATGACCTCCTCCGGTCATAATTGCGGGCAGTTGTCAACACAAAAACTCCAGCTCAGCTTATGGTTTGCGGTTCTCCCCGGAGGGTTAAACAAAGGAGCCCAAGGAGACACCTCAAACTTTTTGGGGGGGTTGGGGGGGACACATGTGTGCAACCCAGTCGACCAGAGTCGCCGTGTAAAGCCCACGACGAAGAAGTCCATCCAGCCCACGAATTTATTTTCGAACCAGAAAGGCCATTGCTCTGACGCCCCGAGAGCAGGGAGCCCCCGTGAAATGCCAGTGCGACGCGCCCCGTTCCCTCCAATTGTCTCCCTCCCACACTGGCCACAGTCTCCCCCACGGCAGACGCGGGGTTTGACTCTCTTCCAGCCGGCGGAGCCACCGGCACGGGTTTTCCAAAGAGCGGAGGCGCGGAGGCCAACAAAGGCCAAGTGTGAAGCGGGCGGGGGAGGGGCGGCGCGGGGCGGGCAGGCGCGGGGCGGGCAGGCGCGGCTGTCCCCGTCCGGTGCTCCTGCGCATGCGCGCTCTGGCTCGCTTCCAGGGGCAGGAGTGCGCGTAATAACCAGATTAACCCCCTGATCCCCCCGTTCGGTTGCGCAGGACTCTGAGCATTCCTGCGATCCTTGATTGAATTAGTCGATAAGTTGGAAGCACAATGTCTGCTCGAATGTGTTGGTAGTTCTGCAAATCTGTGCTTCCGACAACCGGAGGAAGCAGGCTTCGCCTCGCGCTCAGCTGGGAGCCGGCCCACACGTGTGCCGCGTGCCGTGTGCGGGTGAGCTGTGGTCACCTCTTGCCGTTGCCCGGGAAACACAGTTGGGACCCGCGGGGAAGCAGAGAGTGGTCGCTCCCACCGGGGGCGCAGCCGGAGTGGGGGGCCAGGGGTCTACAGAAACACCTGAGAATTTCCCGAGCCCCATCCCTCCTCCTGGCTCGGATCCTGACGAAACCGTGCGCGCACCCCCACAGCCGTACCTGTTGGCCTCCGACCGGAATGTGAAGAAGCAAACTCAGGGAGGCCTTTCTCCTCTACCGAGTGCCCTGGGCGTCGGGGCTGGTCCTTTATCCCGACACACGGGCCCCGGTGGGTGGCCCCCGCCCCCCACCTGCACGCACCGAGCAGTGCATGAGCGGAACAGATGCCCAGCCCACACCCACTCCCCTGGAATCAGGGTGGGGAGGACCGAGTGGAGAGGGATTCTGATTAATAATTCATCCCAAGCAACCCCTGGAGCGGTTTCACTACGAAATGCTCTGCAGAATGCTTCCACGCACTAATTAATATTTTCAAAGTCTTCCACGGGCCCCTTTTAAAAGCACTTTTGCCATCCATCGAATGCTCTGCATTATAAGTAAAAGATCAATCCTGTCCCCGGGTCCTATTGATGAGCTGTCCGGCCAACCAGCGTAGGATAGGGGGTGTCGCCAGAGCCATTTCTCCCTGGACGATCACCCCCAGGTATCAGGCTGGAAACTTGCTTCTCTTCTGAGCCCAGCTATCCCTCCCGTGGGCACAGGAAGGCGCGGGCAGGCGGGGCCAGCCATGTGAACTGCTGTGAGCCCAGCACGAGCAGCAGCCCCACACCACCCGGTCCGATGTCCCAAACAAAAACCCCAAGGAAGAGTCGCCATCCCCTGCCTGGCCAGCACTGCAGGTGCCGTGGCAGGAAAGTCCCTGAGAAAGAGGCCTCGGCTCCAGCCCACAGAAGAGCGGGGTCGTCCCGGCGTCCCTGGGGGCTGTTCCCTGCTCGGGGACCTCTGTCCCCTTCAGACCCTGGCGGCACAGCGGAGCCCCGCCCTCCAGCACAGTTTTAGGGGTGACCCTCCCACTGACTTCTCCCTTGCAGAAGCGGCCAGGGGCTGTCCACTGACCCCGGGAAGGCCGTCCCTCTGGCCTCGCTTCCTCCGACCGCAGAGCCAGCTGCGGGGACAGAGCCCAACAGCCGCCAGTCCCCTGGGGCGGGGGACGGTGCGGGGACAGTCACTCTCAATGTGCTGATCTCAATGATTCTTCCTAAACGTCACCTGGAGACTATTTCTCAATTCAAATCAATCGTGCCTATTGATCCCGGCAATTAAAAGAAGAGGCAAGGAGTAACTTTTGCCCTTTACTATCTCGCATTCAGGAAAGTGATTTACAGAGTCGGGCAGGGCAGCGTGGTGGAGCCAGTTGGCGCGGGGAGGAATCCTCTTCTCCCGGGAGCCGCCCGGAGCGGAGCCCGCCGCGTGGCGGGGACGAGGCCCGCAGGCAGCGCCCGCCGGGGTGTGGTGGTCATGAGGACTTCCCTTCCCACGGCTTCAAAACTCCCGTAGCCTAGAACCAAGCTGTCGGAAGTGTGCAGCCCAACGGCACTGGTTGTACTCAAAAGGTGCAACCGTCAACCCAGCTCGTTCCAGAACATTTCATCGCCCCCAAAGGCAACCCTGGTCCCACCGAGTAGGCACGCCACCCCCAGTCCCCTCGCGGCGGGTCAGGCCCACCGGTCTGTGCTCTGCCTCCGCGGGTTACCTGTTCCGGACCTTTCCGACACAGGTGACCTCGAACCCCGGGGTCGTGTCTGGGTCTGGCGTCTTCCACTCGGCATGTCTTCCAGCGCCATCCATGTGGCAGCGGGTATCAGAGCTTCATTATTTTTTTATGGCCAGGTGGCACTCCGTGGTGTGGCTGGACCGTGTTCATTTATCCGCCCGCCTGCCCATGGGCGTTCGGGTCGATCCCACCTTCCGGGCGGTGGCCGCTACAAGCGTCCGCGTGAGAACATTGGTTCAGGCCCTTTGGGCCCGGCCTCGGGTGGAATTGCGTGTGGGCACCCATGTTGAACTTTCCGGAAGGTTGACGGGGACTCTGAGACAGGGGCCCTCCATGATGCCGCGTCACGGCAGACGGGCGGAGCTCGCCCGGACAGCGGCGGGCTCTGCACTGCTGGTCCGTTCCGAGGCCCACGGGGGACCCCTCCTGGGGCAAGTCGCGTGTGGCTCCGTGCTTCTGCCCCAGGGAAACACGCCCCCTCCAACCGCGTGACCCGGGCAACCAGCCCCGTGTGGCTCCGTTTGGGGAAAACGGAGGAGACAAGGAGGAGGAAGTTCTTGCGGCTCCTCCTCGGCTCACGACGCAGACTCCCCGCCCTGACGTGCAAGGCCCTCCCCAGGGGCCGCACCCCGCCCTCGGCTCTCTTCCCTGCAGACCACCCCAGACCGCCCCCTCCAGACCCAACCCCTCACAGACGCCTAACCCCATTTCTCTGGCCTGTGCCCTTCACCCATATTGTTCTCCGCCCCGAATTCACGCCGACTCACCCCTCAAGACCCCACTCTGTCCCCTGCACCATCGCGCTCTCCCGGCTCCCCAGACAACATTAACTAACATCCCCTCCCCCTGGTCCGGGTCTTCACCCCCAAACCGGCCACGGCCCGGGTGCCCGGCGAGGACAAGCACCCGACACCGACGTGGACCGAGGTGTCCCCCGGCCTACCCTTCGGTTTCCGCAGCTAGGGAACACGCGGTCACGGGAACCACGGACCCTCTCACGGGCCCGGCGAGGACCGGTGCGCACAGGGCGTGGAGGAGGACGGGAGGAAAGCGGAGGGCCTCCCGCAGCGGCTGGGACGCGGGCGCGACAAGCGGGCGCCGAGTTCGGTGTAACACGTGCTGCCTGGGGATTCCGAGCACCCGTGCATCACGGTCGCTGACGACGGGCACCCCCAAACAGGCCTGGGCCTTCTCCCCTCTGCAGCCCATGAGAAGCCTGAGAATAAATACAGTTTGTGGAACAAATGAACGAGTTGGTTAATTTACAGGACGACTTAAGGTCAGCAGGCGCAGCCCAGAGACGACGGTCGTCACGGATCCTGTCCTGCAGTTCACGGCTTCCTCGGTTCCAAAGCAACCGCTCAGGGCTCCCAGGCGTGACCGACACGGTCTCCATGCCGCACGTCGCTGCCGCCGGTGTGCCCAGGACCCCAGCTCAGAACACCGAGGGGAAGCTGCAGGACCACCGTCCCCCGCATCAGCCTGAGGCGGCCCCCGCCACCTGCAGACCTCTCACGCACGAGAGCAGAGGGGAGATGCCAGCCGCTCACGCTGCGCTTCCGTGTCCACCTGGGTGACCTTGCGTGTGGGAACTCACTCGGGGGGGGGGGCAGCCTGAACAGCAGTGACGGACGGACAGGAAGAAGCAGGACGGGGTGGAGGAAGAGGCCGTTCTGAAAGGTCAGGGCACTGCCCCACCCTCGTCATTCCCTCTCCACCGCGCTGGCGCCGGCCTTCCCTGCGCCCTCCGTCCACTCACACGCCGCCTTCCAGAGCGTGCACCGAAGGTCCGGCTTCCCCCACGGAACCCTGGGGACGCCCAAACCCCCGACCGCGCGGCTTCCGTGGGGCACCCTGAGCCAGCAGGACACGCCTGGCAGGCCCTGCTTTCCCGAGGAGACTTGAACCATCGTGCAGGCAGAGCCCTTGCCTGAGACACCAGGAGCCCCACGGCGCACAGGAGTGGCCATTTCCATATTGGAAACCTCCCTGCGGTTGACGGGTTAGAAGGACGAGAGAACCGACAGTAGGGAGGAACCACGCTTGCTAAGGACCTCAAAGATGGCAGGCAGCTCCCGCCGGGGCCTGGACTGGGGACCCCCAATCTCTGCACATGGCGGAGGCTGGGCTGGCAGAGGGCAAGGCCCCTCCGAGGCCCCGACCCAGGGCCCCTGGCGGCAACAAGGCTCTCAGAAGCTCTGCGAGATGGAGCTGTTCCAGCGCAGTTGACCCGTGGCTCCCAGACACCCTGGCTGACAGAGCACTCCCCCCCACGCCCCTGCAGAGCGCCCCCTGCTGTTTCCTGTCCGCACACACAATGAGGGCCGTGCTGGTGGAACGACGTCCGTACAACTGTAGAACAGAGCGCTGGGGCCCGGAGGTAAAGCGGGCAGTCCGGCGAGCGTGCGCGTGGGCCGGGTGTCAGCTCGTAGGGGGGCCCGCGGCGCTGGTTATAAAATGAACAGGGAAGCCCCAGGGACGTCGCTGTGTGAGGCTCTTGAAGGTGGAGAGTTTCCATCGGATCAGAAACAGGGCTGGGGGGTCCCAGCAGGGACCCCGATCGTGCAACTGGCGCTGCTGAGCCATTAGGAATCCGGGTCTGGTTCAAGGCAGGCTGGGGACCAGGGAGCTTGGATCTGGGGGAGAGGCCACCGGTCCACGTCACCAGAGGACACAATGGGAGTCGCCCCTGCTGCCCGCCCCGCCCGACCCAAGACGGTGACCCTCGGAGCCCCAGGGGGTTCCGCAGACGATGCGACACGGCCTCTGGGCTTTCTGGGTGGGGACACTGAGGTCAGAGGTCAGACGTGCCCAGAGCTGGGGCACGGGTCTCCCAGAGCTCCGTTTGGGTCCACTGACCGCAGCGGCGTGGGCGGGGACGAGGGCTGGTGGTCTCCAGAGGCGGGCTGAGTCCTGGGGGGCAGGAGGGGAGCGGTGGGCGTGGCCGGAGACACGCACAGGGTCTCCGCAGTGACATCACGCTTCAGACCCACAGCCAGGCCACCGGGAAGAGGGGGCAGCGTGACCCCAAGGCTCTGCCTGACCAGGGATGCCGCCGTCTGCCCAGTCCGTCGGCCCGAGACACCAGGACACCCGAGACACGGAAAACAAAGACGGCGTCTCCGTCCCGTCCACGCCAGTAACACAGACCTTGCAGAGACAAGCAATGAGCGATGGCAGAAAGGGTCGATGGCACCTCCGGAGCAGGGGGCAGCGGGCACTCAGAGCAGAGGGAGAGCTGACCCAAGGTGCCCCGGCCTCCAGCCACCACAGTCCCTCTCCTGCTGGTCTCTGTGCCCCCCCCAACCAGGGTCCTCGCCGGCCACCTGTCCTTGTGGGCTGTTCCATCCAGCAGGCTCTCCTTCTGCACCGCCCTCCCCCGGAGGGAACCCCAGCAGGTCTTCAAGAGAAAGTCACTCCCACTGGGCAGCCGTGTGTGAGGGGACTTCCCTTTAAGAAGGGAAGCGGCACAGGACTGTCCACAGCGGCAGATGGTGGGCGGCTACACTCCGGACGGAAGCAGCACAGGTCAGGGCACTGATTTGCATGGCAGCAGCCACACAGCTCGGGGCTCCGTGGGCCCAGGCGGCAAGGCCACCCGGCTGACCAGTGCGGGCCGGCCGGGCCCGGGCGCAGGGGGCCCTACCCCGAGGCCGTCTGGGCGTGCCGCCTCCCAGAGCGCAGCGGCCGGGGGCGCCCGCGGAGACCTTGCAACCTGACGTGTGGGCAGCGGGGCACACACAGGCGTGTGTGCGTGCGTGTGAGCGTTCACAGGCACCAAGATAAAAGCTTCAAGAAACAGCCCTAATCCTGGACACAGGCTGTGAATTCTGGTGTTTTCTCATCGGCTCTGGGTCACAGTTGTTGCGAGACCAGAAGCTGAAATGCAGTCTGAGCCCCGTGCTCCCTCCACAGAGGGTCGTCCCGAGGTCCAACGAGGTCGCGGGGACTGCCGGCTCACTGGCAGCTGACTGCCAGGCAGGCCCACCCCCCCCACCCCCCACCCCCACCCCAGTGCCTGGCCTCCCTCTGTGGCAGGTCTCCACCCCCCAACCCAGCAGCACTTCCTGTGCCGGGGCCTCACTCTCCAGGCCCTTCCCGTGTGTCCAGAGCCCTGCACTGCAGGTCCGAGTCGCACGGTTGTCACCGTCTGCCCAGCGCACCCAGCACTCGCCCGTCACTGGCCCCTACTTTGGTCGGGCTAGGTGCTGCCTCCCACTCAAGGTGGGCAGGTGGGTCCTTACAGCCCAGGGGGCCGCTGTCCAAAGGAGGCCACCCTCTCCTCCGGCACTGGGCCCCCCACCCCAGGAATGCCTCTGAGAAATGGGGTCTGAGCGTGTGCGGGGGGGTCCTCAAACGCTGGAGGGGGCCCAGGCTTTCCAGGCACCCAGAGGACCCCCGGCGAGGGGTCTTGGCTGCCACAGCCCTGAGCCCGCCCCAGGGGAACAAGCGCAGGACCCCCCCAGCAGACCCGGCCTGCGCACCACAGGGCTCAGCCCGTTTGTCCTGACCGCGCTGGCGGTGTTCGGTGGCTCTTTGTCCTGCTGCTGCCCCGTTCGGAAACAAAGCCCAGGGCCCCAGCTGCAGGGCCCGGCTGAGGACCACCCCGGCCATTCCTGGGTGTGGGAGCAGCAGCTCCTGCGCCTCGGGGAGCCTCGGCCGCCCAGGGGACAGTGGGGCCCCTCGCCGTGGGCGCCAGGAAACGTCCAGGAGGCCTCCACTCCCCCCCTCTTCCTGCCTCCCTGTGAGCCTCCCCAGGAGGGGGCAGCTGGGAAGGGAGGAATGTCACAGTTGCTCCAGAGCACCCAGCTCCTTGCAAAGCTTAACAGTGCCATCTTGTGTCCGAGCCGGGCATCGCCAGGCGCCATCCTGGGCTCCCGCCCGGGCTGCCCTCCTCTTCCCAGCCTCCTCGGCCCAGCCTTCTTGGACCCTGCGCCACGTGCCCCACGGGCCAAAGGGCTCTCTGGCCTGAAGCGCAGGCACAGGGACCGCCCCATGGAGCCTGCACCCCATGCACATCACCCCCCAAGCCCTGGACACACAAGCCTGCATTCCCAGCCCCACCAGCCTGCCTGGGTCTGCACCCCTGCTCCCCACCCAACCGCCCCCGCCCACCCCCGGGAGGAGAGACATGGGGGGGTGGTGCAGAGAAGGAAGACAGGGGAGAGGGCAGGGGGGGAGGGAGGACGTGGCAAGGGCAAGAACAAAACTCGGGGATGGCACGGGACAGGCTGCACTTGGCTTTCAGCTGGTTTCAGCCGTCACCTCCCCCTCCAGAAACTCCGTTCCGCAGCCAGAGTGTGGGGGCCGTGGGCTCAGAAAACACGGTCGCCGTAGGGACTGGCGCGGCGTGTGCAAGAGAACACCAGGAAATGCCCCATCTCTCCACCTAGCTTCACTCAGGTGCAGCCCTCCCCTCGGGCCTCAGTTTCTCCGCCTGCGAAAGGAGGCTCCTGGGGACCCCTCCAGGTCTAGCTCAGTCACCTCCTGACACCGTTTCAAACCCCCGCCCGCCAAGCCTGGGAGCGAGCCGGCAGGTTCGCGCAAGGCCTGCTTTGGATCTCCGCCCTGCTCCTCTCCGAGTCTCAGACCAACACGTTTTCCAGGAACCGCACACACAGCAGGCCAGAAGCAACCGGAGGAGGAGGAGGAGGAGCAGGGAGGGCCCATGCAGTCACTACCTGTGCAGCCAGCCCCGGACCCTCGGCTCTCTTTTTGAGATAAAAATGCCAGGGAAGCCTCGGTCACAGCGCAGAGAAACCAAAGCCAGAGGAAGCTGCAGAGGTGACCTGCCTACACTCGGCTTGCTGTCGCCGGACTGACAGGCAAAACCAAGCCAGACCCAGGGAGCCGGTGGCAGGCTGGGGGTGGGTGGGAGCCAGGGGGGGGCCGCAGCCTGGGGACTCGGACCCCCCCACCCCGTCTGACCAGCAACAACAGCCACGTGTATCACACATCCACATACACTCTGAAGGCCTTGCAGAGTGAAGATGTTAAAGCGCTTCGTTAATGCCTTTCTCGCCTGAAGAAAAACAACTTCGAGACTTGAAGATAAGAGATTTTTGTCTCGAGTTCTGCCCAGAAAAAAAAAAAAAACAACACAGAGCTTGGAACCCTGGCTCTGACCTCTGCCCTCATCTCCTGGCTTTTAAAGTCACTCCGCGTGAAAAGGACAATTCAGGAGGAATGAGCCCACTCTGCCCTGAAATACAACACCCTAGCAGCATGCAGGGGGCTTCAGACTCCCCGAGCCCGGCCCCGGCGGAGGGCTCGGCTCAGGCCGTCGGGTGCCGCCCCCGAAACGTCCACTGAGAATCTGCGTGTGGAGGGAAGAGAGAATCCCGAGGTCTCACAACACAGTACACAAGAAATCGCCCTTTGCAGCAGATTGGCTAAACGGGTGTTTTTAATGCAAATTACTTCAAATTGCTATCAAGAGTAATTATTGTAAAAGACAGGCAGCATTTCCATCATCCTTCCCTCGTTTAGTTCTTCTATAGTCTCTTTTAAATAACTTAGCCATAAAATTTCAATTGACCACTAGGAAAAAAAAAGCACCATCAGTCGTGGGGGGGAAGAGAAGGAGGGCGCATGCCCTGCAGGGGAGGGTGGTCCAGGCCAGTCCCTGAGGCAGCCGCCCGGCCATTTGGCTGGCTGTCTGCACCCCCTGAGGTCCCCACCCCTGGACTGGGGGACCCTCGGCTGCTGGGAGGGTGATTTCCTGGCGGAGGAGCGATGGAAATGCAGGACTGTGCGTCCCCACCAACCCGCCCCCACCCTCCCCACCGGGGCGCACCCCCCAGCTCCCAGAGGCTCGGGAGCGGTGTTTGAGCCAATACGTTATAACAATATTAGGCAGAACCAGGCAAGCATATGAAGTAGAAAATTGCATCTTATTTGTTCTAAATTTGCCAAAGTCTAAATCTTCAGGGAGGTATTTTTACTTCACGTATTTGTTAATGGGGTCTGTTTCTTATTGCCCTGAAACGCTTAATATACAAGAGGAATCAGGCTCTCTTTCTGGCCTCCATTCATCATAACAAACAGAAACAGAAACTTGATTTCCGACTGCATTCTCCTCCCGCCTCAATCCACAGTCGGGGCATCTCCATCACGACCAGCGTCTGGAGGAGCCCTTTTATTTACCTATTACGGCATCGTTTGTAACATAAAACTGTTGTGTTCTCTTTTCATTAACAGATTCAGTTGCAAATGCTGGGGGAAAAAATTACAAAGAGCCCCTTTTGAAAATGTGCACATTTATTGGGATTATTAAATCACTGCAGCTAATAGTAGTTGTCACCAACTTAATTTAAAAAGCTGATTATTACTCAAGCCCCTATGTATCCCGGGCCTGACACCGTATAATTAGCCGTTGTGATTATTTAGTTCATTTGCGGACAAGGAACAAGTGCCTGTTTTGAAAAATGTGGCCGCTCGACCTTCAGCCACAAAGAGAAGTGAGCCAGCCCCTCTTCCCAGAGAGCAGAAGCACCCCCTTCCGGTGGCTGCCCCCAGGCAGGTCAGCAGCCGAGGGCAGTGCCGCTCCCGTCCCCCGCCTGGGTCCTCTCCGCCGAAAGTCCCGTGCAGAGGCCACTCCGGCCCCGTGGGTGCACGTGTGCCCCTTCCCCGGTGCGGCCGAATCCAAGCAGAGAGCACACATGGAGCCTGAACAAGTTCAAAGACCGTCCCGGAGGGCGGCGGCCACTCACACAACAGTAACTGGACAACACAGTCCCGGGGACCTGGTACACACAGCGCGGACTTGCTGGCAAGGCCGGTCCGGAGCCCAGAGCCTCTCGGAGTTGGGAGCGGACCCCACCGCCATGCGTCATTTCTATGGCCCCATCCGTCACCAGTCAGAGGGTGCTAATAAAATTTGTAACCGTTTCCCAAGACCCCAGTGCGGGGGTCCTCGTCTGGGAGACGGCGCACACGCTAAAAGGCACATATACGTCTTCATTATCTGAGCCGGTGCCTGCACCGTCCCCTCCAGAGGCAGCTTTCCTCATTTCTACACAATTTGCCTACTGTACGGTACAGATGGCTTCTATTAAGTAAAATATCTGTTTTCCTCCAAATTTTTAGTTTTCGTGATTACATTACTTTCAAATGGTGGCTCATTGTATTATCTTCTTTCACGACTTCATGTAGCCCAAATGCCCCCCCAACATAGCCGAAAAGCCCGGCTCCAGCCTCTCAGAAAATCGGCCACATGCTGTGATTTTCGGGGGGTGGTTCCGCCCTGGCTGTGATCTCCACTCTTGATCAATTACTTTCAGCTGAGCCTTAACTCCATGGGTTGTTTTCTAGAGATGCGCTGGAACGTGACTATCCGTGGAGACTCTGGACTGACATGGAAACAGGGGTTGTCCCCGAAACTGTTTAAAATCAGAGGCGTCCTTTGTTAATAGGCCGGTGCTTTCTGCGGGCGCCTCAGCGGGAGGGGCCGGCGGCTGGCAGTGCTCGGTGCTGCTGCCCCCTGGTGGCGGGACCCCGGCCGGCTCCCCTGTGCAGCCTTCCTCCGCACGGGGCCTGTTCCTTCAGAGGGGGCTGCCCACGGGGGCTTCTGCAGCCAGAGGACAGCTTGGTGACTGTCTGCGGCCACCACCCCACAGCGGGGAGCAGCTTCGGCGTCCAGCTCCGCCGGATCTGGGGGCTCCTTCCTGCAGGACTCGTCTCTTGTTCTGCATTTTGCATCCATGCTCTCCAAGTCTCCGCTGTGACAGGGCCCGTGGCCAGGAACGGTGTCTCCTCCCGCACCCCTCCGCCAGCTGTTCCCAAACCCGCTGTCCCCTCGGCAGCCCCAGACCCCGACCGCAGCCCTCCTCCTCCTCCTCCTCCTCCTCCTCCTCCTCCTCCAGGGGAGCAGACACCTGGGGACAGACAGCCTGCCCTTTCCAGGAGGGGGGCAGCGCATGCTCAGGAAAGGAGAGAGCAGAGAGAGGGCATGGGGCGAGGAGGGGACCCCCGGCTTCCACGTGCAGTCTGAGCTTGCCGGCCCACCGGGGAGCCCCTGCTGTCCCCTGTGCGGACCCCTCCCCGGCCACCCGGGCTGTGCCCGGGGCCGCCCTGCAGAAATGAGGGGCCGCCGTGGGCCCTCACCGTCTTCCACCTCCCACCGAAGCCGGACAGGGGCCGTGGGTGCCAGGCAATGTCTCCGCGTGTCCTCAGAGGAGCACAGCAGTGACCCTGTCCTCCCAGAGGGGAGCAGAGCGACAGACAGCGAGGACACCCCCGTCCGAGTCCCAGCTCCCGCCCGTGACCCCAGGCAGGCCAATTAACCTCCCCGGGGCTCCGCGTCGGGGGATGTTACGGAGATCAAATACGGTAACCGGCCTGGGAGGCCTTTGAAACGGTTCAAAGTGCTTGACAGACGTCAGGCAGGGTCTTCACGCCAGTGTGTGCCGTGGGCAGGTGGGCAGGGCTGAACCCAGCCCGCGAGGCTTGCCCCACCCCCGGGGCAAGTGAGGCAGGCACCAGGCATGGTCCGCCCAGGTGGGACATCAGGCAGGCTCTACAGACACGTCTCGACCGGCAGGGGCTTCTCTCTAAAGAAGGGGCTGCCCCGGGAAGAGCCCCAATGCCCACGGTGCGGTGCCACCTGTGTGGCCTGACCCCCCTCCCGTTCGGCCCCGAGTCCGGCTGACACAGCCCAAACGGGGGGAGTCAAGGGGACAGACAGAGGGACGACCGAACCCATTCTCCCCTCGGTCTCCCACCCATGTCACAGACACGGGCCGGCGGGGAGGTCGCTAACAGAAGGCCGCCCCCAGAGGCCCGTCCCTGCCCGCAGTGCTCGGGCAGACCAGCCGCCGGGTTTGCTCCCAAGTGACCGTCCGGGCCACCGGGCGCACCTGTGTCAATGTGGGGAGAAGGGGACGCCTGAGAAGACTGGTTACTTCCACCACTAAGACAGGTTTGCTCCTCGTGGGCCAGGAGACAGAAGCCTAGGCCCGCCTGTCTCCGTCCCCTGCCACCCTGTTTCCCGAGCCCCCGCCAGTGCCCGGCCGAGCCCCCACACCTCGTGCGCCCAAAGACACCCGACCGCTTCCTGCCGGATGCTCGGGAGACGAGCCCCACGGAGGCCCGCCCAGCCGCCCGCAGCACGGGGGACAGCTGGCTGCAAACGAAGACAGACCCCGGTCCGGTCAGCCTGGTGGGGGTGGGGGACGAGGCTCAGGCTTCACCCCCCTGAGACCCCCACGTGCCAGTCAGAGGCCTGGGGAGCTGCTAGTCACCCCTCAGCCAAGCCGGGAGCCCTTCCTCTTCCAGCCCCGCACTCCGGGAATGCCCAGGCCAACCCTGGAGAATCCTGCCACGCCAGGCCACAGGTGGAGCTGCGGGCCGTCCACCGGCGCCCAGGGGAGCAAGCCCACACCTTCAAGGCAGCTGCCCGGCTCTGCTCTGCGGGGGCCACGCCTGGGAGTGGGCCCGGGGAGAACGTTGTCCCGCGCCCCCTGATGTCACTAGGGAAAGGGATCTGATCCGGAATCTCCCACGTGCCTGGCGAGCCCTCCTGGCTTGCGCAGGAGGGAGGGACCTTGGCCACATGGGGGACACGCGATTGTTCCGTTCCAAGGAAAGACTTCTCGCCGTCCCCAAACCCACGTCTGAACGTGAGGCGGGCAGTGCGCGGTGCAGTCGAGGAGGTCAGAGGTCGGGACGCTGGACAGCCGGCTGGCGGCCGCGTCCGGGGTCGCCCGTGCTGCGGAACAGCGAGCTCTCCCTCGAGCCCGGGCAGGGGAGCTACAGGCACGTGCTGTGTGCCCGCCACCCCGCCCCCAGCCCCCGGGGGACCAGGCAGTGCCGACTCGGGGCGCCGGCACTTGGGGCTCCGGTACTGGCTCAGCCGCAGACGAGATGCAGGAGAGCGGCTGTTCCGGCCCTCGCTACGGCCTTTCAGCCCTGTCCCCTCTCGGGCGAACGGGGGCCAGGGAGGAGCCATGCTGTGGAGTCGTGGGGGCCAGGGTGGATTGATTCCGAGACCCAGGAGGGCAGGGGCGGTGCCTGGTGCCCAGAGGCACCCCCGGGAGGGTGCCCTTCACTGGCCACAGGACACCCACAGAGCAGCGCCCGTCCCGCTCAGTCAGTGCTGCCCACGGAGGGGGCCCAGCCAGGACTTCGTGACTCACAGGGGACAAGCGGCAAGGTCTTCAGTCTGTGAGGGTCGGGGGGCGGGTTATATCCACACGGGGAGGTGGAGAGAGCTGGGGGGAGGGGGCTTAGGGGGCCAGGCCCCCGAGGCCTGAGGATCGAAGCCCATGTGCCTCAGAGACCAGCGCCCGGGGGACCGACGGGGCGGACGCCATCGTGGAGAAGGCACATCGAGATGACGTTCTCCAGGCCTCAGGGGCAGAGCAGGGAGAATGCAGCGTGTGTCCGGTGCTGTGTCACTCACACCCGCGGGGTGGAGCCTGACCGGGTGCTGTACTGGGGGGGGGGGGGGGTCGCCTCGAGAGGGGGGCTTCCCGGACGTGCTGGCGTCGCAGCCCTGCGGGCAGGGCCTCTGGAGGGTGCAGGCCAGTCCGTGGGGGGACAGTCTGTCGGGGCAGACGTGTGTCACAGAGGCAGGATCACAGATCTCGGGCCTTTTTTCACTTGGCAACTTTTCTTCTTTCGAGAGAGAGAGAGAGAGAGAGAGAGAGGAAGAGGGAACGGGGGGGGGGGGGGGGGGGGAGGGAGAGAGGACGACACTGACGGGAGCGGGAAGCCTGGAGCGGCTGCCTCCCGCACGCACCCTGCCTGAGATCCAAACCAAAATGCAGGCGTGTGCCCTGACCCGAGGTCTGCCCACAAGACCCTGGTGCACGGGATGACGCTGCAGCCGACCGAGCCACCCGGCCGGGGCTCGCCTGGGGATTTTGTTCCATAATTTCATGAAGCCAAATGTAGACTCAGCAGCAAACAGGAAGGCCACACCCCCCGCCACGGTCCATGACGTCACCACTGGTGCCTACCGACCCAAAAATCAACTCCAGGAGCGAGTTCCCCTCAGACACCAGCGAACAGAATGACGTGCCGGTGGCCCCTCCGTGCCTGGCGCTGGGAAACACGCCCGATCACGCAGCTAATTCCCCAGTGGGTTCACCTGGACAATCACCCGTGGACGCCCACGGACACTAAAAACTACTTAAAGGCGTTTTCAAGGCAGGCTCCGCGAATCTTTTCGTGGGCAGGGTTTTTGTGCAGAACCCTTCGCCTGATAACCTTTCAGCCCATAAACAAGGAGGACTATGGAAATTTTCAGATTTGCGTGCGAAGAAGAAATGCTTGCACTCCTGAGGGTTTGTGCTTGCTCCTTCCCACAGCGCTCTCTGGGGAACACTTTCCCCCCATTTTATTCTGAAGCTCCTCTGAAGACCTGGCTCGAGGCCCAGACTGTCTTAAAATTTTGTCAAAATTTTACCAGCTTCGCAGATATTGTAGGGAAGTTGGGAACTTTTAGGAAAGAGACATTATCTGATATGACTTCGGGATTCGGTGACAAGGATGACATTTGGGTGGCTAGGAGGCCACAAGATTAACAAGACAGGTGACTCAAAGGTGTGTGCTAAAAACGGGGGGGAGAAAGAGAAAAACCGTCTCAAAATAAAATCGGCTGTGACTTCGTCTCCATGCAACGCAGGGCCCTGGACCGGATCCTGGGGCGGGAGAGGGGCGCTGGTGGGGGAAAGAACATAAAACAAGCAGAACAACCAAGTAGGTGCATCGTCTACATCTAGTTGGCCGAGAGGGGCCGACGTCAGCTCCTCGGCCTTGACAAGGGTGCCAGGGTTGCGTGAGGTCTTCACGCCAGGGACACTGGGCAAGGGCAGACCGGGACATCGTGTGTTATCTTTGCCATTCTTCTGAAGATATAAAATTATTCCAAGATAAAATGTTTCTTTAAAAAAAAATGTGACTCTGGAAAGGAAACCCAGCTGCAGTGCTGGAAATTTTTGTCAAGCAAGAAAAGAGTCACAAGAGAAACAAATTATTATATAATGGATGATCATCCATATAATACACAAGAAAGATGCTGAAGGGTGGGGCAGAGGAGCCACTGGTGGTCCCTGTCCTCGGCTCCACCACCAAGGATGCCAGAGAGGAGCATCCGAAAAGACCGAACGAGTGCTGTTCTGAAGACCCAGTGTTACAAATGGCATCGCCATTCAGAAAAGAAAAAAAGGCCAGTGAAGATGCCTCCTTGGCAGGCAGATCAGAAGAAGGTGGGTGCTGCTGCATGATTTGGAGACCCCTGATGGCAGGAAGGAAGGAAGGAAGGAAGGCAGGCAGGCAGGCAAAGGCAGGCGGCCCATCAGAGCACGCAGCCTTCTGCTCGGACCCTAGGCTGTCTCTGGGCCGTGGTCCTTGGACCCTCACCACCTAGGCACGCTCTGGGGCACGCCCAGCTTTGCAGCCCAGCCCGTTTAGGGCAAGGAGGGTGGCGAGACACACAGCTCGGTGCAGCAAGGACAGCCGCTGCTCCCTGGGCTCAGGATCCCTTCAGATCGGATTTAGATCCGTGTCTGAGCTGCCCCCCGCCCCCCACTGGGCCAACAGGGACTCTGTCTTAGCTGTCACCTGGGAGTTTCTGCCCGTCCTTCCACTCACACGAGGGTGCAGGGGCTTCCAGGGGGTCCGGGAAACGGGCACTGGCCGTGCACTCCCAGTGGGCCACAGGCTCCACAGATTCCCTCAGCACCATGGCCTGAGGCCCCATGGAGGCAGGTGGGGGCAGGAAACCCTGGTGGCTGGAAGCCCCATGCCAGGGACCCCCAGGACCCGGCACCTCTGCGGGCAGGGCCCGGGCTCTTCCCCCTGCCCTGCCCTCTCCCCGCCCCAGGTATAAACGCCTTAGGAGCTCAGCTTTCGGAAAGCGACAGCCAGGCTGAGGAGTCCGCAGCCGACTTTCCCCTTGGGGAACACACAACTGTTTCCCCCACAAAACAACAAACCAGTCAAGGGCGTGGGAGAAAGGTTCCAAGTGCCTGTGGAACCTTTAGGGGACTTAGGGCCACGAAAGAAAAAAGTGGCACAATTAACTAGAGCATCTTCATGACCTCACCTGACAAGGTCCCAGAAACAGGAAGCCCTGAGCCTCCCTGGCTGCTGAGGACCCAGATGCCTCTGCGCGCACCTTCAAACGGTTGGCCCAGCCAGTCCTGGGGGCAGAGTGGCTGCTGGGTGCCCAGTCCCACACCGGACACCACGGTGTCCCCAGCAGGAAGGAATTGCTCCTCATTCTCCTCTCCCGCATTCACAAGTGAAAACTTTCCCAGAACCTTCTAGAAGGGTTCCCCTAGGTCTTCCTGCCCAGCACTGGGTCACGTGACAACCTCAACACCAACCACAAGCAAAGGAAGACAAAATCGCCAGGTTATGTTTACCCTCTGGAGCCCGACCCCCAGATTCAGGGGGGCCCCGTATGTGAGCACAGGATGAAAGCATCGTGTCCGCAGAGAGGAGACAGGAAGGAGTTTCTGGGGACGCCGGCGGGAGGACAGGCCGGGAAGCCACCCCTCCACACGCCGGGGAAACTCGGACTTGAATCCCGGGGGTGAGGGGAAATCACCCGAATAGCTTCAGGCTACAAGATTTAAGGAAAGAAGACAGAACACCTTCGGCTATCTTCCCCAGAAGTGCTGCGACAGTGCGAGAAGAGGGGCCCCATGATACACTGGACAGCTGAATTATCTTTGCCGTGGTCCCTCTGCCGACGACACGACTCCATAGACCATTTCAGAGACAATCACAAATCCGGCGTCTTTGTTACGGTAAACAGACAAATGCCCACGCCGTGGGCAGTTTTGTGGGTCGAACTGTGGAGGGCAGAAAGGGGAAACCCTAGAACCCGGGACATTGTCATCTTCCACGTTGGACGGATGACACAGCAGGGCAAAAGGTGGGTCAGAGGGAACATTCCAGAAGCCAAACCGTCCACCCCACACAGGATACCTTGGAACTTCTGCCGAGGGGGTCGGTTCTGATCCAATCACAGCCAATGTGCGCCAACCCAGGCTGGCTGGACAGGCGTCACAGCGTCTACTCCAGAAGGCTCCCAACCTTCCGGCTCTGCCTGGCATTGAGTGCTGGCCAGTGTACAGGGCCAGCTGGCCGCTGCCACCCAGCGGCGTCCGCTCTGCCTTCTCAGCCCGAGTCGGTGGCCAGGGACCCTGGCCCCACAGTCCAGCCCTGCGCCATCTTGGCTAATACAGGTCTCCTGAAATAGTGAGAAGGTCACAGCTACCTGCGTGGCTTCATTGTATAAATAATTTATTAAGCAAAAACACAGAAGACAGAATCTCCTCTTTTTTGATCCCCACACCCCCATCACGAGCGGGCCGTGTGGTGGGTAAGACTGCTCTGGATGCAAAGGTGGAGCCAGATGAAGACACATCTCGTCCAGCCACCTGACACCAGCATCGGGGGGCCCAGGAGGGGGCCAGACGGAGCGCCAGCCATGCACATCCACGGAAAAGGTTCGGTGGGGGTCACACCGGGTCCGTTCCGACCTTGTCCCCTACCCACCCGCGTCCACGCCCTCGACAGGGAAACATCTCCTCCGTGGCCAAAGTGTCCTGATGACCTTAAGTGTGAGGGAAGGGACGGCAGGGACAGGACTCGAAGCCTGAACAGGGACACCTCTCCCGCAGCTGAAACACACCTGCCGGAAGGCCGCGGAGGACAGAAGGCCCACCCACGCATGCCCTCCAGGACCCACCCCGTCTGCAGCAAAGGAACAAGGGACCACCGGATTCTGACCGGGAGCCTACTCAGCCGGCACCTCCCCCTCGTCACAGAGGGGCAACCCTGGCAGTGCACAACTGGAGTCAAGTGAATCAGGGGGTCCCACTGGGTGAGCATTTCCGCAAGGAGCAGAGCCGTCTGAGGGGACTCCAAAGTCACGAGGTGTCACGCTTTCGACTGTTTACGGAAGCCTGCACATCCGAGTTGCCCTCCCAAAAGCCGCCCCCTGGCCAGGCTCGGCCGCCCCAGAGGGTCCCCTGTGCTCGGTGCCCGCTGCCACCCTCCCCGGGAGCTGGGGCAGGGTCCGTGTAGGAGTCTGCAACAGTCCCATCGCCCCTGGGGTTTGGGGAGGGGGGGGTTGTTTAATTCACAGGGTCACCCACGTCAGCCCCTGACTTCGGTCTGAGGCTCTCGGGCTGTTTAACGGAACAAAGGGGCCCTCCAGCTCCAAAAGGGCCGTGGGGGGGGTCACCACGCCAGCCGCTCTGAAAACACAACCCGACTCTTCCAAGCGCGAGCAACCCCCTGTCCAAGGCCCTTGAAAATACGCAGACAACTTTTTAAATTCACCCTCGCCAGCACACGCTCGTCACCGGGCCTCTTAAAGCCTCAGTTCAAACGCGGGCTCTGGAATTTCACAGGTCAAAAGCCTTACGCCACAGTCAAAGCGGATCCCTGACCCCAGAGCCTGCTGATAAGAGCGCTTTGAGTCCGGTCCCCGAGGGTTTCGGCGGGAGGTTTTTAGCAGGAAACCTCCTGACCTCCAGTAATGATCTCGAGTGCCTGAGCTTCCCCGCGGTTCCAGGGCTCCTCCACTCCGGGGCGCCGCGTCTGTACCAGGAATCCTGGCCGCCCGCGGGAGCAGGACCTGGCTTTCGGCGGCTCGGTCCTTCCGGGGCACGGGGCTCACCGAAGATTCGGTGTAACGTCATCACACGTTCTCCGACACACCTCAGGCCCGGTGCGTGGGGAGGTGTTTGCTTAATGATGCCTCCCCTGACTTTTCCTGTGAAAGGGAGACGGCTTGGAGAACACACAACCAGACCCACTGCCCGCCCATCCCCCACCACCCGCTCCCCGTCCACCCTGCACACACACACACACACACACACACACACACACGTGTTGTCCTGTCCCCCACCTCGGAAGAGCTTTTTGTGGTGGTCGTCGTTTTAATGTGGGGCTGGGTGAAATAGGTGAACAGCTTAAGCAAAAAAAACAAAAAACAAAAAGCCCTCACAGACGGAGACCACAGACGAGCAGAGGGAGGGAGGTGGGGGCAGCAGAAGAAGGCACGGGGGGACAAACGGTGACAGGGGACGGAGGCTTCCCTTTGAGCGGCGAACATGCAGCACCGTACACAGAGGGAGTGTTGTACAATTGCACACCTGAAACCTGGGTGCCTTCAGTAACAATTAAAGAGTGAAAATAGAAATGCAGCCCGAGACAACATTTTTCTACTGAAAAAAAAAAAAAGTTTTTTAAATCTACCAAATCTAATGGTCCCCTGATTTTGACTGCTAAAATTTTTAAATCTTTGCACATTTAGTTTTCCGAGGGACATTTTTTGGGCTTTTTAGCAAAAAGCCAGACTCTTCCCCACGACCGGGAAACCCGGGAGGAGGTCTCCATGAGCACATACTTCCGCAGCTTCCCGTGGATGCCCCGCGAGCAGGGTGCAGTGGGAACAGCCAGGAGGGGCTGAGGGGCCTGGGGGAGGGCGGGGGGGGCGTGGGGCACAGGGGGACTGAGTGCCCTGGGCGGAGCCTCCCCAGCTTGTTGCCCTCCAAAGCAAGGCCATGTTTTAACCTCAATTTTCTCCCCACCCTGATTTCATTACAAATAAAGGTGCTAATATAGAACTGTGTGCAATAAAGGTCTTCATAACACCAAGAGAGAAAATTAAAACAATTATGAAAGTAGTTTTTCATAGTGGTCAGTGATGAACGGCTCCAATTTCACTGCTGTCCTATTAAGAGGTGGCATTTATAACTTACCCTTTATTTTCATTTTGTTGTATTAAAAAAAACTTTTACAGTTTATGTAAGTTAAAAAAAACAAAAAAAATACAAGTTCTGCCTTGAGAGAGCCTTCCTTACGGGTGACCCTGCGTGGGACAAGGCCACCCACGGCTGTGGCCACTCCCGTGCACGTCCCCTGAACTCTCTCACGATCCTGGGAGGTGGCTCGCCACGGAGACCCCCAAAAGAGGCCAGGACTGTCCAACTCCAGCGAGCGTAAGGATTTCTGGGCGGGGGGGCCATCAAACGCAGACACAAAGATGAAGGGAGTCAGGTGCAAGGGGACATGAGACTGGCCGTGGGGCCATCACAACCCAACAAGGTACAGTCACGGCGGAGGCAACTCTGTGCTCGGGCGGTGGTGGCCGACGAGACCAGGGAGGAGGCCTCCTCACCAAGGCGGGCAGTCACGCTGAGACTGGAAGGACGGGGGCAACGGTCAGAGGTCCAGGGGGTGAGGGACCAGCAGCCATGGGGACACCGGGGTCAGCAACTGAGAGTCCGGACGGAGTGGGGGTGGGGCTGCCCTTCCCCCCAGATCTCCCTGGGGGTCTGCTCGAGGTCCCTGGACCGTCCACGGTGAGGGCAAGCCTGCCTCTGCCTCCCGGGCCCAAAGGCATCTGAACCCCCGGTCTGCAGGGCTTGGCGCCTCCCTCCGCCGGCAGCTCCCGTCCAGCCGCATCTCCTGGCCCCGTGGGTCCACAGCGCAGCCCCTCTGCGGGGCCTGTTCCCGGGGTGCATCCAGGAATAGGAAGTAAGAATCCGCCCCAGAAATCCTGTGTGTCCCGGGGGCGGACACACGGCAGCGTTGAGTTCTCCCAGCGAAGCACGGGGAGACGGCTGGACAGGGGCGCTGGAGGGCAGGCCAGGTCCTCACCCGGGGGGAGTAGGTGGGGGGCCCCTTCGCCCTGTCACCCGAAGGACGGGACCGCCAGGAACACATTATCGCGTTCTACCGGAACACGGGCCCCCGCTGTGCCAATTCCACGCGACTGGGACGCGTCCGTGAAAAAGAACAAACCGTACGAGACGAACATCTCCGTCCTTATGGAGCTTCCGGTTCAAAGAGCTTGTCTGTCACGTCTGTCACGTCTGTCCAGGTCTCTGCTCACGGGCCGGTTGCCCGGCCGGCTTGCACTCACAGCGCCCGTGGGCCACCGGTGTCCGAGAACCAGGCACACGCACTCCCCGACGCAGGCGGGCGGGCAGCGGAGGTGCGAGCACACGTCCTCACCAAAAACAGCAGTGCCCCTGGTGTGCCCCCCACCCTCACCGAACACCCCCAAACAAGGAAGGAGGGTCCCACGAAGACGTGGCCGCCACCGTGTCGCTCACACCGGGAAGACGCTGGAGAGGACCCTCCGCGGGCAGGAGCAGGGAGCGAAGAGTTAAATCCACCGGGCCGACTCCACGCCCCAAAACTCTCGGAGAGAGTCGGGCGAAGCATTTACGAAATTAAATAAATAAAACAGCGGGATCCAAATGGCATTGTGCGCGGCGCACGATCATAGGTGTGTGAAAGGAAGATCACTTGGGGACAAGATTTGAAAAAAAAAAAATTAACACCAAAATATTAACAGTCGTTATTAGCACACCAGGGGACCGGGAGCAATTTTTTTTCCTCCACTCCACTTTCCCATGGTTTTACGTTTCTCTACAACGAGCAGACAGATACTCCTACCCGGGAGAAAGGGGTAAACCTGAAAGGAGGAGTATACGCATGTACACGCAGGAGTATACGTGTGGGAGTGGCTCTGTGCCGGGGGCGAGGGGAGGGACAGTTTGAAGGACACAGGCGAACGGGCCAATCCTGGACGGAGCCCGCAAGTCCTCATGGGAAATTCCACGGGGCTGCGGCTAAAGCTGAACTCCCTGGGGAGGTTGCTCCGGGGCCTGGCCCGCGTGTCCTCTCTCGTCCAGTTGCTGAAACACCACCGGGTGACAGGGACAAAAGGGCCTTGTTAGGGCCAGCCACAGTACTTCCCTACAGAGAACAATCTCAGAGAAAAGAGAGGGAGAGGGAGAGAGAGAATCTTCTGAAGCAGTTCTGTCCTGCTCTTTTAGGCCTGAAGACTCTCAGAGTCCTGGCCGACTCGTTCTGACTTCTGCACCCCGGGCTCGGGGACGACCTCACACACGGTTCTCTCTGTGGTCGCTGTCGCTACTGAGCTGTTCTCCCAGATCCCAGCCTGGCCGGGTCTCCGCCCTTCTGACCCGGCCCCCGCCCGCGGGATTCACCACCCCCAGCCCCACTGCAGGGCCCTCGGTGATTACTCGGGACTGAAAGGGTCTCCGGGAGCATCTGTGTCGCCGAGGGGCTGGGAGCACTGAGGGGGCGGGAGCGAGCCCCGTTCATCACCACGGAGAGCTCGCTGGCGCAGCGAGTGGCTCCACGGGAAAAATCGATGAGCGGTTCTCTTTCCTGAGCGGCAGATCCTGGCCGCTGGCTGCCGGCTGCTGGCTGGTCCATCTTGAATGTTTGAACTCCTACGCAGTGAACAAATCAAGGAAGGAGACTTATGACTGAATAAAGTTTTTTGTTTTTTCCGTGTGACATCAGCGTCTCTTCTGCGTTCAACAACGCCGCCCCGGGAAACACCGCTGTGACGCGGTAGCGGCCCGTGTGGAGCGGTGCGGTCCCGTCGGTGAGGACGCCGGCATCAGTGTGACGCGCCCCGCAGGCGCCGCCCTGAGACACGGCCTTGAAACAAAGCCTGGATCCAAACCCAGATGGCGCCCCCACTCACACCCTCAGGCACGCACAGCCTGCGGGACAGGACGGGACACTCCGGGGTGACGCTCTCACTCCAGACTCTGAAACGAAGTCTCGCGGTTACCTGCCCGGAGCTCGGTGCAGTCTGGTCCGCCTTCCCTTAGTTAAACCCTTAAGAGACCCACGGGAGGGGGGCACGGTTCTTCACACTCGTCCGGGCTTGGGAAGTGGCTCGGGCAGTGCCCCAGGGCCCAAACTCAAAACTTCCGACTAGCAGTGTTGTCGAGTTACTGATGCAGTAACAGTGTCACTGATACAACAATAGTGTCGCTATACAACAACAGTGTCCCTGATACAACAGTGTCGCTGTACAACAACAGTGTCCCTGATACACCAGTGTCACTATACAACAACAGTGTCACTGATACAACAGTGTCACCAATACCACAACAGTGTCACCAATATAACAGTGTCACTATAAAACAACAGTGTCCCTGACATAACAGTGTCACTATAAAACAACAGTGTCCCTGACACAACAGTGTCACTATAAAACAACAGTGTCCCTGACACAACAGTGTCGCTATGCAACAGTGTCCCTGATACAACAACTGTGTCACCAATACAACAGTGTTACTATACAACAGTGTCCCTGATACAAGTGTCACTATAAAACAAAAGTGTCACAGACACAACAGTGTCACTACACAACAGTGTCACAGACACAACAGTGTCACCAATACAACGGTGTTACTATACAACAACAGTGTCCCTGGTACAACAGGGTCAGCCATACAACACTGTCACTACACAACAGTGTCACTATACAACAGTGTCCCTGATACAACAGTGTCCCTGATACAATAACAATGGCTCTCTTTAACAAATTTCCAGAGCAAAGATTTAATCATTACATTTGGCAAAAATATTTCTTCCTCTTTTTTTCCAGAATCTTAAGTGTACATCATTTGTGGCCGTTTTTCCATTACCTTCCTCAAAGCTATTGCACACCTGGCACCCCAGGAAGGGCAGTAACATTTTCTGACTGGCTACATTTAACTAAAAGGCATTTTAAAAACCCAGCACTGGGGTTTCGGTGTTTCATCGGAAACGTTCGCACTTTCAGGGGGCAGAGCGCTCCCCCGGGACCAGAAGAGGCTGCAGGGTGACGCTGGAGTCAGCACCCGGGCCGGAGGTGCCACGGGTGAACGCACACCCTTCCCCGCCCGCCCCCCGCCAAGTGGCACCAGCTTCTCCCTGCACAAGGGAGCCAACTTGCCAAACTCCTGGCACCGGGCGCCTTGTGCACGCCCCATGCTTATGTGTCCCAGTGGCAGTCTGTGAAGTGCCACCGTGTTCCTCTAACATCTGGGACTCATCCCATCCAGCTAATGACTCAGTGGTCTGCAGAGAGGCATGCTGAGTGCAGGCGCGCCGGCACCGGCGGAAAGGGAGGCAGGGGCGCCGAGCCAAAGGTGCGAGCCTCCATCTGGGTGCCTGCGAGGGGGCCCGGGGGCTCGGGGCACTGGGGGGAAGACCCGGGCGGGTCCCCTTGGCAGGTGGGAGGGAGGAGAACGCAAACCACAAAGAATGTCTTTGAAAGCCTCCGGTCCCTGGGCCCGTGGGTGACCCACCGGCACGGGGACCCTCCTGGGGTAGTGCAGCTGAGACACGATGAGGTCACTGCCCACCTGAGGGCGGGTGGGCGGCAGGGTCGGCCCGCCAGAGGCACGGCTGGTGCCCTGGCCTCCTTTCTGTCCCACCAGGGAGCTGCCATCCGGCCCCCGAGCCCACACAGGGCCTCTCCCTCATGGTCGCCTCCACGCCCCCACCTTCCGCCCACTCTCCACTCCGCGGTGAGAGACGGAACGTCAGCTTTCCCCAGCCGCACCCCGGACATGGGCTCTCGTCATCAGCCACAGTAGCATTTATATGACAGACGAGATTTACTAAATTGTTAACACACGGATGTGTTGGTGTCGTTGTTCTGCAACACAGATTAAAACAGCATCATCATCTTCCCCAAGTGGTGGTGGGGGCGCGCCAAGGCAAACGGGCACTCGTGCTACCAAACTACGGCTCCCTTCCAACGGGGGGCCCTGCAGCACGGCGGCCCGGGGACCACGGCGGGCGGCCTGGCCTCCCCAAGACCTGGGACGGCCGCAGGGTCAGCCGCCCCCAGTGTGAGGCTCGAGGGCTGGCTGAGCCAGCATCTCCTCTCCCGGGAAGCCGGTTCAAGAGCCTCCTGGACTGGAAGCCACAGACAGGGGCCCAGGACCCTGCACGCTCAGCAAGCGCCCAGGTGACCCCGACGTCACAGAGGTTAGCAGCCCCTGCCTCCTTGGCAGTCAGTCACCCACAAAGGAGCCTTGGCCAGGTCCGCTGGGCTCAGCGCGGCACACCACCCGGGAGAGTGGGTGGGTCGGCAAGGCTGAATCTCCTCGAACTGTGAGACTCTTAAGGGACACGACCGAGCCCCGTGGCCTCATGCCCAGGGACGCCTGTGTAATGACCACGGGGTCCTGCCCGTGCACAGGGAGCTTCCTCGCTGCTCCCCAGACCACTCGTTCTGGGCCACCACCGCCCGCCTCCCTCAGCGGCCCTGGCACGCCAGCCTCTTCGTCCCGGCAGTGGGGACCGCCCCCTGGCCCACCCCGCCAGCGTCTGCCTGTCCCTCCTCCCCCAGCCCAGGGACCTCCCTCCGCAAAGCCCTCCCTAGCATCCAAGATGAGCCGCCCCGAGCCATGTCCCACCAGCCCGACGTCGCCACCTCCGGCCTCGCCGACCTGCATCTGTCTTTCCCACGCACCTGTTCTCCCTGTGCCCTGGAGCGCCGTGAACACCCAGAACCACCTTCACCTCTCTGCCTCCCGCCCCTCCCAGCCTCGACATGGAGGCGGCGGCTCAGTCCCTGCGTGCCCGGAACTTGACTAGTAGAGCTGGCGAGCCTGGAGCGTGGGCGGGAGGGGCGGGGAGGTGGCAGTCCCCCACTCAGGACTGTGGCACTGGAGTCGGCCGGCGGTGAGCGTGAGCATCAGCACTGCCCCTCGCTCCCTGCGCGAGTCCCTCGGAGCCTCAGTTTCCCGGTTTCTCCCGTGGGAACAGGCGCTCACCCCTTGCTGCATGGGCCGCCGTCCACTCAGGAAAGGCCCTCTCGGACCATCCCCCGCCAGCCGGACACGGGGACTCTGCATGCGTCTCCCCGCCGAGCACAGCGCGCCCGAGCCCCCACGCCCGGGAACGCCGGTCCCGCGGCAACTCTTCCGGTGGTGGCGACCCGGTGGTGGCGACCCTGCGGCATCTCCGAGCTCACCTTTTAGCCCATCAGGCAGCTTAAAGACTTGAGGCCCAGGGACGTGGAGGGTTTTGTGGCTCACAAAGTGGAGACACATCTGTAAGCCTGATTTTAAACATCCTAATCTCCTTATTACGGAGCACTGACAGCGTGCGCCACGCGGACCGCCGGATAATCAAGCCATTTAGCCCCAGTTAACTTTCTTTCTCAGGCTGACAAAAAGATTAAATCCTCGCATGTGGGCACACGGACTTTTTCCATTTGAATTTTAATGTATTCAAACATTGGCACGTAAAAGGCAGACCACTTAATGTGCCTTCTGGCAACGCACAACGGCCAGATAGCCACGCCAATCCACTGAGATGCAGAGTTCGGTTCTACTGCTTTCAACGTCCTCATTTTCACGTGCGTGTGTGTGGGTAACACGTCTACAGCTATATGTTTGTACATAAATGCACGGTGTACGCGTGTGTAAGGTATGACGTAGACGCACACAGACACGGGTGGGATGCAGACACAGACACAGCTATAGTGAAACAGGCACACACCACGTTGCCCACGGAACTGGCAAATTAATTGCCAGATAATGGGGTATGGCCTATTGAGAAGAGTAATTGCTATCTTATTAGAGCCTTTTGCACCTATTTTAATGCACACATTTGCAGAGCCACACAAATAAGCCAATCCATCTTTTATTACCCGTCGCCACAAATTCTTAATTCCTAATTCCCTCTTAAACGCCCCCGGTGGCTGGGCGCTGACAGCAATTTGTTTAAGATAGATATTTACTGCCGGGTCCGCGGCCGGGCCGGGTGTCAGGAGGCGCGGCGCGAAGACTCATTCCTGGCCGGATTGTTTGTGAAGGAGGGCGGACTTGATGGACGACACACGTGTGCGTGCGAGGCGCCGGCCGCGGCCGCGGCCGCTGATGGATGGCGAGCCCCTCGTCCCCGCGCCGTCTCCGCGGGGCTCCGGCTGCCTGGTGTGGAGGCGCCGGCCGCCGGCTGCCGCGGCGGGCTGGCGTGCGCCCCAGCCGGTCAATGCGGGAAGGATGGCTCTCACTTCTCTCTCGAAGCACAAATGGCCATTATCGATTCCAGCAGGCCGGCCAGAGGAGGTGGGGTCCCCCGGGAGTCCAGCCCCAGCCCAGGCCGTTCAATTGCAGAGTGTTTCTCAGAAGGTCCGATTCAAAAACCCCTCATGGTTGGTGGGAGGGGGCCGGCGTGTGCCGAAGCATGTGCACTTCACACTCCTCCGGGTCTCCCATTTCTTTCGGAGCCAAGGGACAGGCAGGGCTCTGAGTCCCCTGACAGGGAGGGGGGACACCTTTACCCTCCCACCCCCCTGTGCTCGGTCAAGGTCAGGGCCGTCCCCAGCCGCAGCCCCAGCCCCAGCCCCAGCCAGCCTGCAGCTGCCCCAGCCAGCACCCCAGCCAGCGGACCCCGAGTCAGCAGATGGCTTTCTGCAAGAGAAAGATGACACACGGAACCTTCTTCTAGAACCCCGGAGCCGTCCCAGTCCGACGATGCCACCACCACTGGAAACCGGGGGTCCCCAAAGTGACTTTCACGGTGGATGTCACCTTCTGAAGTTTTTCTGGAAGCAGAACCCCGTGCGTCCCTCCAAGGGGGGCAACGGGAGGCAGAAGCCCCTGGACAAAGACGTGCACTTGGAACTGTGACTCCCTGTCACCATCCCCTCGCTTCGCCCTCACAAAAACCACCCACACACACACCAGAGTCAGGGTAGGTCTCCCCGGGGCCGGGGTAGACCAGCAGGATAAATGTCACGGGGCTGGGAAGTTTTTGACATGTTAGCAATTTTTAATCCGACAGAAATGAATCCATAATGAAGGAGACCATGGAGAAATCAGAAGCAGATTTTCAAGCTTGCCCACCGCCTTCTGAAAGGGCCCCCCCACCCCCACCCACAGAGGCGCCGCCTCACCAGCCGTGGTAGCGGGTGGGTGGGAAACGAACGGCGGATGAAAGGTGGTCGGCCACCCTAGGTACGTTCTCCCCCGCCTCTCCCCGGGCTCCCCGCCCTCCGGGGGAGCCCTTCGCCCGCCCCCCTCCCACCTGTCTCCTGTCTTCCGCTCGCTCTTCCTTACCCAACAGATGCCCTATCGGATAGGCAGGCCCCCGTCCCCCCCTTGCCAGCCTGCCGTGAGAATAAAGCAGGCAGCCCTTTTCATCTCCACGCGGCCCCCGCTCCGTCCTGGGCTTTTTCTAAAGAGCGTGCGCCGGCTCCCCGCGCTCGGCGGTACCCAGCGGAACAGGCGGTGTCTTCTGAACTGACAATCGTGACTTTTTGCTGCTTGTGATTTTTCTAAAGCATGACAACCCCTTGCAGGAGACACGGCGAACCTTTCCAGATAAGGACGCCGGGAGAAGAGAGGCCTTCCGGGGGGGCGGGAGCAGTTACCGCGGGGGCCGAGCAAAACAAGTCTCTTATGGATTAATTTAGTTTGGCCGCCACGTTGGGGCGGCGAGAGAAGCTGGAAGCACGCCGCCCGTCCGTGCGCACACTCGCGTGGGGCGCCTGTGTGTTTTAAAAGGGCATTTCATTTGGACGGACATTAGGAGACATCGTTAGGGGAGCAGCCGAAAGCCGGGCGGTTTTCTCTCGCTCACATGCACACGTAGGAGGCCGGGTTGTATTTTTGTTTATAGATATTTTCATTGGGAATGGGCCTAATCCCAAAGCCGTGTGAGTTTCTTCCCCACATCGTTCTCCACGACGTGCACCCTCCTCCAAAACAGATCAAACCTGGCGGCGCCCCTTCCGTGGATGCGCTAAACCAAGAGACCGTCCGTGGGGCCTGGGAAGGAACGAGTGATGGGTGGAACATGGGTAAGATTGTGCCGTCGTGTGCCAGACAGCCAGCAGAATACGCAGGTAGCTCGGAGCACCGGCAGGGCACGCCTGACGCCACCAGAGAGTCCAGGCCGTCGCCCCCCGCAGCCGATCGCCAAGGGCTCTTCGTGTTCCCCCCGAACTTACAATCAGACCAGCCAGCGGATGCCTCTGTTTCTCTCTGCATCTCAGGGAAAATCCCTGAGAGTTTCCTGGACTCGTTGGAAACGTGTTCTGGAAGACAGTGAACCTTTTCAAGAAGATTTTTACCCCTAATTTTTTAAAAGCTCACATCTTCTGTTCATTCCACCAGAGATTTAGATGTAAACAGTCGTCTAACCAAATTCGTATAATTCATATAATTATAATAAATTCATATAATAATAATAACCAATCTTCCGGGAGCACTCACGGCAGACATGTTGGGGGCTGTTTTGGTGCCGTAAACCATGCGCTTTGTCACTGGTCGTTTTGCTCAAATTTCGCAGCCCGGTGAAGCGGGTACGACTGTCCGTACTCAGCAGAGGGAGAATGCAGGGCTCAGAGAGCCTGCTCCCTTGCCCCGAGTCACACAGCCAGAAAGGGACGGAGTAAACCTCGCACCCAGCCACATCTGCTCACTCTAAGGTCAGGGCGCACGCTGTCTCTGCCTCCTGCGATAGGAAATGAGAAGGGCAAGAAAAACTGCTCCTCTCCTCAAAGGCCACCTCTTCCATGAAGCCCTCCGGGTGTCTCCAAAAAGAAGTGGTTTGTTCTCTTCTCCCGTTAAAAGAAGTGTGGAGAATTTACACAGTCAGGTTTCCTCGAATCCAAGAACACGGCAGCTGGAAGGGCCCAGCGGCGCAGGCGAATCCTCGGGCGGGAAAAAGAGGTCAGCGGGGACTAAACGTGCTCCAGCCCCCACCTGCTTCCCCCGGCCCTGGGAAGGGGGCTGGTCACCTCTCCCGGACAGAGCCACCTGGGAAGGGGCCCCTCCCTCTGCACACTGCCCCGCCTGCCCAGCCAGGGAGACCCCTGGGAGCGCTGGGCAGGGGTGAGGACCAGACTAGCGCCCCTCCCTCCCTCCAAAAAGAACCCCCCGGAGGCTCCCGGTCCTCCTCTCCTCCTCCACCTCCGTGGAGCCAGGGGCTGCTGCCCTCGGGCCCAGAAGCCGGGTCTGGGGGGCCGGGACCGGTCTGGGCTCCGGCCGCCCTGGTGCTCACTGGCTGTCAGGGGAGGGGTGCAAGGGGCTGGGGACCCAGGGACAAGTGGGTGTTGCTGGAAAATGGATGGACGAGAACCATGCTGAGTCCACAGATTCCCGGGCCAGAAGGTGTCAGCCCCCAACCCCGAGACCCGGACTGCAGGTATGGGGTCATCCGCCCCATCTCCACGGCATCTCGGGACTTGGCTGCCTTCCCCGGACAACGCTCCTTCTTCTCACAGCTTCTTCCGGTCTAGTTCCACCCTCGGATCAGCTTCAAGTGGCTGCACCGGCCTCTGCCACGCTGCTCTCTTTCCAAGCCTGGAAACCGAGCTCACCTCGTGGGGAAGGCCTGGGTCCCCTCGAGCCCTCCACCACCCGTGGGCACTGCTGTTCAGCACCATCTCGGCCCCAAGAACAATCACCCGACTTCACCGGCATGTGTGAGTGCACAGGCCGGCGGCAGGAGTGACAGACAGGCCCGCTCTCTCTTCCTGGAGACCCTCCCCAGCAACCCGAGAAGTGAGCGTAATTAGAGCCCCTGGCCCCTGACCCCTGCAGATCCCGCTGCAGCCACTTCTTTGGAGGCAGGAGAACAAAGCCGGGGATCCAGGGCTCCCCTGGGCCCCAGGTCCGGGTCTGGAGTCAGAGATTCCCGCAGCCTGGCCAGCGAGCAGGGGGAGGGGCCGGGAGAAAGACTCCGGACCCCGCTGCAGCCCGCTCACCTCCGCCCCTCCTCCCCAGCAGCTCCAGGGGCTGTGCCCCAAGGCCCCCTCCGGCCCCCGGTCCCAGGACCTCCCGAGGCAGACCCCCGACCTGTGTGCCCTGCACTCCGGGTGGGTGGCAGTTGCCGCGGGTCCCCTGCCAGGAGGAAGTAGGTGTGGGGCTGGTCTCCCGGGGTCGCCCCGGTCACCCGACGGCCCCCACACCTGACCTTATGACGCAGGGCGTGCTCGGCGCTGTTCTGCATTTGAGTCTCCACTCCCCCTGCCCCCCACCACCGACTCCAGACCAGTCTCTTGGTCTCCCCACCCAGCTTCCACGGTTCTGTCTCGAAGGACAGTGCTGCCGTCATTCCCGAGATCCTTGTCACCCACGCCCGGGACTCCGGCCTCAAACACTTATGCCTGATGAGGAAGAACTGGGACCCCTCCAGGTGCGGTGCCCACCCGGAAAGGGGACTCGTGCCCCCACCCAGCGCCCTGGAGGCGGTCCCCTGTAACTGGGTGCCCCCTCCCCTGCACCCCTCCATTCCTCCGGATGCCCCTAGATTCATTCCCTCTCCAACATTCTCCCGGGAACGCCGGCTCTTCCCTGTTCCCGTCCCAGCCCCGCCCAGGCACCTGCGGTCCCTCCAGGGCCACTGCCACAGCCACCAGGCCTCTCACGGGTCCCCAGAAGCCCCCCTCCACCCACATGCCCCTGAGCCACCTAACCCGCACACCTGGGCCACGCGCCCCCACCTGCCTGGAGACTCTGCCGCGTCCCATCACCCACCCGCAGGGTCACTTCTGCACCTCTGCACCCAAAGACTTTTCTAGTCCGGTGGCAGCCGCCTCTCCGGCCTCATCTCCAGCCGCTGCCTGGGCCGTCTGCCCTGCGTCACAGCCGCATGGGGCAACTAAGCGACGCTGCTCCCCTCACCGCCCGCACAGCCCTCCCTGCCCTGCCCCCAGGGGATGGTTCTGCCAGTGACCTGCCCCCCCCCCCATGAGCTATGCCTCTCAGTGTTCCTGCTGTTCTGGGGTCTCCTCCTCATGGACTCGGGGCCTGGTCATGACAGCGGCCTTGGCCAGTGGGATGTTAGCAGGCGCAGCCTCAGCAGGGGCTCCTCCATGAGCACCTGAACCACAGGGTCTTCCCGCAGCCCCTCGGCCTGAGCCCCGGCTGCGGTGTGGGGAGGCCCAGCTGCCCTGCTTGAGAGACTCCAGAGACGGCAGCCACTCCAGCCACCACGAAGAGCAAGGCAGGGAGGCCCAGCCGTTCTGGGGCCACACCATGCCCCCAGACCAGGCCATGCCCACCCGTGACCTGACGGCCCCTCCTGGGGCCTGCAGAAGAACCGCTGGCTGAACTCAGTCACCCCAGAGGACACGCGAGACGAGGAAACAGCTGTGGCACGTCACTGAGTTCCGTGGTGGCAGGTTGCGCGGGAGCAGACGGCTGAAGTAGCTCATGGTCGCCCAGCTCAGCTCGGAAGTTGGGGAGAACGTGACACCCGGCTCGTGTCCTCTGTGCTGCCCGCTACAGTAAACGGGGTTCAGGCAAAAGAGAACGCAGGCCAGCTCTTCGGGGAGACCGTGGCCCGGAGGGACCCTCCCACGCAACCTCCCCACACGCGTTTTTCTGAGCGCCCCCTGCTCACGAGCCCCCACAAAGGTCTCTGCCGGCTTTCGGCTCGGCTTCCCCGGACCCTCCGGGGCAGGGGTCGGCGGCTCCTCTCCAGCCACTGCACCCCCAGTGCTCCCAGAGGGCCGGGCTGGGAGCCCCGGGGAAGCTGGGGGACCCCAGGGAGCCTCACCTCGCTTACGACGATGGCTCCACCCACGGTGGCCCCACTGCTGCTACAGGGGCGAGTCTCCCTGGTTTCCTGGGGCGGACAGGGGAGGCACAGCGCTCGGACTGACGTCCCTGCGATGGGGGTCCCAGACGGTGGCCCCACTGCAGCGGCTCAGCGGGGATGGCGTGCGCGCTGCCAGGGGGAGCGTCAGTGCGGCCCAGGTGCTCCGGAAGGCCCCCAGCCCCGACACGACACGGGCACGTCTGCAAAGAGGACATCCTTCCTCGCCCTCCCTCATGCTTCTCCGCTCCTCGGGCGGGTGTGACCCTCCCGAAGCCAGCGAACAGGACCTCCGCCAGCAAGACGAGGACCCCGCCCCGTGAGCGTGACCTCCGGGACCACCCCGCCCGTCCAGGCATCCGTGGGTTTGACTAGGGTGCAAGGAGTCGAAGAAGAAGACGGTCTCTGAGGCTGTCGCGGCCCTCAGCAGCGGGCGCCACAAAGGAGGCAGATTCACAGGATTCACAGCAGGAGCGGCTTGGGTTTACGAGCGGACTCGCTGCAGCCAGGGCCTCCTTCCCCGCACAGGGGGCCCCGGCCTGGGTTCAGGACACGTGGGTTTTGGCCCCGGTCCTGCTCCACCGGTCATGTGGAACCGGGCGAGGCTCACCTGTGAAGCAGGGTGCACAGGACTCAGAGCGGCTGGGCAGAGCACAGAGCCGGAGGGGGAGGGAGGGGAGGGGCTCCCCAGGCCTGGGGGCTTGTGGGCCCGCCTCCCTCCCACCCACAGGCTGCGGGAGGGCCTCGCTGAGCACAGAGCCCCAAGGCTTGGACAAAACAGTCTGTCCTGCCACCTCTCCTCTGAGCGCTCCCAGAGAAAGAACGGAACTATGTGACCCGGTTTCAGCAGTGACCGCAGAAGTGTCTCCTCATGAATGCAGCACGCACTCTCCACAGGCACAGCGCCAAGTGGCTCCCGCCCCCAGGACAAAGCCCCCGCCTCTGGCCCTAGCCAGTGCAGCTCAGCTGGTTGACAAAGCACCCCGTAAACCCAAAGGTCGCAGGTTCGATTCTGGGTCAGGGCACACGCCTGGGTGGCAGGTTCCACCCCCCCAGCCAGGGCAGGTGGGAGAGGCAACCGGTCCGTGTTTCTCTTCCTGTAGTTCTCCCCTCCTCTCTCTCTGGAGTTAATAAGTATGGCCTCAGGTGAGGATTAAAAAAAAACAACTGTAAGACTTCTGGAAGAAAACATAGGAGAAAGTCTAGTGGACCTTGGGTCCGTGGTGACTTTTTTGATACAGCGCCAAAAGTGCAATGCACCAAGGAAACACCTGAGCAGACAGACTTCATTGAAACGACCGGTTCTGCCCCGGCTGGCGTAGCTCAGTGGATTGAGCGCGGGCTGCGAACCAAAGCATCGCAGGTTCGATTCCCAGTCAGGGCACATGCCTGGGTTGCACGCCATGGCCCCCAGCAACCGCACATTGATGTTTCTCTCCCTCTCTCTCTCCCTCTCTCTCTCCCTCCCTTCCCTCTCTAAAAATAAATAAATACATACATACATACATACATACATACATAAAAAACAACCAGTTCTGCTCCACGAAAGACACTGCTAAGAGAATGAAAAGACACGTCACAAACTTGGAGAAAATACTATCAAAACACATATTATAAAGGATTCGCATCCATAATACGTAAAGAACTCTTACAACTCAATGACTAAGAAAACAAGCAACACAAACCAAGAAGATCTGACCAGACACCTGACCAAAGAAGGCATCCGGAAGACAAATGAGGACACACAGAGATGCTCCCTATGTCGCTAGGAAAACGCGCATTAAAACAACCACGAGGGGTCCCTCCGCGGCCAGGGGGGCCAAGACCCGGAATTCTGGCCGCACCGAAGCTGGTAAAGACCCAGGGCCATGAGAGCTCTCGCTGGCGGCTGACGAGAACGTTCGATAGTACAGCCGCTGTCACCCGCGGCCGCTTATCGCGGAGCTGAACACGGGCTCCCCGGGCGGCCCAGCAGCCACGCGCCTGGGCACTCAGCCAAACTCAGGGAGGACACAGGGGCACGGGAACACCCGTGCGTGCGTGCTCACGGCAGCTCCGTTCAGAAGCACCCGGCACCGAAGGTCACCAAGCTGTCCTTCGTGGACGAGGAGATGGCCGTGGTGCACCCGATAGTGAACCTGACTCAGTGATGAGAAGACATGAGCCCCAAAGCCGCGAAAAGACACGGAAGAACCTTAATGCCCGTTGCTAAGAGAAAAAGCCAGTCTGAGAGGGCTGCACAATATATGACTTCAAGTATTTGAAATTCTAGGAAACGCAAACCTATGGAGACAGTGACGACAGCAGGGGTGGCCAGGGGCTGGGGGAAGGAGCGGTGACAGAGCGGGGTTTTGGGGTGCAGGGGTGCTCTGCATGCTGCTGCAGTCCGGGTGGACACAGGATGTGTCTCATTGGTCAGAACACAGAACTAGGTAACACCGAGAGTGAGTCCTAACGGGAACTGTGGGCTGTGGTCAACAAAAATGTATCGGTTTCGGTTCACTGATTGCAATAAATGTATCACACGAAGGCACCCAGTGTAAAAACTGGGGTAAGTTGTGTGTGGCGGGGGAGGGTGGTACACGGACACTGAAGTTTCTGCACAACTTTTCTGTAAATTTAAAAATGTTCTACAGGCTCGCTCCCCTGTCAGGGCACATACAAGGTTCAACCACTGACTGGATAAACAAGGGGCGACCAGTCAGTGTTTCCTTCTCCCCTTCCTCTCCCTCTATAAAAAAAGAAAGAAAAAACTCAAAATCAACAAGTAAAATAAACGAAACTAAAAAAAAACACTGTTCTAAGCCCTGGCTGGCATAGCTCAATGGATTGAGCATGGGCTGTGAACCGAAGTGTCACGGGTTCGATTCCCAGTCAGGCCACATGCCTGGGTTGCAGGCCACGGCCCCCAGCAACCGCACATTGATGTCTCTCTCTCTCTCTCTCTCTCTCTCTCTCTCCCCTCCCTCCCTTCCCTCTCTAAAAATAAATAAAATATTTTTTTAAAAACTGTCCTAAAAATAAAGTCTGTTAATTTAAAATATATAAACCACTTTTGAACAATTTTTTTAAAGCTCTAAATTGGAAGAAATTTCATGCCCACCGGTCGGAAGACAATACCATTAGGTCTTGGTTGGCTCCGCTTTCTTTCTCGAGCTTGTCTTGGTTTTCTCCACCTTCACGTGAATGTAAGAATCTCAGTACCGACTTGTCAACTGTTTAATGAAAAGAAAGGCAGCTGGGATTGGGGTACGTTTTGTGTTAAGTCTACAGACCAGTTTCGAGAGTAGCTGCACTTACATCACGCAGCTGTGTTCTCCTGACTAAATGGACTTTCTTTTTTGTCTTCCTGGAAAAAGGGACTCTTGGACTGGTAAACAGGAGGCTGTTCTCAAACCTGTAAAATGTTTTGTCACGCCCTTCCACTCTGCAGGGTTCCCCATCCCCCCCACCCCCGAGGCCGGTCCCACGGGGGCTCCCCACGGCCTCCAGTTGGCCCCCGATCCCACACGCAGACTCAGCGCGGTGGAAAAAACCGGACCGCCTTCCCGGACGCTTCCTCCATCTCCCCCCGAATCACCTCTGTCGCCGAGGCACTTCATTGCCGTCTTTAATAGCTCACGAGTGGCTCCTTCCGAGCCGAGGCGCAGCCAGGCATGGCTCAGCCAGGGGGCCGCGGGGGCCGCGGGCTGGCACGCGCCGCCGGGAGCGGGCGGCTCGCTCCGCTCCGAGACACGCTAAGCGCCCACTGGCCTGGGATCCGAGCTCCGTGCCCGGGCTGCCTTTGATCTGGGCTGTGTGCTGCCAAGTCCCAATTAGACAGCCTGTAATACAGTCGGTCCTGGCACCAGCGCTGAGAAAAACAAATCAAAGGGTCGTCTCGGAGAGGAGCGAGTCCCTGACCACAGCGTTCGGAGAGGCCGCGGGGAACCACCGCTGTCAGCCTGGGGTCACGGGCCGGAGAAAGCCCGAGGCCGTGCCATACCCCCGAGTGACGCCTCCAGTGATGTGTGTTTAGGGTCTGGGGCCACCCAGGCGGACGCCGCCTGGCAAGTACCAACTGCCCAAACAAAAGGGGGGCGCGGGCCTTTCCAGGGGCGAGCTGGGCGTGAGGAAGGGGAGGTTTGGCTGCGGCCGCCGCGGGCAGAGCTCGCTCCGCAGCGCTGGGTCGTGCCAGCGCCTGCTCTCAGCGCTGCTCGACCGGGACTTGGCGAGCCCGCGTTTGTTAGGAACGTGATGCTCGTCTGAGGCCGCGGGCAGGCGGGGGCGGGCGCAGAGCACCCTGCCGCTGTCCTGCCCGTGGCTCTGGCGGTGGGTGCCGGCGCCAGCTCCACCTCTGGGCGTCGTTTTCGAGCCTGTCAGTCAAGTGGCTCATGGCAGAGAGGAAGGGTCTGGGGCGGTCCGCGGTAGAGTGACTGCAAACATTCCATTGCTCGTGTTTTTGCTTTTTTGTAAAGGCTGTTTAAACCTACTCAAGCCTGGTTTAAAGAGTGTTACTCTGGCTGCATGCTCACCGTTTCCGCAGCCGTGTGGCTGGCACCCGCCTCCCATGTAGCTCTAAGGGCAGGAGAGCGGGAACGGAGGCGGCAGGTGAGCCCAGGACTCGGAGGTGACAGAGCGGATGGGGAAACCAGCTCTGGGGACCTTCGGAAGGGGTCGGATCTCCAGGGCAACCCTGCGGACGCCTGGGCGAGCCGCCGAACCGCAGGGAAGCGAAGGCTCTGGTGTGGGGTGTGGGGTGGGGGGCGCTCAGCCACATCTCAGGGACACGTCCCGGCCACGCAGCGCAGAGGGCGAGGGGCCGGGTCTGTTTGTGGAGAAAGCCGCATCCGGGGGAATCACCGAACGTTTGCGGGGAAACCGAAGGGCAGAGGGCGGGTCGGGGGACCCCCGCTCAGTCGCACTCCGGCCTCCACGGCGGAGGCTTGGGCGCAGGACCCGTGTGGGGCAGGGAGGCCTTTGGAGAAGGAGGCAAGGCCCCGCAGCTCCGTGGAGAGGGGAGCAGGTGAGAAGACCCTCGGGGAGCGGCTCTCGCACCGGAAGAACTCGCTCCGAGGCTGGGAGCGCCTGGGCTCACCGAAGGTCATGTGACCACCAACAGGACAGACCGGAGCTGGAACCAACGTCAGCTGCAACTCTGGAGGCTCCCAGTCCTCGCCGATCAGCCACGCCCTCCTTTTCCTTCCCAACGGCGGCACGCAGTCCGTGGGGGCCTGGCGCACCCAGGCACCACCAGTGCACTGACACATGGGTGCAACCTTTCCGAAAACAAAATAACCCAGATGTTTGGACTAGGAGATGAGGCAGCCATTAACATCATAGTCAAAACTAAACTTGACTATCTTTAAAAAACAAGTTTTAAAAAATGACGTGAAAACGTAACTATACGCCCGATGGACACAGCAGTACTTTCCCGATACAGCGTTACACTAACCAGGCGATGGGACAGGCTTTCCTACGGAAGCATCTGCGTGGAGGGCCGCAAACCCAGACCCGCCGGCCCCGCCCCGCCCCGCCCGTGGCCTGCTTCTGTGCGGTTGGTGGGCACCCGCTCACTCAGGCGTCGTCATGCTACGTGCCAGATGCCACGGCCTCACGGAGTGGGTGGCGCAGACACCCGAAAAGCCTAAGTGAAGGCGTCGCTGTCTGGTACTTTGTGCTAGTTCAGATCCGTTACCAAATGTTAAAATTTTGGACCCCTGAGCTACATACATACAAAAAAAAAAAGGACTGGAAAATGCTGCCGATTGTCGACCACGGTTTGAGTCCACAGTGCTGTTATGACACGCGGTACGGGCCGTGCAGGGGTAGAAGGGTTCTCAGGAAATCAGTGCGTTTGAAGGCCCGGCAAAGGGAGGTAGACCTCAAGGTCAAGGGCCATGTCCAGCAGGGGTTCCGGGAAAAGGCCTCAGGCGCCAGCGGGTTGCTGGAGAGGACGGTGCATGCGGTTAGTTACTACAGGTGGATGACCGGGGTGGGAGGGCACCAGAGCCTGAAGTCTGGGCCACCGCCCATGAGGTGTCTGGCCAGGAAAACAGAAATTTTAATCACAAGAAAGACATGCGTCAACGAGCTGTTTGTCTCCGGACAGCGGGACGCGCGCCGCGGCATTCGCAGGCAGAGCCGTGAAAGGGCGGGTTTCAGGGCCCCGGGGGCGGGGTCCAGCGGCCCAGCCCCACCCCCCAGAACCCGCGGAGCACAGTAGTGGGCGGAACCCCTCCCCAGGGAAGGTCCGTTTTCTCCGTAAATCTACGTGCGCTCTCTCGGATCTCAGCTCTATTTCTGGCAATATCTTCTGTTCCTTTCGCTCCCGTGAAACCTGCTTTAAAAGCCCGTATTTCTGTGTCAATAGACCAGCTGTCACTGACTTCGTTTGCAAACCTGAGTCCTTCTCGGACGTCACCCACAAAACGATCCCAAACGCCCGGATTGTTCAGACGCGGAAGCCATTACGTAAGGGCCTGGTGTGAATTTTTTCGGGATGTGAAAATATACACACTTTAATTTCACAAGTTAGTAATTAGTATAGGAGGATAAAGTCATAATCCAAAACAATAATCTTTATTACCAAAATAGAGATTAAACACAATTAAAATGAACAATATTCCCCGCCATAATTGCTAATCAATTAACGGGGAAGCTATATTGCTGTAATCTTCCTGGCCCCCACTCGCCCTTCCTACGTTTTTTCACTTTCTATAATATAAGACGGAGACTAGTTAAAAGCATCCATCCACCCGGCCCTTCTGTAATTATAGCCGTGGTACCCAGGCAGCTCATCCTCAGCGGAGCGCCTGCACCCGCCCGCGAGGTGCCGGAGAGCCTGTCCCTAACTGTGAAGGTCAATGCCAGTTGTATCTGGCGTTTGCCAGCTGCCTTTGGTGGATCGTGCCCATTAGTAAACCCACTGGATGGCATCCTTTTCCCAGTGGCCCTTGCGTCTGCCTGTTCACACGGAGCTCGCTGGGACAGACCCCGCCCAGGACCCGCGGCTCCGCCCTGCGAGAGGTGACAGACGCTGGGAACCGTGGCTTCCCCCCCTTCAGGCCGGGGACAAACGAGGCAAATCAGTCCCAGCAGCGCCCAAGTCACCGAGAAGCCAGGTTTCTCTGCATTTCAAATTAACCTCAGCCACGCCCCGGGAGGATGTTTTCAAAATCAAACTTCAGGGCTTTCCTGACTGTTTAAAAATGAGGCTAGAGACACTTTCTGTAGGCGCGTTGGAGGGACGGGGCTCTGAGCAGCTGGGCGCAGCCTCCGGCCACCTGTGCCCGGGGGGAAGGGGGACAGGGAGCCCTGGCTGGACGGTGCAAAGGCCACCTCGGGGAGGAACGGCCCCTCCTGCAGAAAGTGTCACCAGGGGAGGGCGAGGCTTCCCGGCGATGGACCCTCCGAGGTCTGTGGAACTGAGGCCACAGGACAAAGGCCGGCACCAAGAAGCCCCGATACTCTGACCCCGCCCCTTGCCCTCCAGCCCCCAGGGAAGTGTGAGCAAGCCCAGGCCCACGGTCTCCCAAGTGGACCCTGGGGGTTGCGGGCCCTCTGGTGTTGGCAGTGCAGGGTGGCCCCTCCCACCTGAGGCCTGTGGAGGTGGGCGGCCAGGAGACCAGATGTCACGGGGCTTCTGCCGGGGGTCCTGCTGGCCAGCGGCCTCTCCACTTTGCTTGCTCCCTGCATCCATCACAGTTTTGCCAAAGGTTTCCACAAAAAGAAGCTGCACCGTGGATCTCCACCGTGCTCCCCGACTTCTCCTGCCGCGGAAAAGCCCCAAGAGCACAAGCCAGTTGTCAGGGGAGTCCCCAAGGCTCTCTCATCGAGGCCTCGGCGAACGGCAGGGCCACCAGGTGCGCTGTGTTCTGTGAAGCCCTGTGACTCACACAGGGGCAGGCGAGGCCGCACAGCAGGCCTGTGGGAAGAGGAGGCCCTAGCTTCCCCCCCCACACACACACACTGCCCTTCGAGTCTCCTTGCCCCTCCTCCTGACCCCCCCCCCGGCCCCTGCCCACTGAGCATGCTTAGGACCGAGGGCTCTGCTGCTCCTGGGGCTACAGCGGCCCCGCCCTGGGTCCTGTCCCCCAGCCTGTGGCCTCCCGGTACCGCACGGGCAGGTCCCACTGTCAGCCAGGGCTGGACCAGGGCACCCTCCCCACCCCAACAGAGCAGCTCAGAGCCCCCATACCCCGCCAGAGCATTTGGGGAAGACCTCTCAGAACAATCTCCCCCGGACCCCGGCGAACAGAGAAAGGCGAGGCCGGGAAAGGTTTGTGGGTGGGTGGCGGGGAGCGGCCGGGTGAGCTGAGCGTCACTCGTGCGGAGCGAGAACCGACCAGCTGCAAGGCCGGGAGGGCAGGACACAGCCTGCCCCCACTCCCCAGGGGCTGGCCAGGGGCACAGGGGCCGACTGCAGTCAGGGCTGTGTTCCGGTCAACTCCAAGTGCAGGTGGCCTTGGAAAGGCAGCCGACCGGAAGCCCTGACTTTGTTTTTGCAGGGACGTCCCTCAGTGTCTCTGTTCCGTCTGAACCTTGGAGACGCAGTCCAGGGCTCTTGCCGTTGCCCACGTGGAGAAAGACGGGCAGCCATGCTTTCAAGGACAAGGGCATACACACCTGTGGCCTTGACAGCCCCCCCGGGCGGGAGGCAGAATGGCTGCCGCAACTGGGCCTTCTGAATCCGACCTTCCGCCAAGTTTCCCGGGAAAAAGCCAACGAGAGAAGAGAGGGCCCCACAGGAAGCGGGGCATGACCTTGACCTTGGAGAGTCCCAACTGGACCTCAGCCGCCCCGGAGACAATGAGCTCGCTCTCCTGGGCCTCCCCACACCCGGGCTCCCCAGTCCTCCCCAGGGTCCCACACAATGCGGGTCGGGTCCGGCGGAACCAGGTGAAGGCGCAGGGAGAGGAGGAAAAACGCGAGAAAACTTTGCTCATAGATATTCTTCGGAGGTGTCTAATCCGGCGGCCTTTGTTTGTCTGCACAATGGATCTTATCTTCCGGCGAGGGCTGTGTTCCGGCCTATTATCGCCCCATAAAAGGCTCCCGGCCGCCGTGCCCCCTGCTCCCCCGCACCGCGGTGGCACGGCGGATTTAATCGAAGCGCCCGCTCTGGGGAGAGTCTTCGGAGACGCGGCCCTTTCTCGTCCCGCCGTTATCTCCCCTTCCTTGTGTTCGGGAGGCATAAAAATCACAAAAAAGTCATTCTGAGTATATTCTCCCTGATAATTATTGTCAGACCTGGAGATAAGCCCCCCTACGTGATGTAATGTGTGTTAGCCGGGTCCCCTGAATGCAAATCCTGCCGCCGTGGCGGCCCAGACAAAGGCGGCCCGCCGTCGCGGGCCTGCGCGTCCCGCGCGGACAAGGGAGCGCTTTGATTTTTCCGTGTTTCGATAAGGCGCAATCTGGGGGCCTTTATCTCGACGGTTATATTTAAAGATGACATTCTACCCTGCCGCTTCTCCCGTTGTGCGACCCCGATTGTTGCCAAATGTTGTTGTCTTAGTCAAACCCGCCGGCCTAATGAAAGGCCTGCTCCCAATTTAAGGGGAATTATTTAAATGCAGAGTATCCTATACACGGCGGCTCCAGGAAGAACTAGGTGGTTAATCAAAAGTTAATTGTATAATTCTCATGCAGATTAGGGCCTCTCGCAAATGAGTCCCAGGTCGGGACGCGGGGACGCAGGAGCGCGGCGGCGCCAATGCACAGGGGCCCGGCGCCGGTAAACAATCAGCCGGTTTAATTTGTGGTAAACAAAGTGGCGATACACCAGGGTCTCCAAAGGAGAAAAAAAGGTGAAAATAAATTAAAGCGCGACATACAGATACGATCTTTTTGTTCGAGGCCATCTTTCAAAAACACAAGCCAGATGAATAAACACCGTCCATAAATATGTACCGGAAGCCGAGGACCACACAAAGACCGGCGCGCGCGCGCGCCTGCGCGCGACCTTAGGAGGGGCCTGGGGCGGCAGATGGTCCGTCTCCTGCGCCACCTGGACTTCCAGCGCCGCTCCCTCCGTGCGGAGTGCGACACAATGCAATGCCAGGTCCCCGCGCGGAGGGCCGGAGGAGGAGGCGCACCTGACTACCTGGCTTTGTCTTCTTCGCGGTGTCGGCCACCTGCCCTGCCTGGGGACCGCTGGCTGAGAGTCACAGGCGTCCGGTCACAAACGAGCAGAGGGACCCCGTCCTGGCCCCGCGGAAGGGGTGGGAGAGGGGTGTTTGCTTGCCGGCCGCAATCCCACTCGAATGTGGTGTCCAATCAGGAGGGGGAGGAGAGGAGGGAGGATCTGATCACCTTCCCGTATCCTGGACAACCAGGGTGTCTCCCACCGGCTGTCCACCTGCCCCAGCTGGGTGGCCTGGCCCTGCTCTTCCGGAGGAGACCAGGTGCAGGGAGAAGCCAGGGCGCCCTCGCCCCCTCCCCGAGTCTCCAGCAGAACAAGCGCTGGCTCAGAGGCGCTGTTTCGGCTGAGCAAGGCCCTGCCATTTCTGCTCCGTCATCACCCGGCCTGGCCGGGCTAGGGAGAGGCCCTGCAGGTGCCCTGGGGCCCTGGAGGGGCGGGGGGACCTCGCCCTCCAGGCAATGGTGAGCGCCCAGGACGCCACATCCCTGCCCCGGTCCTGTGCGCTCTGACCCCGAGGACCGGACAGTGGAGACATGGAGCAGGCCAGAGACACTCCTTTCCAGGATGAGTTGTGGGGGTCAGCCCAGCCTCCGCCCTCTGGCCTCCCGCCTGACGGGCCGCGTTCACTCAGAAGGCGCCCTGCTCCCAGCCCTGGGGTGGATTCCACAGCCCGAACCGGGTCTTCTGGCTCTGCCACAGCTCGGGGGGGCCCCCTGCAGAGGAGGAAGGAAGTCTTAGGACCGTGGATGGGGGGAAGGCCACCTGCTATCCTTCCACCAGGGGGCTCTCCCAGGCCCCCTGTTCCACCAGCAATGGGCACAGGAAGCTGGCCAACAACTGGCTGGGCACTGAGCAGTCCCGTGTCCCCTCAGCGGGCACCTCCTGCCCCGCCCATTCAGACTTGTGGGAGCTCCTGGGGGCTGCGGGAACAAAGACCACACACTGGTTGTGTCAAAAGAACAGACATTTATTGTCTCAGTTCTGGAGGCCAGAAGGCCAAGGTCAAGGTGTGGGCAGGGCCAGGCACCTGGGAATGCCCTGGGAGAGGAGGAGCCTTCCTGCCACCCCCAGCAACCGTGGCTCCAGTCCCTGCCTCTCTGGGTCTTCGCCTGGCGGCCTCTTTCTTCCAAGGACACCCGTCATTGGAGGAGGGACCCGTGGCCTCGTGGGGGCTAATCAAATCAGAAGTGACCCTGGTTCCAAATAAGGTCGCATTGGGAGGTTACTGGGGGTCACCTTTTGGGGGGTGGGAGGCCCCTGGCCTGGTCTGGCCTGACCGGGAATCTCCGGTGGCGCCCTCGGCTGCCCTCCGCACCACCGGCCCCGCCCCCGGTCCCGCCCCCCCGCCAGTCCTGAGCTGCATCTGTGCGCGCACACCAGGGCCCCTAAGGGTACCCGGACTCCGAACAGAGCTCGGCCGGGGAGGGAGTTGGGGCAGTGAGCACGGGGCCTCAGGGACGAAATCAGAGGTACGGATACCATTCCCCCGCCTCTCGGGCCTCAGAGGGGCGGCCCCATCTGTGTGAAACCACTGCCGGGCCAAACCTGGCCCCCGCCCGCGGGAGGAAGCCCTTTCCACGCCGAGCTCTACCTGCCCTCCCTCCGCGGCACCTCCGGGCGTCCTAGCAGCCTCTTGTCCGCCACCTGGTGGCCGCTCCGCGGAACCGCACCGCGGTATTCCCTGCTGCGGGGGAGTTGGCTCGCTGCCCCGCCCCCCTCCCTGGAGAAACCTGCGGGCACCTCTGGAAGGTCCTCACAGGTGAGGGAAAACCTCACCTGCCGGCTGACTGTTCAAAGTCGCCACCCCGGTCCTCTCGGGCCTCATGGCAGAGCTGCGGAGTCATGCAGAGCCGGTCACTGCGGCCTAATGACGGCGGGAGAAGGGGCGGGCGCGCGGCGGGGCTGCGGGGGGCAACCCAGCGGGCAGCGCCCCCGTTTCGCCCCGCGGGCCTCGCCCACGGCCTCCGGCACACCGGGGCCGCTGCCTCGTAAATCTCAGTGAGTCTTACATTAGAGAGAAACCCTTGCAACCAAACCGTCCGGTAACACACATTTCTAATGAAAACGCACGGGGGTTCTAAATATTAACACATAAATAACACACGGGGTCTCTCTGACCCTTTTATCGCCTGCACACACCCCGTGTGTATCGATACGGAATATCGATACTGATGCATAAATCATAGTCGGCACGGACATTATAAAGCCTCTGGCAACAGCTAGTCACACTGGCTTCAGTCCTTGGAAAGAGACGTCACTGGGGCGGGGAGATGGGGGTGCGCTTTGGGAGATGGCACGTTCGTCTCCCTGGCCTCTCCCCACCCCAGGCCGTGAACCCCCTGTCCCCGGACCACGTGGGAACACGGGTGGGAGAATGCAGGGGCACAGGGGCAGTGCTCGCCTGGGGGACACGGGGTAGCGGGGGGAGGGGGCGGTGGGGCCCCACGTCCCGCTGTGCCCCACGTTCGCTGCAGAGCACGCCCCGCCTCTGCAATGGCACGGGGACACCGCAGGGAGGGGCCCTGCCACCACCCCCCTCCCCGTCCCACCTGGCCAGCTGTGGCGGGCGTCCTCGCCCTGTGCTTGGGAAATGAAACCCGGAGAAAATAGTTTGCTCTGAAAGAGGAAGGGCAAAGGTTCAGCTGGGTCTTGTGGGTGCACACAGCGCGGGGTGCCCCGTTCTCGGCACCCCCAGACTCTAAGGGGTACGAACATCAGCGGGTCCTTCTTTGGCTGAACGCCGGGAAGGCCGCCGCGCGCCCTCTGGTGGCCAGTCCTGGAGCCACACGGCCGCCTCGCCTGCACCAGCCTTCGCACCCACCCATCAATCAAAAGGAACAAGGTCAGACAGAATATATTTTTAAATGCCTTTCCTGGGTTACTATGGCAACTGAAGAACTGGTTAAACCCAAAGTACAATTAAGCGGCTCCTTGTTTCATATATTAATTTGGGAAGGAAAACAACTTCATTTCCGCCTTGTCACGCTCCAGCTTGCTGGAGCAGAGAGTTGCAGGGTTTCAAAAAACGGTGCCAGGATCCCCTTCCTCCAGCCAGGAGCCCAGTCGGTTTCTGAGGGGCCACAGGGCCCAGAGCAGCCGGCCCCGGGCAGCTCCGGCCGTGACACACTGTCCTGAACGAAAGGGCGGCCTCCTGGCTGCTCACTGTCCCCAAACATTTCTGGAGCCACTGAGTTGGAGGGAAGGTTCCAGAGCCAGCCTGCTGCTTCAGCACGGCTTGGCCCCCACTCCCCGGGTTCCCTCGGCCAACACTGCCCTCTCTCTGCTCAGTCCCTCCACTGCAGAACGAAATGAGAATTGCAGGAGAGGAGAGATGAAGGGCACTTTTTAAAACACGTATTTATTTTAGCATTTTTATTTAGAAGAGTTTTATGCTTAGGAAAAGTCACATAGATAAGGCAGAGTGTAACTCGCACCCAATGCTGTACACTTTGCACGTCTCAGGTGCACAGCTGTTGGCTGGATACGTTTATATGTTGCAGAATGTTAGGGTTAGGGGACTCGTCCACCATATCACTTAGTTACCATTTCTACTTTGTGGCGAGACATTTACTATCCACTGTCTTAGCACTTTGTAAGTGGATAATGCAGTGTCATTAACTGCATTCACCACGCTGTCCATGGGGTCCCCACAAGTCACTCCCCTCATAACCAACTACGAGTGTGCACCCTGAGATCAGCACCTCCTGCTTCCCCCACCCACCCCCAGCCCCTGGTAACCACAGCTCTAGTTTCTGAGAAAATAACACAGTTTTGATACAAAAGATTGTCATTTCAATGATTTTCTACATTTTCCATGTTTGGCTGTATTTTATTTTCTCTTTGACAATTTGAGGGAGTGGTTTTTAATGTTCCGAGGAGTAGGCTGGGTCTTTGTATGGTTTGGTCAAAGACATCTTGGAAATTTCTAGTTTTACTGAATCCTAGTTAGAGAAGACGGCCTGGTACATGTCTACTTCCGGGGCCTCTCCGGGGTTTCCTCTGAGCGTGCACGATGCAGAAATACCATGCGTGTTTGATGAGAACCTGGAAATGCCTTCGCTCCATAAGTGGCATCAACACGCATGCTCTCGCATCCTTGTTCATGGCAGTGTTTGCATCTTCTGCATCTTAACTCATTTCTCGCCTGCGTGTTCTACGCCGGACCCGCGCGGAAGTCCAAGCCCCGCCCCGCGGTCAATGTGTTCTGTCCGCCTGCGCCGGTCCACACGACTCACTCAGGAGCGCCCAAGCCTGCTTCACTGAGCACCGTCAGAGACGCATCGCTAACGCGCAAGAAGAGGGCCTTTCTCTAAGAGTCCAGGGTGCTGTTTTCTGCAGAACGGCCCAAGAGGCCTGAGAGGTTCTGCTTTTGCTTCCTCCTTCCTGGGGGCGGGGTGATGGGGCACTGCCCACCCCTGGCCCCCGAGCCCACCCCACCCCGCCCCACCCCACCCCATCTTGCCATCTGTCTGTCCTTCCAGCTGCAGTTCCGTGGGCTGGTGCGTAAACAGGAAGGGCAGGTGGTTGGGTGTAACCCCCGCCGCCGGCTGCTGCTGGTGCCCCACCACTCAGCTGAGCTGCTGCTGGGACCTGGGACCTGGGACCGGCTGGGAGACCCCAGCAGCATGAAGGGGAGCGCAGCTCCCTTCCTCCTCAGATGGAGCAGAACCTGAAGATGGATCCCCTGCCCGAGATACTTCTTCCAGCCCTCCCCATCCCCCTGTCCCTGCAGACAGAGGCTGTCCTTGGGGGCCTGAGCCACCAGAGAGCAATGGGCCTGCCCCCCACCCACCCACCTGCCTGTGCAGGGGGGACTGTCTGCTGGACAGAGGGGCCTGGATGCTGGTGAGAAGCTTCCACATCAGAACCCCAATTAGTCAAGTCTTTTGTTTTCTGTAGTGGCTTGGGGTAGCAATGCTGAAACGATCTTATATATGTGATAGGCCTGGCCGAAAAAAATAAATTAATTGTGGATCAAGAGAGCCAGGGTTTCCCTGCTTGGAAGGGAGGGCGACCAGCGTGGGGTGGAGAGAGGGTGATCAGACGGGACCCGGCGGCATCGGGAGGGCTGGCTGGAGAGCTGGTGGGCAGACACACCCGCACACCGCTCCTGCGGCCATCCGCTCCGGGGCGCTCCAGGGGGACATGGCGTCGGGGTCACTCTGGAGCCCAGATCGGGCGCAGGGCCCGGGCGGGATGGACCTGGCATGCCGTGCTGTGCCAGAAATTAGGAAAGCGACCCCAGGGTGGTGAGGGCAGGTCCAAAGGACATGGAGACCGGTGGCCCAATCCAGGACAGCTGGAGCTTGGAAATAAATAACGACAGTGACGGGCGACAGCCCAGAGAACAAACTAGGGGCCCATGAGTCCACACTGAGAGAGAGAAGTTCAAATCCAGACAGGACGGGGCGGGGACAGCCCCCTGTCCCAGGAGAATCCTCGCTCATGCAGACGGAATGTGGGAATTTCGAGTGACGTCATCATCGGGCCCCCCGTCACTATCTTTGTTGTTTCGAGCAGGCGCACCCATAGGTGACAGAACTAATGAGAATTTCATGAGAAAAGCGTCATTACGGAGTTTCAGAGAACCACTCCCAAGGCACTCACTAATGGCAGCGAGAAAAGGGAGACCCCGGCCAGACGGCCTCTGACGGGAAGACCACTGGCATCTCCAGGGAAGGAACTGGGGGGCGCCAGTGTCCCCCAGCCCCCGCCCCCCCCCGCCCCAGTTGGGGCACTGGGGAGCATGCGTCACTTCACATCTCTAAGACGCTCGTCAAAGATGCAGAACTTGACTTTTACACCAGACAAACCCAGAGGGAGGGCCACTCTGTAAAATAACCGGCCTCCACCCCTCGGAGCCGTCTAGGTCGGAAAGGAGCAAGAAAACCCAGGAGCCGAGGCAGGCTGGAGGGGTCCAAGGAGGCAGGACACGTCCTGGGGGAAATGGGAGAAAAGAGGAAGGGGACATCGGCAGACAGCTGGTGACACCGGGACAAAAGCCGTGGCTACGGCGTCAGAGCTCATCCCCTCGCCTCGATCCCGGCAGTGCGGTGGCAGGAGACAACGCTCTCGCTGCTGTAAAACACAGCGCAGCACTCGGGGGTGAGGGCGCGCCGTGGTTACGATCTGTCTCAGATGGTAAAGGTTATAACACGCCTGCCCGCAGAGAGAATGATAGAGCCAGTGTGGGGAAGCGATAGCCTTTGGGGGTTCTGGGCCATACAAGGGGGCCTTTGTATGATTCTTGCAGTTCTTCTGAGTCTGAAATGATTCCAGAAAGAACGCTCTTTTAAAAACGAAAGTATGTCTGCACATGGCGATGATAAAGTGGGTGCCAGGTGAACCCCTAAATGTACACGAGGCTTTCCCGCGGGCTCCCCCTGGGGTGCAGGGGTCGCGGCAGCCTCAGCTCACCCGGAGGGCCCTTTGCCGGAAGCCCTCCGCGGCCTGCGGAGGAGAGTGCCCAGCTCTCCTGCCCTGCGGCACCGGCAGACCCCGGCCGCCTGGAGCGCAGCTCCTCGGCTCGATGGGCGCCCTGCAAAGCGGCTGGCAGACAGCAGGGCGCCGCAGCGGAGCTCCGAAACCAGGTCGGAGCCTTCCTTCCCTCCCTCCCCCCACGCAGGCTCTCAGCCTCGGCACCAGGAGGACCCTACGCTGGCTCCTTGGGACTGCGGACCTTGTCCATAACGCTGTCTGGAGCCCCCGGGAAAGTCTGAACGCAGGGCGGGGCCTGGCCACCTTTGCATCCCGAGTAGATCCCTCCGCCGACAGGGTAAGGGGACAAGGTGGGCAGAGGGGTGGCTGGAGGCCCGAGACCAGCCATCCGGGCCGGAAGTAACCTTGAACTGAAGGAAGGCCAATGTGTGGGCGGGGATACAGAGAGGTGACCACACTCAAGAAACAGTGCTGAGGAAGGACCTGCTAGGAAAAATCCATGCGCCCCAGGCGGAAATGCGTGCAACCCTGTCTGACAGAGAAAAGTCTGAAGTTCCCGTTATTGGCACTTCGTTGCCGCCCCTCCCCTGGTCCCACCTGGAGAACCCGCCCCACCTGTACGCCCAGACGGGACCGCTGGCACCGAGGATGCACGCGTGACAGTAAGACAGTCAAACCATCGGCCGGCCCCTCCTGCGGCCTGCCTCAGGGAGAGCTGGGCTGGCCAGGTGCTGTCTTTGGAGACTTCCAAGGTCACTGGAGTGGAAAGGTCACAGAGTGGGGACAGACCGGGCTGGTCCCCTTGGGGGGTCACCGGCAAGATGAGGAGGCAGAGAAAGCCCCTCGGGGCAGGAAGAGAGAGTGGCCTCCGGAGAGCCGCATGGAGGTGGGCCTGTGTCCTCTGCAGACCCCCCCTCCACCCCCAAGGAAGCCTGGGGTCCTCCCTCCCGCCCTGCATCCTTGTCCCTGACGTCACCGCCCTGGCCCACCAGCTCCCGCGTCTGTCCCGCCTGCCTCAAGCCTGTTTCTGTCTCCGGCAACCTCAAAGTCTTAATTACCGCAAATCCTTTAAGAAACGGTCAGAGGAGGGAAACAGCCCAATAGAAACCCGGACAAAAGACACGGAGGCGCCACAAAGGAGTACAACTCGCCAATTAACATGTGAAAACGCGCTCCTCCTCGCCGGTGGTCCGGGAAACGCAACTTGGCAAAGACGCGGAGGCTCCAATAACTGGGGGAGATGTCGCCCATTGTGCTGGAAATGCCGGCGAGGCCCCTGCTGACAGCGCAGTGTGGCAACAGGCGACGAGACACCGCCTCGAAAGGTGCCCTACCGGCTGACTCGGGGAGCCCGCTTATGGGAGGCCACCCCGAGGCGCCTCGGTCCAACCTGCCTCTCAGCTGCAGCCCGGAGCCGGAGCTGAGTCCGAAACACAGCGCAAGGGTTCGGAGACCCGGCAAGGATGTTCGCCGCCGCGTGGCGTAGGGAGTGTGGACTCAGAAACGACACAAACAGCCAGTGGTCAGGAAGGGGCTACGCTGGGCGGGGTGGGGGAGAGAGAGAGAGAGAACTACTGTGGCCCCCATGGAGGTGGCATCTACGAAAAACATTCAAGGAACTGGACGTCGATGTTATTTTTTAGGCTAAAGAATACGTCAACGTGTGTGCATGTAAACTGTGGCCCTTATTTTTGCAAAATAAAACTCAGTGACATATACGCACACTCTATGTACTTATGTATACACACACCGTGTACACCACACACATATGCACACATGTTTACATGTGCCTGTAACTCTGGATCTGGGCCAGGCTCAGAAAGTGCGCTGTGCATACGTATGGGGTGTGAGTACATGTGAAATAGGTACCAAATACTAACACATGTGATATAGATAGATAGATAGATAGATAAAGTTGAATAGTGATTATCTCCGAATGGTGGAATTAAACACATTTTTCTTAATCCTTTTTTAAAATTTTTAAAAATATGTTTATGGGTTTGAGAGAGAAAGAGAAACATGAATGTGAGACAGAAATATCGGTCAGTTGCCTCCCAGACTCACCGTGACCAGGGATCGAACCCACAGCCTGGGCAAGTGCACTGAACGGAACCAACCCCCCCCCCCCACCTCTCGGCGCACGGGACAACGCTCCAGCCACCTGAGCCACACCGGCCAGGGCTCGTCTCTGTTCTTTTCCTACGTTCTGTATTCCACGATAATCGTGTGGGAATTTTGCAATCAGGGGCCGTTTTTCTAAGAAATTGAAAGCCGTAACATCAAGACGACCTGGCCACCCTGGGGACGCAAGGTACAGAGAGACACCCTGGCTCCCTCCCGGGCCCTGCACCCCCACCCCCAACCGCACGGCACCGAGGTCCAGGTGGCAGCCTTGCCCCGCCCACCCCGGAGCCCTGCCCCGCCCCACCAGGCTGTCGGCGCCTCTGGCCCACAGCACGGCCGGCTCTCATCCTCCCGTCTCCTCCCGCCCGCCTGGCCTCTGTCCTGGTCCACTCCATCCCTCCACCTTCCCGCTTGCGGCCAGACGGACCTTCCTAAACCGAAACCGAGGGGCTGTTCCCCTCCCCTCCCCCGCCCACTGGGATCTGTCTGTGGGGCCCCTCTGCTGAGTTCTGCAGCGTGGCCCGAGGGGCCCGTCCTGACCGGACCCGGACCCGGACCCGGAGCAGCCCTGGGACCTCCTCTCTGCGTCGTGGTTGAAGATCCGGGTTCAAGTCCAGCTCCGCTGCCCACTCAGCTGCCTCTGCGCCCCAGTTTCTCCCTCTGCACCGACCTCGCACGAAGCTCCCGGAGCAGCGTGTGGCACCGGGCGGACCGACCAGTGTTTGCTGTCGTCCCCGCCTCGGCAGCACCGTGCTCACGAGGGTGGGAGGTGGGGGGGAAGAACCACGCGGAGCGCCCCCCGGGTTCCCCTCTTGGCCCCGGCCGGCCAGCAGAGCCGCGGGCCGCTGAGTCCGCTTTGAGACTGGCCGGGTGGCTGGGAGGGGGCTGGGCGGGCAGAGCCGAGGAGGGACATGCAGCTCAGAGGGGGCTCTCGCGTGGCCTGCTCCCCCCACGCTCACATCGCCCGAGGACACAGAATGGGTGGCAGAGGAGAAACTCATCAAAGAGTCAAGAGGAGACGGTCACGGGGGGAGACCAGGGGCGCTGCTCCAGGGGGCAGGCCAGAGGCGGTTTCCGGAGAAACGGGAGGGGAGGGAGAGCCGGGAGCTGGGCTGCACCCCCCACGGCGTTGCGGCACCTGCCCAGCTGGGGGTCAGCAATCCGGCCTGGAGTTTCTCCGACCGCCCCGTCCGAGGTGGACGGAGAATACTAATCCGAGTGTTGTGGCTGTCGGATAGTCAGAATTTTTGTGGTTTGGGGGGTTTTGTTTTCACTGGGTTTGGTTTGGGGGTATTTTACTTGTTTTGGGGGTGGCTGTATTTTTTCTTACATCTGGCCTCCCCTACGCGGCTTTCCTCAACTGTCCCGCTAAACCACGCAGGCCCTGGCCCTCCACCTCCCCCATCCCGGGACCAAGCTCCCTGCTGCCCCACGGGCCCCTCCTTCCTGTCACAAGTCACTTTCTAACGCCCCCAACACGGACTCAAACCGGCCCTCATTCCCCTTCTGAGCGCGGTGCCGGCCTCACCCGGGGAGGGCCTTTCCCTTTGTTCGCGGGCACCCTCCAGCGCCGGAGCCAGGCTGGCACCTAGCTAGTGGGTGCTCGGGAGGCGTCACTGCAAAGGCAGTCATGTGACCACAGGCCGCACGGCCAGGGCTCTAGCAGCTGGTGGGGGAGAGCACCCATCGCCCCCCCAGCTTCTCCCAGTTGCAGAAATTCTCTGAAAACGCCTGGGAACCGTTGCTCCCCCCTCTCAGCAGGTACTGATGCCTTCCCTGGACGCTGTGTCTTGCGTCCATCCCCGGGACACCGGATTGCAGGTGGGACCCCGGGCGAGCCTCGTCGGGGGGGGGAAGCACAGACCCCCGGGCAGCGCCCGGTGTCTGCTCTGTGGTGAAGGAGCAGGGCCGAGGAGGGGACTCCGTCCCGCTCACCGGCCCCGAAACAGGGGCAGGAGCAGACCTCACGCCCCCGCCGCCCTGCACCGAACCCCCATCGCCTCTGCAGATTGAAAACAGTTCCCCGGTTTTTCTAATGGACACGAAAACTGTTCTTTATCAAGATGCAGCCCGGCGGCCATGTGCTTTTTATAAAACTGATTACAGAGACCAGATGAAAGAAGCTGAGGAGGTCAGAACACACTTCACATCCCTCGGTTTTCCAGGGCGGGGAAATGTTTCCTATTACATTTGTTGAAAGTTCGCCACCACCTGATAAAAATCTTGAGAAAGGGCATGTGTGTTGCTAAATTGGCTCTAAAAGAAGGCAAGGCGAAGCGAAATAAATCCGAGCTGAGCATGAGCTCAGGTTCCCCGGTGCGGAGAGCCAGAGTGGGCGGCGGCGAGGGAGAGCTGGCGAGGGGCTCGCCTGGCCAGCCGGAGCGGACCCCGAGGGCCGGAGGGGGCGGCTGGGAGCCGTCCGTGATCCGACTTCCACAGGGACAGCCGGCTGGTCTCTCTGCGGGCCCGTCGGAGGGTCTCCCTACGCGTGGTGAACGCCCTCGGAGATTCTTAAACCCCGACCAGCCTTTTCTCGCCATCACGATATCAGTGGCTCATGTAGTCATTCAGCAAACACCGGGGCAGGGGCAGGGCCAGGCCTCTGGTCCACGACAGACACGGGAGTGCCGTCGTTACACACACGGGCGATGGAGACCAGAGCCCCGGTGGCTTCGGCTGCGCCCGGTTCTCCTGAAAAGCCTTCTATAAATATAATTGTGTGGGCGGTCTAGATTTCTCTCGGCGCAATTCTCCTAAACACCGAGTTCCCTCGGGAGCTTCGTGGGTCTGAAATCTCTTCCAACCGAGGCGCAGTCCTCAGAGCAGCCCCCTCGCACGCAGGGGTCTACGTAACGAAGACATCGAGGCACGTGGGTGGCGCTCTATGCAGAGGTCCCTGACACAGGCTGGGCATCCACCCGACGTAGCACCCAGGACCCATAGGCTGTTGTTGAACTCGTCCTTCCAGGCTCCCGGCGGTCACGGTCGTGCCCGAGAAAGGCACGTTACACAGTCAGGGACACGTGCTGGGCTCGGGACCCTTCTCCAGCCCCGCAGACACGCAATGGGAACGATTAAAGATTGAATTGGAGCCCCGGCTGGCGTAGCTCAGTGGATTGAGCCCGGGCTGCAAACCAAAGCATCGCAGGTTCGATTCCCAGTCAGGGTACATGCCTGGGTTGCAGGCCACGGCCCCCAGCAACCGCACATTGATGTTTCCCTCTCTCTCTCTCTCTCTGTCTCTCTCTTTCTCTGTCTCCCTCCCTTCCCTCTCTGGAGAGGAATAAATAAAATCTTAAAAAAAAAAAAAAAGATTGAATTGGCCAGGGAAAAGGAGCCCGGAGTTTTCTTTCTTGGAAACGAGGTGACTTCTTGCCGTTTCTTCTCTGTTCACAACACGGGGGTGGCTCAGGGGACATTACGGCGTTAAGCGCTTCTGTGAGAAAGTGTAAAAGGCCCCCCTTTTCCCGTTCACGTTTATATTCTCCCTTTCACAAAAGGAGCGCAGAGGAAACCCAAAACAAGAAGAAGGAAGGAAATGATAAAGATAAGAATAGAAATAAGTGAAACTGTAAAAAGGAAAATAGGAAAAAGTCATAATCAATGAAGCAAAAAGCTGGTTCTTTGTAAAGATTAATACAATTGATAGACTTCAGCTGACTGACAAAAAGGGGGTTGGGGAGAGAAGACCCCGATCATCAACACCAGGAATGAGAGAAAGGCATCGTTGTAGGCAGGTTGGCAGATATCATAAGGATAATAAAGAAATACGACAACCCTACTCGCAAAAGGCAACGTACACAAAACGAATCGATTCTCGCAAACCGTGCGCTGCTAAGACTCGCCCAAGGTGAACCAGAAAAGCTGAGTAGACCTACAGTTGAAATCATTTGAGTTTGCAGTTTACAGCTTTCCACAGAAACTCGCTCTGGAGCCAGGTGTTTCATGGGCGACCTGTACCAAACGTTTAAAGAAGAAATAATGCCAACTCCACACAGTCCCTCCTAGCAAGCAGAAGGCGAGGGGATGCGTCTCAACCCATGTTTTTGTGAAGCCGTCCTTACCCTGACCAGTAAAGCAGACAAAGACAGCGAGAAAACAAAACAAGACTAAATCCCTGGTGAACATAGAGATAACACTCCCCCCAAAAACATCATCAAACCAAATCCAGCACGATATAAACTAAGGCATATTCCCTGGCCAGGCAGAGTTTACCCCCGTCCCTGGAGGCCGGGCCAATGTTGAAAAGCCGACCTGTGTCACCCGCCACATTGAGAAGATAAAGAAGATAACCCACGTGGCCATAGCAACCGTGGCAAAAAAAAAAGTGCTTAACAAATTTCAACCTTCCTTCCTGACTTTTAAAATTTTTTCAGAAAACTAGAACTAGTACCATCCTCTACCCAACCAACCAAAGTCCTCTAGGAAACACCCGCTGTGAACGTCACTTCCAGGCGAGAGGCGACCTCTCCCAAGGTCGTGAACGGAGGACCATGTCCACTCTCCGCTCCTCTTCAGCATCCTACGAGAAGAAACATAGTCGATGCAATAAAGCAAAAAGGAATAGAAGGGGTGGCAGACCGAATGCTTGTGCTCCCCTGAGATCCATGTTGGGGTCCTGGCTCCCAGTGCGGCTGTGTGTGCGGAGATGGGGGCTCTCGAGCAGGAATCGAGGTGAAGGGAGGTCGGCGGGCGGGGCCCTGTCCCAACAGGATGGGCGTCCTTGTAGGAAGGACACCGGAGCGTGCACTCCATGGAAAGGCCGCAGGGGCACACAGCAGCGGGGAGCCACCTGCACCCCAGAGGAAGGGCCCTCCCCAGACTCCCCCTCCCCCGCCCTGGGTCTGCTGGCACCGTCCCCTGGGCCTCCAGCCCCGACAGTGGCAAGAAACTGGTATCTGTCGTTTCCACCTGCCCCGCCTGGGGTGGTTGTGTGGCAGTGGCCCAAGCAGACAAGCACAGAAGTAACACAGATGGGAAAGCAAGAAATACAACCGCACCTCCTCACAGGCCCTGCGCGTGTCTGCACGGAACATCCCGGCGGCTTCTGCACACACACACACACACACACACACACACCCCAACTGTGCTTCTACACAGTAGCCATAAACATCGAACATCAAATTACGTTTAAAAAAACATTCACAGTAGCTCCCTTCAAAGTAAAGTACTTACGTATAGATCTAAAAAGCATATACGGTATCCATACATGCATCTGTACAGAATCTAGAACCTGCAAACTGCAGATAGAAGAAATCAAAGAACACCTAAAAAGACACAACGCTTAATGAACTGGAAGGCTCACCACAGTAAAATGTCACTTCTTCTCAAAACGCTGTCTAATGAACATCGCTTCAACCAAAATCTTAGCCAGAATCTGTTTAAGACACAGGCGAACTAACTCAAAACGCCCGTGGAAAGGCACAGAAACTGGACTAGGAAACAGAGTGCTGGAAAAGAAGAGAACTCCAGAGAAACACACTCCCACAAGTTTAAACTGTCCTATCAAACTGGGGTGGCCGAGACGGAGTGGAAACTGGTGAAGAGACAAACACGTCAAGGGCACAGTATAACCCCAAACTGGACCCCCTCAGATACGGCCAATGGGCTGTTGACAAAGGGGTGAAGGTGGTTTAACGGAGGAAGGATGAGTGTTTCAGTGAGTGTTGAAACAACTTATGTTGGAGGCACCTATAGGCCAATAATAATAATAATAATGTCAATGCAACCTTACCTCGCACCTTACATGAGCTATAACTCAAAATAGAACATGGATCTAAAGGTAAAACATAAAGCAATAAAATACGTAAAAAAGAGTGAGAGGGAGAAAATCTTGATGCTCTGGGGTTAGGCAAAGGTTTGACAAATGGGAGTTTATCAAAATTAAAAGCTTTGGCTGCATGAAAAAAGATGTAAACTTTTGCTCTGTGCAAAAAAACTTTTAAAAGAGTGAAAAGACAAGTTGCAGACAGGGAGAACCCGTGTATAAATCACACATCCGGCAATGACTGGCACCCACAGTGTGTAAGGAATCCCCAGGGCTGGAGAGTGAGAACTCACAGCCCACCTTTGAAACGACGAAGAGACTTGAACGGACACCGTACCGGAGAGCACAGATGAATGAGAAACCAGCACGTGAGAGGCCGGCCACACCCTCAGCCACTGGGCCCACGCGCACGGACACCCAGGGCTGCGCCCCGCACACCTGTTAATCTGGCTGCAGGCTCTCAGAACACCGTGTGCTGACCAGACCCAGAGCCCCCCGCCCCTCCGCACACCTGCGGGGAGCGCCAGCGGGGAGCCACTCGGGAAAACAGAGGTTCCTTGTACAGGAGAACATGTACTCAATGTACTCAATACAACCTGCTCCTGGGCCTTTTCCTCGGAGCAACAAGCATCAATGCTCACACAAAAATCTGTGTACAGGTATCCACAGCAGGTCTGCTCACACTCACCAAAAACGAGAAGCAGCCCAGAAGTCCTTTCCCTAAGGGATGGATGCCAAGCTGGGGCGTGCTCCCGGTGGGTCAGGAACCGGAGACCAGAGACACGGAGGATGGATGGGTGCAGCATCATGGATGCATCTCCAGGGCGCTGTGCTGAGGGGCCGGGACTGTCCCTCTCCGAACGACACGGTTGTCCAGGTGGAGGGCCCATTGGGCGGCTGCAGGGGTGGGAGGTGGGACAGTGAGTATCTGGGAGGGACGGGAGGGAGCAGTTTGGGGGGTGGAGCTGTTCTGAGTGCGGATGGTGCGGCGGTTACCTGGACCTGCACAATCCGCTCTAATTCGTTGAACTGTTTTAAGTCAATTTTACCGTGCATGCACTTGAAGAAATTTTCTGTGTCCTTTGAGGGTTATCAGAATTCAAAACATCCTTTTGTGTTAGGGCCCATAAACTATCCCAGAATGATACGACGTAACAGCCTAGGCACAACATTAATCTCATGAACCTGTTTAATGGTTTGGGTCAAAATGCGCAAGCTTGACCAGCCTTCCACATGAACTCTTTTTATCAATGACCCAAATGGACACGGTGCCGTTTGCTGGCCCCGGAGACACCGCCACCGTGGGCAAGGGAGCAGTTCAGGCGACTCTGGGTGTCCTGGCCCTCACAGGTCTCGGGCCACTCCAGGTCCTGACTTGTGGTTCCGGATACTCGAGGTTCCAGATTCCTGCTCGCTGTGAATCAAGGTCTTGCTGCAGATACGTTTAATCCAAGATATATTTCTCAGGACTTCATAAAACACAGCTAAAATATAGGCTTTATTGGGAACCCATGACTAGCAAATGTATATACTTCACAGATTTTTTTCTTACAAGTGTTCAAAAAAGCCGGACCCTGGGGCGGCGGCAGGCACACTGCTGTTTGTCGGCACGCTGGACGCGGACCGCCCTTTAACACCTGGCGGGAGTCCTGGCAGGTGCGGCAAAGAGGGCGCGAACCGGTTGTTAAACTGCTGAAACTCCCATAAACCTCTGTGTCTTCTTTTATTTCTTGTTTAAGACTTCCAACCAGAAGGGACCGAGAGGCCGTTGTTCCCCTCCTTTTGCTGTCTGCCGGCAGCCCTCCCCACCCCCCGCCCCAGGACCACGGAGCAGCGGCCCGCACCGGCTCCGCGCCGGGCATGGAACGCCCCGCGCCGGCCGGCGCCGCCCTGGGACCTGGCTCAGTGCGCACGCGGGAGGGGAGAAGCGCCGACCTATTTTTCTTGCCATTTAGTCCGAGCAAATACGCTGCCACTTTCCTTCCAAATTCCTCCTAAAACACTTAGGGAAGATAAGACGCTCTCCCTACCCCAGATAGAACTGTTTTAGCTCATTAAGCCCTTCCTTCCAGAATACTAATTCCGGGCGCGACTGGAGCTTTATTACAGATAAGAGGGCCATTCAGCAGTGAAAGGCATGAAGTGGGGCTCTCCCGAGCCATCACTTAGGCCGTTTAAGGGGAAAAATTACTGTTATCAAACGCCATCTGTTAATAATAAAGCGGACACGGACATTTGTTCAAAATTCCGACGGCCCGACTTTACCTTTTTCGGGACGCGTTTAAGGTGCACAGCTAGCTGGGCCGGCCTCCCCAGGCGCCTCCCTCTCCTCTCTGTTCCTGGCGGCCCGCCTGCCCGCCTGCCTGCCTGCCTGGCTCTCCCGGGGACTCCGGGGCTCCCCCTGCTGGCCCGCGAGCGCGTGGCCCGGCTGTCTGGCCTGAGAGCAGAGCAGGTAGGTCCTGGGTGGGGCTTGGCCCCGGTGCAGCTCTGGATGCAAACAGGGCTCTCCAAGATGGACGGGGAGATGGGCCGGCCTGGGAAGCCAGTGGCAGCCAAGGCTGGCGCAGACCAGACGTGAGGAAGGCGACTCGCCTCCAGCGTCCTCCTCCTCCTCCTCCCCACCGCTGGCGCCCTGAACTTCCCACATCGCATTCCATTTATCCTTCGGGTGCGAGACAGGCAGAAGGCGTGCGCTTCAGAGAACCTGCCATGTTAAACCAGCAGTGGGAACGTTGGACAAAAGCCTCTTCCCTACCAAGGCTTTTCCAGAATCTTCCTCCCTGTTTAGCAAGCCCCACCACCCCAGCCGCTGAACCGCATTGCCAGGAGCAAGCTCCCTGGGTCCCCCAGGGTCAGCGCCCCCCCCCCCGTAGGGCCAGATCACGCACGGTGGGGGGAGTGGGCAGGCCTGGGCCTGCAGAGACGCAGGGCCTGTGAAACAGATTCCTTTTGTCCTCCAATATTATGCAAATACGCAAATCAAATTAAGTACCTGAGATTTTTTTAATTAAGGGTTTTGATTAGATGCGAATCTGTTGTAGTCAGAAGAAGAAAAAATTTTATCCCAAAACCCCAGACACCCCAGCAGCTCTGCACATCTTCAATCAGGGCAGAGCTCCCAGAGTTGCGGGGAGCTGCTCTTTTGATTTTTAGGAGGGTGGGCCCCTGGGCGGGGGGTGAGGACGGAGCCGGGGGCCGTGGAAGGAGAGAGACGCCCTGTAACTTATTTAAAAGTGCGGCTCAGATGCTCAGTGTGGCCCACATGCGCGTGCAACGCCGACGAAACAAGCTGGAGCCCGTGTAACCTGGAAGGGTCTCACCAGCCTCGTAACCAGAACTCGGGCGCTGGAAGCCCTGCCGCCCAGCTGGGATCAGAGAGCGGGTGTCAGAGGCGGGAAGAAGAATGTTCCGGGCGGAGGGTCTCAGGAGGAAGGCACTGCTATCTTCGACCCCGTTCCGAGGGGCTTCGTTCCTGTGGGAGAAGGCGGGCGGAGCTCCAGAGGGAGGCCGGCTTCCCCGTGGCCTTCCACAAGGTGCAGCCAAAATCACTCCGGTCAAACCAGAAGAGCCCGCTGCACCCTGCAGCCCTCGTCACCCCTAACGCCACTCCCCTCCGGAGGTGGAGAGACGGGGCCTGGCGTAGGTCTGGTGCACAGGTGCCGAGAGCAGTACGTTTGGGTCCAAGCCCAGTGCGCGGCTCCGCCGGGCCCACGGCAGGTGGACCGTGAACGTGTGCTGAGGGGGCGGGTGAAGCGGGGCAGAGGCTCTGAGGCGCGGGCCGGGCAGCGGGAGCTGGCCATTCCACGGTGAGTGCCGCGGCATCCGAGAAAGGGCATGGGCGGCGGCTTCTCGTCCGGGGTTTTGCCTTTGCCCGGCCAGACACACGACCCTGGACAAGCCAGTGCTCCTGGCATGTGTGTTTGTTGCTTGTTTGTGTTTTCTCGCAGGATTTTGCGCAATCTCAGCTGGAAGGCGGCATCCTGGATTCTGGCCAGGCGGGCCCCCAGCAGCCATTTTCAGGTGGCCAGGTAAGCTCAGCAGGTGTTACTGAAGCCAGCACCTCCAGGAAGCTCCAGGTCCGAGCCGAGGGTCAGATCTTCCTTTGGAAGAAGGCTCAGCCGGTCGGGCACACAGCCGGGCTGTGCCCGCCATCCTGCCTTCCCAAGCCCCACCCACCACAGCAGGACATTAGATGCGAGGGGCAACGCTGATCCTCCTCCGTTCAAGAGAGACATCCGGCCCTGGCCGCTGTGGCTCAGCGGACTGAGCACCGGCCTGGGAACTGAAAGGTCACCGGTTGGATTCCCAGTCGGGCCACATGCCTGGGTTGCGGGGCTGGGTCCCCAGCAGGGGGCATGTGAGAGGCAACCAGGCACCTGATCGTTTCAACGTTTCTCTCTCTCTTTCTCCCTCCCTTCCCCTCTCTCTGAAAATGAATAAGTAAGATCTTTAAAAAAAAAAAAAGGAATTGAACAATAAAATAATTTTTAAAAATAATAATAAAAAATAAAAATAAATTTTTAAAAAAGGGACCCTTTCATCCCTAACCTGCTTGGAAAGCACAGACCCAGATGTTAAGGGAATACAGGAGGACGATAAAGGTACAGTAAGGGGTTCAACCTTCCCAAAAGTCAAATGTAAACTAAAAATCATGAACTACCGTTTTCAACTGCCAGCCTGACACAGATCAAAGGGACTAGCAAAGCCCGCGGTGCTTAGTGCAGGAGAAACCGGGTGCGTCGGAACTGCTGTTGGAAGTACGAAATGGCACGGCCTCCCGAGAAGGTGATTTTGCAGCGTGTGATACAAGTCATTGCAACACCAACACCTTTGACCAGCCCGTGGGAAGCCCGAGTGGTGACGGGGGACATTCACTTGGGTACATTTTCAGATGTTTCCTGATGATTCGACAGTCACGTGTCACTTCCATGATCACCGAGTAATCACACCGACGAAGCTATTTTGGTTTGGTAAACAGGCAAGGAACCCGAGGTATTTGTGCATCCACTCCAGGAGTCCCTGGTGGAGATGGGACAGGGACACTGATGCCCAGGCACTCCGGGTGAGCCATGCCCGCTGCCGCCGCCAGCAGGCGTCCCACGGGAGGCAGGAGGGAGCAGCCCCTGGCAGACAGTGGGAAGGGAGGACCCCCGCAGCCGGAAGCACCCCCCAAAAGGTCCAAGGGCTGCAGGGGGTGGGGCAGAGCGACGAGGGCAGCCCGAGAATTTGCAATGACAACACGGGCACCGTGCGTGCGTGCGTGCAGCAAGTGTGGGTCGGCCTCCCGGGGCTCCGGCTGACTTCCTTCTGCGGTCCCTCCAAGGGCCACCGCCATGCCTGACATGCCAGGGGACATTTGGGTCCCATTTGTCCAAACGGTGCATGAAAGCAAGCTGCTAATGTGCCGGAATTTGGGGAGAGACCGACTTCTTCTTCAACCTGAAGGAAAACCCTGAGATGTCTCAATTCTTGCCTTCTCACGAAGGCTGTGGCTTTGTTCAGATATCACAGCAAGCTCAACGGCTAGCATTGAAGGCCCATAAAACTGGTCACGAAGGACATTTGCCAATGAACCGAGACGCTTTTGCACAGCAGTCGCCGGGGACGTGGGGCCTGCAGGCCGAGTCCAGCCGTGGGCCAAGGACAGGTTTTACTCTTTTGAGAGATGGGGAAATAATAACAAGCTGCGTCACCGCACTCAAAAACTGCGTGAGAGTGACACGCCAGCGTCCCAGCGCAAGGTGAGGCTGGAACACGGCGGTGCCCTTGGTGTCTGACTCGTGTCCGGCTGCCTTCGTGTTGCCGTGCGTGGGAGAGCCGGGGCAGACGGCCTGACCCTGTGGGAGCCTGATTTCTTTACCGTCTGTCCCTGGGCAGGACTTGCCAGGCAGCCAGGGCACCGACGGGGCGGACCTGCAGGCACATCCGCGGTGCTGGGTCCACACTGGCCGGGACACGCCCCGCACCAGATGCCCACAGAGCTCAGCTCGTCCCCGCTGGACCCCGGCCCAGACCCCCGGCAGACAGACGGCCCCCGCGGCTGCACCTCCGCACCCCTCTCCCCTGTGGCCACAGGACTGGCGAAGCTGCACTGTCTTACTCCTCTGTCTTCCTCCTCCTGGCCCCGCTCCTGGGTCTCCGAGCCGCGCACGCACAGACCCGTCCTCCCGCCGGCCTCCCTTCCACGCTGGACTCCCGGCACTCCCCGGCCTCCTGCCCAGCACACAGACGTGGGAAGCAGCAGGGGCGTCCTGGCCCCACACGGAGCCCTCGCGAGATCCATCCCCCGTGCACATTGCGCGATCTAATCATTGTCCCTGTCCTAATGCCGCCAATTTCCCTCCTGATCAGCGCTACCCATCAGGAAGTATCTTCAGGTAATTAACGTTTGTACATTTTTAATTATGAAATCTTTCCCGCGCCGGCGGGGTGTCAGGGACTAGAAGCGTCGTCAGGCGTCAGTGGGGCTAAGGTCTGAGGCTTCCTTCTGACCTGGAAACGCCGCGTGGACGTGGGTCGGGGCCACGGCTGGGCCCGGAGACCGTCGGTGATGATGGGCTGGGTGTCCGCACAGCAAGTGGGGCTCCGCAGGGGAAGCCCCTGCTCGGTGGCCGACCCTGCTCTAGAACGTGGACTCCAAAAGCCAATGTGACTTTCGCAAAGAGCTCCAGCATTCACTCTGCAAGGGGACTTTGCCAGAGGCTACCCCGGCCCCAGCACACCTGGATGCGGGGTGGGGGTCAGTGTAGACTGGCCCCCCCCGGGGCCTCAGTGCTGAGGTCCCCACCCCCACCCCCATCTTGCTGTGGAAATTACGCTCCAGTGTCTTCCTCCCTTTGCTCTGTTTCTTATCTCCATCTCAGCGCTCTGGTTCCGAGTTTTATTAAACAGCGCCTTTTGATACCCTTGCGCGTATCGGAAAAGCGTTTGGGTGGCCCCCCGATTCACACACTTGTGCAGAAGATGCTGCCCCCGTAGAGATGTCATGGAAAACCAGGGGACAGAGACCCAGGGGGGAAGAAACCAGGAAGATCGCGTGCAGGACGGTCGCCTGGATCTCTCTTCACCTGCAGCCCACCTTGCCTTAGACCCGGCGGTTCCCTGGGCACCTCCCTAGCGCTGGTCGCCACCGCACTGCCGAGAATCGCAGGGGAGGAGGACGCCCTGAGCTCAGCAGGCTCACCCACGGGCAGGTGCCATGGAGACGAGCTCAGGGTCCCGGCCCCATGCCACCACCCCCACCCCCGCAAGGGACATCCTCCACCCACGTTTCATTCATCTCTGCCCAAGGTGCACCCTTCCAATGCTCTCCCCTTTGCACCCACTACTGTACTGTCCCCCACCCCACGGAGGTGTCCACGGTCTGCCCCACTGTCCAGGGGTCGGGAGGCCACGAAGTGCAGCCCCAGGGACCCGTGCGTGAGAAAAAGCCCGGGTGAGAGAAACAGGCAGTGGAATGAGGAACAGGCCTATGGAAGGAAAAACGCTTTTCCTTAAGTCCGGTGCTCACGAGTGGGGTGTTCCCCTCCCCTTTCAAAAGTGTGCAGACCGCACTGCCACGAGGCCCGGGCCGCATCAGGCTAAGAGGTTGCTGCTCTCACTTGACAATGTGGTGAGGGAAGCATGAGCTTGACTTTTGCCTGGTCTACATAATCTCACCCGCTGGGGCAGCGCCCGGAGCACGCAACTGCCAGACGGGAATGGTGTCACCTCGTCCCCTGCCTCACCCACAGCGCGGAGCAGTGGCTGCGAGGTCCCCGCGAAGCAAGCAGAGCTGCACCCAGAAGGTTCTCCATAAGCACACGGAGCGGGCAAAGGACAGTAAGGAAGGAGACCCGTCATACACACTTTATAAAAACTGGTTGCTAAGGTCCTCATTTTGCGTCAGTGGCTGAGTTTCTCGGTTTGGGCATCAAGAAATACAAGTGATTGCCCTGGCTGGTGTAGCTCAGTGGACTGGGCGCCGGCCTGCGAACCAAAGGATCACTGGTTCGATTCCCAGTCAGGGCCCATGTCTGGGTTGCCAGCCAGGTCCCCAGCAGGGGGCGAAAGCAAGAGACAACCACACATTGGTGTTTCTCTCCCTCTCTCCTCCTTCCCCTCTCTCTAAAAATAAATAAATAAAATCTTTAAAAAAGAAAAGAATGAAAAGAAAAACAAGTGATGGAGGAATGGAGGAATCTCCAGAAACCAAGTCACCAGTAGGCGCTGCATTATGGGAGGACGGCGCTTTCAGGGGAGCTCACGGCCCCCAGAGTCACAGCGAGCCAGCCAGTCGGGGGGCCGAGGCTCGGTGGTGGGGGACACACAGAGTGGGGAGGGGCTGCTCCCAGCGGGAGGGGCACCTGGTCTCTCCAGAACTCAGCTTTGCCCGCGAGCCTCACCCCACTCCACGCGGACAGCCCCTGAGATCACACCCCGTGACTGCCTTCCCGCCCCCGCCCGGGTGTGCACTGATCCACCTGTGAGCCCTTCCGGTTGACAGAGGAGAGGAGGTGACCGGGCACTGTCTCAGTGCCCAGAACACAGGCTGCGCGGGGGGGAGGGGGGGGGTCGTGTTGTTAAGTCAGATTAAATTGCTGTTCAATTGCCAGACACCCTGGGTGGGCGGGGAATGTATCACAGGGAAGGCGCCCAAGCACCGCCCCTCACAGTCCCTTGGTCTCCCCCGAGGGCTGTCAGAAGTGGCGGCACCAGACACCTGTTAGGAACCGGGGTGAGGGGGTGCGGGGGCCTGAGCAGGCAGCCCCCGCTCTGCCTGCGGACGCCGTTGGCTGGCTGCTGTCTCCAGGGTATGAACAGCCAGCCTCCCCTCCTGCGCCCCCCAACGCCCCCCACCCCAGTGGAAACCACCTTTTCGAAGAGAACCCCAGCTGCGTGCCCGCACTTCCATGAGACCCCGGATCGCCCCTGCGCACAGGGCTGGTGGCCCTGTCTTCAGGGGCCGGTCTCAGGGGCTACCCGCCCCAGCAGTGCCCACCTGCGGGTCCAAAAGGACCAAAGGCCAGTCAAAAGTCCACCAACCCCATCCTGCCCTGGACGGAGGAGCTTCCCCCCCCCCAAATTCCAAGGAGCGAGACAACACCGGTTGAAAACAATACTTCCCTCCTAAGAAATAACTTTTAATCTGGCGCGTTAAAGGATGCGCCTCGCAAGTACGGCTGAGCCGTGCATTCAATTCTGTTCAACTACTGGTGTGAAATTTTAATCAAAAAAAAAAAAAAAAAAAACACAACTGGAGAGCTCATTCAGAAAAGAAATTAGTGGGAAAACTTTGGTCGTCTCTCATCAGTGAAAACTGATTCAGTTATGCAAATTACTGCTATGAATATTAAACCACTGATGAAAGGTTTTTAATGAAGGGATCTTTTGTTTTGGAAATGCAAGGGTATATGCTTTAATTTCTTGCTAATTTACTGTTCTTTGATAATGGGCGCGTTTTCCCCAAAGTGGCTCCGCTGATGGGCTGAGCGCCGCGAGTAGACGGGCGGACCAACAATGCCGCGTTTGACAAGCCCTCCCCTGTGTCAGGGACGCGGTGATTTGTGGCCTCTCAGGCACAATTCTATTAGGGTGAATTTTGTCTACAGGGCTTTCCCTGAAATGAATTCTCATTTTAATGTTAGCCTCCTGCCGTTTTTAATTTTTAATCTGTAATATGAAATTGCAAATTTCACAAACATCATTTGAAAAAGCCGCTAGGACAGAGGCGGGTGCCGAAGTTTCCATATTGCCTAATTAGACCGTTATGAGAGGCAGCTTATCAATGTCACGCCGAAGATCATCAAAAAATCCAATTACTAATTTGAAAAACACATATATTTATAGGTTCATTTTGTTTCATTTGCATCCGGTTAGCTCAGTAATTGTTTTAAAATTGTGTTAGGGCAACTCATTTGGGTTCAGCGGGCGGTGCACCTGAAGTGCCGAGGTGGCACCTTGCTGCCCACCCCCCCCCCCGCTCCCCCCACCTCCGAGAGTGGCGGTGGCTTCCGTGGTCAGGCCCTGGGGGAAGAGCCCCCTAGCCCCAGGAAGCTCCTATCTCTAGGTACTCTAGAGCTAAACCTTCTCGAAATGGAAAGCCCTTGACGCACCTGGCCAAGGAGGCCAGCGTCCAGGGGGGCCTAGCCCCAGGCACTGTCCAGATAATGAAGAATGAGTGGGAAAGGGAAGAAGGTGGAAGAGGGGGGTTGGGGGGAGGTGTGGCTGGAGGGTCCCCCAGAGAAAGGCGGGCAGAGACCTCTGGTCCGGGGAGCTGCTCTGAGTCACCCCGGGGAGGCAAGAGCAGCTTCCTTCCAGAAGAGCCAGCAGGCAGGAAGTGAAGAGGGGCGGCACCAAGAACCCCTGAGCCTCGGGTCCCCCCAGCCCAGCCTCACGGGACCGGCTCCCGGCCGATGCTGTTTCCAGGGCTCGCCCGCGCCCTCCGTCCTCCCTCTGCATCCTGGAGCGAGTCCTGCACAGCCTGGGGGTCTTCAGGACACATCTCGGGACGGAAAGGTCGTTGTTAACCTATAAAATGTTATCGTCGTGCCTGAAAAGCATGAACAGTCTTTAGTATTATCGGATAACCAGTCAGAGTTCCACTTTCCCGTCTCCCCGTGAACGGTGAACGTTCAGGATGATGTTTTTTTACAATCTGAGTCAAGATGCCAGTAAGTTCCATGTGTCGTGACCGGCTGAGGTGCCGCATCTCTCTCTCTCTCTCCCTCTCTCTCTCTCTCTCCCTCTCTCCCTGCCCCCCTCCGCATCATGAGCTCTCTCTCCACCCAGGGAACCATTGAAGCGGACGGACCACTCGTCCCTCCGAGTCGCCCTCACTGGGGTCCCCCTCAGGAGTCCCTCCATCGCTGTACTTCTTGGGAACTGCCCTCGAACCCACAGCCCTCACCCAGGCTCGGGTCTGACTATTTTGGCGAGACTACTTTACAAGTGCAGCGGTTTTAACCCACTCATTCCAGCCTCGTTTCACTTTTCTGCTTCCGCCTGCAAGTCCGCAGGCACTGGAGGGGAAGCGGCGTTCAGGTGTGGGGCGCCCCGGTCCACCGAGCCCTCTCGCGTGGCTCCTGTGAAAACTGTGGCTGCAACAGCTGGCCCGCCCCTGCCAGCGGGTGCCTGCCGCTCACCCCGTTAGGCCCCGCGCCGTAAGGTGGGCTGTGCCTCCCCAGGACCCCGGGCACAGAGACATTTCTTCGTGCAGCCAGCAAAGTACTCCCACCGATTCACTGTTTGGCATGGAAGCTAACAACTCCGGGTTTTAACGACGACGGTTTGCTGAGCTCTGAAGGGCCCGGGCTGCGTCTTGCTGCTGGGAAAATGCCGAAGTCAACGGCCCCCGGTCAGCTGCCAGCGAGCAAACGGTCACCCGCCTTCTGTGTTCACGAAGGAGGTGGTGTCAGGTGTCCGGTCATCACGATGGAGGGACGGCCCCAAAGCGGCCACTGAGCTGCAGCGGCGCCTGACCTGAGTCTAAAATTAGCGCTGCCTGCGGGGTTATCAGGAGCTTCCTGCGGCAAAACCGAGGGGCGTCTCCTCCGGGAGGGGGTGTGGACTCGGCTTCCCCTGGTGCACAGGCTCTCTCGGCCACTCGGCTCTGCCCGAGGAGACAGGCGGCCCACCCATCGCCTCCCGATTTATTACCGCACCCACCACCCGAGCAACCAGGCACGAGTCGGGGCCGGTTTCGGAGCCAGGAACTGCAGACTCCTGGGCCCAAGAGTCCGCGCGGCTTCCGGAACGGAGGTCGTGTCCACAGCAAATGATACGAGTGATCGTGGCGGATGCTTCTGACACGTTACATCCAGAGCCAGGCTGCATGGGGCCTCTGGGGGGCCACAGACTGGGCAGGGGCTGGGGCGGGGGGGGACCAGGAGGTGGGCACGATAATGCCTGTGGCTAACTGCCCTCCTCTGGTTTGGAAGGAAAGGGGGGGGAGGGGACAGCAAGACGAGAGACCGAGGGCACGAGAGGGAGAGGAACCGGAAGTCTGAGCACAAACCGAGGGCAAAGCCAGGCCTGCCCCTGCACACCCCACGCCCCCCTCCAGAGCCCCTCCCGTGACAGGCCGGCTCCGTGGCGGGGCTCTGACTGGAGGGTCTCCCTCACCAGTCGTCAGCCTCCCTCTGCCCCCCCACCCCTCAAGCTCAAGGAGAGCTAGACTCTGTGTTTCCCCATTGGCGGACCCCACCCCCTCCTGCTGCCTCCTGGCGGGACCCCCGAGCCCTCCCACCTCGGCAGACCCAGCCACTCCCCTCTACCCGCCACTGTCCTGGAGGGAGGTCTCTTCAAGAGCGCTGGCTCTGGTAGTGACCAAACCGCACCCTCCCCCCCCACCACATCCGTGTGTCCAAGCCCTGACCCCCCTGTGGCTTCGATGTGACTGTTTGGAGACAGGGTCTTCGAAGAGGTGAGGAGGGTCAAATGGGGTGGTTGGGGGAGAACCCTGACCCTGCATGATCCCATTTGATCCCACACGGTCCCACATGACCCCACGTGACCCCACTCGATCCCATGCATCTTTATAAGAGGAGGCACCGGGGACCCCCACACAGAGGAAACACCAGGTGAGAGGGTGGCCACCCGCAAGCCAAGAAGAGAGCCCAGAAGACACCAACCTGCTGACCCCTTGACCTTGGACTTTCAGCCCCCAGAACGGAGGGAAAATGCGCTTCGGCGGTGTCAGCCCCTCGGGCTGCGGCACCCGGTTCCGGCGGCTACGGCGGCCGGAGCAGACGGACGGCCCGGGGTGCCTGCCCCTCGCCCAGCTCTCGCTGCCCCGCAGATCTGGCCACCCCCCCTCCTCCCCACTCCCACACCCCATCCCCCACCTGCCCCGCTCCCCTCAGAAGCCTCCCCCTCTCCAAACCCCACCCACTCCCCATGGAATTTTCCGGAACTCCGCTGAAGCAGACGGCTCCACCACTGACTGATAAAATCCTGTGCGGTCCCTGTGCATCTAATTCTCGCCTCCCACACTAAGTGCGAAATTTCTGAAGGCCTGAGCCCATGTGGTCGTGTCCCGTGGGGTGCCTCATGCTCAGAGGCCTACGGGCCACTGACTCACTTATGCAGGAACTGGGGGACTCACTCGGTCCAACTGATCAGTCACAACAAGTTCAAGTGCATCAGCAGTGAGGCTCTTTGTGGGGCTCTCACCATGTGAGTGTCTCACTGCTACACGCACCACACGCATGAACTGATTTAATCCTCATAACACGCCCACGAGGCACCTGCCGCTATAGACGAGGGGCCTGCCGCGCCGGTCAGGGGCCCGGGAAGGACGGGGAGGGACCCCGAAGATAGCAGCATCCTCCCCTTCTGGGTGTCAGGGACCCGGTGTGGAAAGATCCCCCAAAGGTGAGCCGTCCCAGGCCCTCCAATGCTCAGACAGAATGAGGTCTACAGGCTGGTGCTTTTCACATGTCTCCACAGTCAGAGATGCCATTGGCCTGTTTGCTGGTAATGCTTTTTAAAGTATGTATTAAACTGAAAAAAAAATGTTCTTTTCTAAAGTATGATATGCAAGAGCCCTGGCTGGTGTGGCTTGATTGGTAGGAGTGTTGTCCTATACGCCAAAAGGTTGCAGGTTCGATCCCCAGTCAGGGAGTTTGAAAAAAGTAAAATAAAATATTGTATGTAAGACAGACAGAGACAATTTGGGGTTGGCAGGAACATGGGGTGCAGAGTCCCATCCATGGGGCCCTTCCCGAGGAGCGAGCACACCAGGAGGGAGGAGGTCAGTTACCCCAAGCTCGCCTCCATCGGAGTGAGAGTCAGCAGTGGAGGTACGGGTCCTGGCCCCAAGGCAGGGGCCGTGTCCGGGGTCCTTCTGAGACCTGGCCACCGTCTGCGCGCCCTCATTCCCCCGAGAAGCCACCGGGGGCGTTGTGGTCCCAGGAGAACGAGCACTCAGCACCGGGAGCCCGGGGCAGGCTCGTGGGACTGCGCCCACAGTTCAGGGGGAGCGTTTGGGGGCTTTGGAACTGAGACCCCCAGGCAGCCTTCCTAAAGACACGTCCCCGGGGCCCCCAGGAAGTCGGGTCTGGAATAAGAAACTCTAAGTCACCCAAAGGAGAGGACACAATTCCTGACCCCAGGAGGTCATCAGTTCATGGGCTCTGGGCCCCCGGGGGAGGACAAGGAAAGGAAGAAGAGGTCAGGACTTCCCGAGGGGCTCCTGTGGTGCAGGGCGGGAGAGCCGTGGTGCCAGTCTGAGCAGACCCCGGACTCGTGTCCTCTCTCAGCCCTGGAGGCCGGAAGTCCAAGATTAAGGTGTCGGCTCCCAGGGCCTCTGTCCTCACCGTGTGGATGGCCCCTTCTCCCTGCGTCCTCACGTACTCATCCCTCTGTGCCTATCTGGGTCCTGGCCTCCTCTTTCTGACTGGCGGGTCACAGGGGATTAGGACCGACCCTATGGCCTCAGTTTAACACGCACTGCCTCGTTAGAGACCTCATCTCCAAAGCAGTCGCATTCTGAGGTCCTGGGGGTAGGACTTCAACACAGGGACGGTGCGGGGGAGGGCAGAGGGCATAGTACAGCCCACGACCACCGTTTTCCACACTTTGTCCCGTGTCCTTCTCAGAACAAACCCCAAACAGCAGTGTCGCCGTTGCTCTCCCAGGAAGGTCATCCCCCCAGAGACACGAAGTGAAGGAGGAAGGTAAACATGGCCCACGTCTCCCCGAGGCCACTGATGAGCCACGCACGACGGCTCGTTCCCACGCCCACAGCAGACCTGTGGCTGCTGTGCAGAACATAAGAAAAAAACAATGCTTATCCTTTTCGTGACATGTTAGAAAAAGGCCTGGTCATCACTCCTAATGGGAGTAAGGATTCAATTGCAAGTACGCATTGCTAATGGAAAGAGTGTCTTCAGAACGTGGACTCTGTGTTTATTTTAACAGCCAGTGCCCAGTGAGCTGTTCTGAGTCTCCAGGCCCCCGTGTCCCGCGGATGAGACAGCGGACGGCACTGCTCCGGCTGCCCCGGGTCTGTCCCCGAGGCAGGGGGACCAGTGACACGGGCTGGGGCTAGATAGAGCTCTGGCTGTCCCCTCAGTTTAGTCTGACGTCGGGGCTTTCTACCCCCACAAACCACTCCGTCCCCACCCTCTGGAAGGGGCTTCATGGAGCGTTGTCCTCACCACAAAAGGCAAACTCGGTGATGACAGCGCCCCCTAGAGGCGCAGGAAGACAGGGCCCCGCGGAGAGGGGTCGCAGCCCCGGGATCACAGGACCACCTGCAGGTCCCCGCTGCACACTCCCTGTGTGTGATGTGGACCGAGCCACACCCCTGGCTGGGCCTCAGCCTCCCATCTGTGAAATGGGGGTGTCTCTCCCCGTGAGGTGGTCAGGAAGCTTGAGGAGGCAGCACGCAGCGGAGGGGATTGTCGGTCCAGCTCACGGCAGGACCGCTGGGGGTGGGGGGCGTCATGAGCAGCATTAGTTGTGTTGAATGACGAGGGGAAACAACGCAGGACCGGTCACTAACTCACCGCTCAGTGAGCTCATGAACATGTGGGGGGCGGGACCCAAAAACCAGAATTTATTTATTAAAAGTTGTGCATTTAGTCTTACGTGTTTAACCTTCAGTCCCCTTCAAAGCACTCTCCATTGGATGCAAGACACCTAGCGAGACTTTTTCCCACTGCTCCGAACAGTTCTTGAACTGGCCGATTCGATGCCTTTGAGTGCTTCTGCTCATTTTTTTTTTAAAGATTTTATTTATTTATTTTTAGGGAGGGAAGGAAGGGAGGTGGGGAGAGAGAGAGAGAGAGACATCAATGTGCGGTTGCTGGGGGTTATGGCCTGCAACCCAGGAATGTACCCTGGCTGGGAATCGAACCTGCGACACTTTGGTTCCCAGCCCGCGCTCAATCCACTGAGCTACGCCAGCCAGGGCCTTCTGCTCATTTTTGTTTCACCTCTTCCCCATGGGAAAAATGTTTCCCTTTGAAGGCTTGTTTCATTGGGGGAAACAAGAGAGGCCTCTCGGGGTATGATCAGGCGAATAGGGAGCGTGAGGCCCAGGGGCCATGCCGTTTTTCATCGAAAACTGCCAAACACTCAGCCCAGTGTGGGCAGGTGTGCTTGTAAACCACCCATCACGAAAGGGGCAAAGGCATTGAAAGAGTCTTCAAGAAAATTCACTGGAGCCGAACACAGCCTCTCACCACAACGCCAGTTGGCACACAGACACAGGTGGGTTCCTAGAACACTCGCCCTGCGGGGGGAGCCTGTCCTGCAAGGGGCCCGCCCTCCGGAAGAGAACTCCAGTTTTGTCGGGTCCCCCTTGTAGTTCCCAGCATCCCACACACACACCTCCCTCAGTTCCATCTTCCTCCAGAATTTCCCCGAAGAACATTTCAAGCAGCAGAAAAAGCAGAACCTCACCAAAGGGGGGTCATGCTTGTCCATGTCCCAAAGTCACACCTCCAGGGTGGTCACTGCGGTCCGATCGTGGAGGTTTCCTCTGGATGGCGTGCTGTTCCGTGCCTCTGACGGCCGACATTCAGGCCCGGCCTGAGCAGCACCCCGACTGTGGGTGAGTCTCCGGGATGCTTCTTGCCCGCAGGCCCCAAGTTCACTGATGACCGGACGGCCTTCTTCAGCTTCTGCTCCCACTGCCCGGCACACCGGAGTCACCAAGTAAGAGCCTGACGCACAGACTGGGCCTGGGGCAGAGACGCCTAACTTTACAAGTCACTGTGCCTATAACGAAAGCTTCAGGTTTCCCAGTAATAAAGTCTTATCGTTACAATAGTAGTAACTTATACAAAAAAATTAGCTCCGCATTGTAACATCAGTCCAAAGACTTCATGAGACAATTAAAAGGCATTTCTCCCGGAATATTTGGCACAGACCTGCACTTCACCTCACTGAGAGCTTTTGGGTTGCTAGTGGTTTACACCCCTATCAGTGGGACTCCAGCAGCCCAGTGGTCTGGGTTTAGTTTGGGGTGCATTTAGGATAGCGGGGTTCCTGGTTGATGCCGGCGGCCCTGTCTCCAAACCCTTGGGTCAGCACATGTCTGGGAGGTGCAATGACCTCAGGCGCCAACGCTAGGTGGAAACAGGGCACTGTCCTTTTCCTCGGGCCGCTTAAGCACGGCACGACTTGGTGTGTACGGCGGCATCAGGAGCACAGTTCCAAGGCCGCAGCACCGGCTCGCGCTCCGCAACCTGCTCTGACCCGCGCTCACACCCCAGCAGCGGTCGGTCCGCTGCTCCGTCGCCAGATGGCGCTGCGGCCCCAGCCATCGCGCCCGGAGTCGCGTGGGCTCCGCGGACCGACCCGCGGAGGCGGGGTAGGGAGGAGCTGGCCGGGGACGCCGGAGCCAGGGCTGCCGCGCGGGGCTCCCACCACGCCGGCGGAGGCCCGGCTGATGAAGGTGCCCCGATCTTTTGCGTCCGACAGAGGCGGAAAGCCGAATTTTTGTTTGGAAAGCTAGCAGTTTATCGTGCTTTACGTTTTTTAGGAGAAACCATTTGTGAACGGGGTGGGGTGGGGGGACGTGGTAAAGATTTAGGGGAAAGCAACCTCACGGGGGCAAGTCACCGTGGGCAGTCCTCCCCAGGCAACAACTTTTTAGGAAAACGTCCCTGTCCACCTGCAGCCCGCCCTGCGAGTTTCCCTGCACCTGAATTAGCACAGCTTTGAAGCAGGCTGGAGCCCCAGCTGCCTTCCAGAGAGCTCGGATCTGTTAGCTGTGCCGCTGTCCAATCCCTGCCTCGCTTTCCCCGGCCTTCCTGCCCAGCGCCCCGTTCTTGCAACCACGTGAAAGAAAGCGCAACACTGTTTCCAGAGCAGCGGAGGTCTTGCTCCCCCGAGTGCGTCATCAGTCTGGCTCAACTACAGGCTTGGAGGAACTCTCCAGAGGTTTGGAAGTTTCTCCCCGCGACACCCTTTTCTAAGGGGTGATGAGGGACCTGACTTGCAGGGGTGGGGCGGGGACGCCCCGGGACTGAGGCTGCTGAGCTGACAGGGGCACACCCAGGGTCGCCCAGAGCCGGAACCACTGGCCCCAGGACATGGCTCCCCGTGGCATCTGCACCTCCCCCCCAAAGAACCCATCCCCCCTGGGGGGTGCTCCCTGGTGTTCTGACTGTTGGAACCGCTTACTTTTTAAAACTTTCTCCCAAAGAGAAATCTAAACATACTCGGAGGTGGCAAGAGTGGTCACCTGATGAACCCCACCTGCCGGTCAGCCAGCCCCTTGTTTTGAAACAAATCCCAGACATTGTATCCCTTGTCCATAAATATTCCAGTGTGCGTCTCTAACGATAAGGACTCTTTTCCACATAACACTATCCTCGTCACACTAATGCTGTTCTCGCAGCGAAACTGTTTCCTTGCTGTCACAGATACTCAGGTCGTGCCCCAGTGTCTCCCACTGCCCCTCGGAAGTGTTAACAGCAGCTGTTTCCAATACTTCCGTCACAGCGTGGGAGGTTTCCGTGGGCCCTGAGAATTCCCTCCAGCCCTGCGAGTCCGCCCACCAACCCTGCCTGCGCGGGAAGCCGCTGCCCGGCTTCTGTCGGAGAAATTCGCACGAATGGACAGACACCGCGTGCTCACCTGTGTCTTGCTTCCTTCACCCAACACGCTAACGCTCTTGAGATTCAGCCACAGTGTCCCGTATACCCACGCTCCATTCTTTCTCGCTCCTTTGCAGGATTTCACCAGGTGAGTGTAACAGTTTGCCCTGTAACTAGCCTGGGAGGAAGCATCCAATTGATGGTTAAGGGGATTGTCCCTAAGGATTTTGTTAAAGTAAAAACTAATTACTAGAGGGTACAAACTTTTCTGAAGTAATTACAATATCGAGCATTATTATTCTGTTCTTAAGCAATTCCAATATCTAACCCTAGACTCCTAGCTCTTCCCCTTTATTCTGTGAGAACCAGATACTGAACAGTTGTTCGGGAAACCCCCTTCCCAGAAGAGCTTCCTAAAGAGACACCCCCTCCTTAAGGAAGGACGGTCCACAGCTGCTCTCGAGGGGACCCTGAGCTCAGGCCCTGGGGGACCAGGGACTGTGAAGACGACAGAATCAGATGTGTCAAACTGTCAGCTACTCAAACACGTGGCCGTGGAGAGAATGAGCTTCCGTATTTGACTGTCAGTTACCCGTACCTAGTTCAACTGCACACCGTCATTTACACCTGAAGGTTACGACATCCTCAAATAAACTTGTATCCTTCTGTGCCAGCTGCCCTTTGAAGCCTCTGCTTGCTGTCTTCTGGGTGTCTCTTCACGCTCTCAGAGCTCTGCTGCCCTTTGCCCGCGGCTTTGCCGCTGCCCCCACTGGAAGTGACGCTATTCCTGGACAAGGGTCAAAATGCACCCCACGTCCTCTCGCACCTTATTTCACTTTTGTCCTTCCCATTTTCTACCAGAGTGACCCCACTCCGGGAGTGTCACTGGGGCTTTTTGGGTCGTCTTTGAAGGTGGCTTGTTTTTAAACCCCATCTATTCCTGCCCCCACCGAGGAGGTCAGCCTCACGTAAAATGTTCTCAGAAGGGCTGGAGTTTGACTCGGTGCACACGTAGCCAGGGAATCCAGCCTGTGGCTTTTCAATATTCTTTGGCATTACAACGTACTTTTAAAATTCTACTAATTCTGCCGAATAAGAATTTATATATTCTTTAGATAAATTGATAAGGGAAACGCTGATACATTAACTGCTAAAAAAAGAAAACGACCCAAAAAGATTATTGTCAAGAAGATGAGATGTTCAAACAGGCGAGGAAACGTGTTCTACCTTACTAGTAGTTTTAAAATTTGTAGAAATAATGTCCCATTTTTGGCTCATCAAAGCAGTGGGACATTGAACAGGTGTGTGCACAGGGCCTCTGGCAAAGCAGACATTCATTCGCAAGCATGGAACTGAATGGATACATTGTTACATTGTTGAAAAGCAAGCAATTAGATGGCATGAGGCAAATATTCTTTGGTCCAGCAGCTAGGTTTGGGGAGACACGAACTAAGCACGTAATCCGGTGTACCAAAACAAGGGCTCTGCTCAACATTATCTGCAATACTAAAATATTGGGGGGAAACTCAAATGTTCTAGGGAAGGGAAGTAGGGTTCTTAAAGTGTTGTTATTTACCAAAAGTGAATGTGAAAATACTTGTTATAATGCTAATAAAATGGCATGCGCTTGTATGCAAAGACATGGAGTGTTTCTGCTATAAAATAAAGAATACACAGACAAAAATATTTGTTGTGTGTGCTCAGGTGACTTTTTCTTCTTTCTATATCTGTATATTTTCCAAATATTCAATAATGAAAATATATATTAGCTTCTTACATTAAAAAGAAAAAGCATTTCCAAATCTCATTGCTGTTTTTCAGTGCCATGGTTAGCCCCAGTTTCTTTATTTTCTAAACGGAGCTGTAGACACCCCGACCTTTTCTCCAGGCTAGGTCTGGTGTGGGGCACAGGGCTGATGGATGGAGCAGGCCTTCCCTGGCAGGGCACAGCCAGGCTGGTGCTTTCCAGGCTGGCTCTGAGGGGGGTCCATCCAGCCTGCAAAGCTCCTGCCCCTCCCCAGTGAAGAGTCCGGGGGTGGGGGAGCTGAGGCTGGAAGCATCTGGCACCTTTGGGGACAGCCAGTGGAGCGGAGCGGGGTGGCCAGAGCGCAGGGAGCGAGAGGATTGACAGGCCTGAGGTCTCCAAGGCCTCCTGTGGCCTCGCAGGTCCTGGGAGGAGCCTGGGTTCTTCTCTGGAAGTCATTAGCAGCCTCTGAAGGGCAGAGTGTCAGCCGGGAAGTCGCCGGATCTGGAGCTAATTTTCTGCGGCTCACGCTGCCTACGGCGACCGCCCTCCAGAGGGTCCCGAGTTGGGGTCCCAGAGGTCAGCGGGGTTGTGTCTCACCGTCTTCCCAGTAAGGACTCAGGGAGTGGGGACAGAATGCAGTCAGGGAAGAGGCCGGTCCCACATTTGCTCTGGGGGAAAGGCCAAGGAAACCAAGTGGGGACAGAGGCTGTGAGGTCAGGGAGGGCCCCCCCCCACAGATCACGGGGTTCCCCCTGCAGTGGAAGGGAGGAGAAGTCCAGCTTCTCACCGGGGTGAAAGGCCATTGGGATCCTGCTCAGGGAGCCCAGAAGGAGGGGCAGGTGCGGCCCACAGGGGCTTGGGGCCCCAGGAAGCGAATCCAGCTTCGGGGCTGGTGGGTGAAACCAGCCGTTGCTCTGCTGCCTGTCAGCGCCTAGGCGTAGGGGGCTGGAGCTGACAGCTCCCTGACGTCTCGGTCCCAGGGTCTCCGGGAGGCAGCTGACCTACCTCCAGGAGGGAGGGGCGCAGGGGATCCATTTCAAAAGGACACCAGCCCCACCCTGGGCCGCCCTTCCCATCCCCCACCCCCACTCTAAGGCCCTGGCCTCCCGGTTGGAAGGCTGGCTGGAGGAGGGGGAGATCCCAGGGGCTGCCGGGATCGGGATCGGCGCTGCACCCCTTCCCGCAGCCGCCCCAGCGTCGCAGGGACGGTGTTCGCGAGATCGCGTGGCCGGGAGTGCAGCACCGGCTAGCTGGAATTGGGCCGCCAGAGGAGCAAGGGTCGGGAACCGTCCCTGGTAACTAGCAGTAATTAGAGCGCAAAAGTAGCAGTTTGCCGGTTGATGGGGACCTCTCTTCGGGAAGCAGGAGGGCGTGGAAACTAATCCCTGAAAAAAGGCTGACAGCACCCAGGCGTTTGGAGGAGCGCCGCCAGCCTCGGCACAGACCATCAGAGTGGGGAGCCCTGCAGGTTCTCCTCGGTCCCTGGGAGTGTTTCCCAGCCCCCGCGGGCAGCCCGCCCCCCAGCCGCCACTCAGGAGGAAAGGCTCCAACTTTTTGGTCTCAGGGCCCCCCTAACACCCGCCTCAAAAATCACCGAGGACCCCTAAGAGTCTCCTTTATGTAGGTTATTAACTGAATAACTTTAAACACGTTGTGTGTCCGCTTTAAAGCAGCGATGAACTCATTTCATGTGAACTTAAAAACAGGTGTCTTTTTTTTTTTAATTAGCAACGAGCGGCATTACGTTCTATTTGTGTAGTTCTCCGCAATTCCGGATTCAGTAAAAAGCAGCTGGATTCTCACTGCTCCTTCTGCGTTTAGGAAGCCCCTTCCTACACTCGTGGGGAAATGAGCGAAGGGGGCAAAGAACGTCCGAGGGTCTCACAAACGTGGCTTTCAGCTCAGGCGCCCCCGAAGGATCTCAGGCACCCTCGCGTGTCCGCAGGCCACGGGTGAGAATCGTGGCCAGGGAGAGCAAAGCCCCCAGGGGCGTGGGGGGGAGCGGGAGGGACGATTCACGCGACCCCACGCGGACCCACTGAAGCCCCCCTCCCCCACCAGGCAGGCGGCTCCAGGGGGGGCTCCTGTGGTTTTCTAGAGTACGTGCATTTTGTCGAGCACGAAGCGTTTAGTTTGGAGAACTTTCTCTAACCGGGGCCCATCGGAAACCGGTTCCCGCGGCGGCAGCACAGGTAGGCAGACCCCGGCTCGCTCGCTCGCTTCTGAAGCCCCAGACGCTGCTGCCTGAAAAGCAAAAGTGAAAGGGATGTGTTCAATACAAACATAGTTTCCTGGCTCCTTAGGCAGAGCGCCCACGTATAGAACATTGTGTCTATTATGGCCTTCTTCTGTGTTTGGGGGAGAAAATCATACACGTGTAGCTGGGAAAGACACAACAGTTGCTTAC